>NC_081252.1:68998017-69298017 GCF_030490865.1 Poecile atricapillus
TTGGAAGTGGAAGGGCAATGAACTTTACCCACCTTTCATGGGCTTCAGCAGAGTTGTTGTGGTTTCATGCTCCCTCTAACATCCACTGCTGCTGATCTGCTGACCTCAGGGGTCCTGGGATGCAGCCCACATTTGGGGCAGGATGATAATTGGTCTGTTTCTTGTTCCCAAGAACCAGCCTATAATCAGAAACTGGCAAGTCTCAGAGAGGCCAGTGTGCCATCCAAAAAGTTCATATGAAACATTAGGGCAGGAACTGGGATCCAAATCTGCGGAGACGGAGGGTTTCTTACCATAGCAGGGTAAGAAAGTGCTGGTAACAATAAGCATTTTGTGGTGTTTCACTCTGAAGCCCCAACTGGAGCCAAGGAGAGCACACACCATCTGCAGATGTATTTTAGACTGCACATGAACCTTTTTTTTTTCCCCTACATACTGGAGTGGAAAAAAAGGCTGGAAAAGGCTCTGGATAGTCACTTGCATCTATTCAAATATAGCTAGCCAGTCACTAATGACAACCTACATTGAGACATGTCCAAAACACAAACCAACCCTTTGATGGAGGTTTTAAAAGTCTGAATAATAGAGGTTGGGGGAGGCGGGGGGTGTTCTTCTCCTGTCTTTCTTTTCCCTTCAGTTCTTCAGGGTCCCCTGGATCAGAGGCAGGAGTGCCAAGATACAGGGGGAGCTGCCCATCCTGCCAGGTTCCCTCAAAGCAATGAATGCTGCTATTCTTCCTGTCCCACAGCAGGGCTTTCCCCAAGGTCTCTGCCTGCTTTAATTCCCTGCTGTGAGCACGGGCCCCTCCCTGGTAATCAGTGCAAGTCTGCCATGGCTAAACTTGTGACAGGTAAAGCTGGAATTAAACATCAGCTTGCAGAGCACACAGCCCTTCTTATGCAGCTTACCTGATGTGTTTTGGGGAAATTTACATCTTTCAGATTTGCTCTGTGTGCCCAAAAAAATTGTTGAAATATTTCTATCTAGATAAAGGAATCTAAAAAGGATCTTTTCATTCTATGAACTTGTCTCTTCTTTTGACACCTGAGGATCACCTCTCAAACTTCCAGCACAGAGGTACCTTGATTAAAGCTATTGAGGCACTGCAGGTTGGGACACTGTACTGCATGCAGGGATTTTTCTCTCTGCTGACAGATCTTCAGTCCATGAGAAAGAACTGGAATGTCTAGAAATACTGAGGATTACTCATTTTGCTTTCATTCTTTGATGGAGATACAATTCACGGAAACGCAGAATTGCCACATTTATTGAGAGGGTCCTGGATGTGAGTGGAGCACCAAAGTCGTGCTCCCAACAGTGTTCCACAGGTCCCCCCACTGAAGTCAGGGAAAGCCAAAGTCTTCCCCTTTGTGGGTTTCTAGAGAATAAGATTCAAATTCAATAAATTCAAATCCCACCTGAATTTGGAGGTGAAAACTATTGGCCAGGCAGAGGGGAAGTGTAGGATAGTTTTTGACAGCCAGCTTCCTCCTGTGACTGCCCTGGTAGGATCATCTCGGAATTTCCACCGCTCTGGCTGTTTTCTGTAATCGTGTGAGGGAACACAAACAGACACAACAGGACATTCTGGGTGGCCTGATAAGATTAAGCAAATGTCTAAACATCATCATTCCAAGAGATACACCAACATACCAGAGTCTGTCTTCTTCTTTATACCCCTCCCTGATTCTGGGTAGGAAAAGCTAAACAGAAAGCCTCTGCTATTTCTAGATATTTCTATTTTAAACCTTTTCACTACACTAGCTAGGAAATTGCTGCAAAACTGTCCTAGATACTTGAGATAATTGAGCCATTGAGTGCAGGAGAGTTCATTGAACCACACTGAGCTAAGGAACCAATTACAGTCTGACCTACTGAAGAGTCTTTTCATCTCTATCATTTTAATTCCATTCTTCTTTTTAATTAAACAGTTTATTTTCCAGCATAAAGAGGAAATCCCAAATGCTATTACTTGGGAATTGTCAAGTAATTATTGTCTTGCAAAGTCTATTCCTGGGCACTCGAGGATTTATTATAGCTCTATACTAACTAATGAATGCTTGTAGACCCATCTGCAGAACAAATATAGGTTTGTAGGAAGGTCTTATGGGCCTAAAGAAAGGCTTGCATGGACACCAGATCATTTAAAATCAGTAATAAGTGGACTTCAGGCAGATAAGGATTAATCCTACTGGGTTTTTTCCTTAGAGAGTTTTCCTTCAGCTTTTCCATACTTGTCAATTTCTCATCAAAGATCTCACATTATCTCAGCACTTAAAATGGTATTTGGGTAACTACAGTTAATAGCACTAACATAAATCATTCTAGTAGGCATCAAATTACTCACAGACTCATAAAAACCTCTCTCAAGCTGGAAAACAATGTTGCACCACCCAGGTAAAGACTCAGAAATATTGCCCATCCAGCAGATGTTCATCAATTCTGATCAACATGGAAAACATGCCTTCTCCTCACATCTGGATATGGGTAATGGCTGTAAGTTCAGACAAGCAGAGCTTTGGTATAAAAAGCCATTGGACTCCTAACGATTCAATGAGAGGTTTTTCATTCTACTCTCTATTGCTTCTGTGTGTGATGCTCTCCCTACTTAATGGTTAGCACACTTAAAAGAACTGGAGAATAACCATTGTTTATGCCCATAAAATAAATCCAGAGGAAGTCAAAAGGCTGATGAAGAAAACTGTGCAAGTCTGTGAAGGCAGCAGATCTTGCAAATCAAAATCAAGAATCAAGAAGTTTGTTGGGAGCAACAGATGCATGGCATGAATGAACTTCAAATTAAGCATAGAGAGGAACATTTAGGTGTTAGGCACAGAACTTACATCATTTTGGTAATCCCAAAGGAACTCATGATTACAGATTACATATGGAGATATTTCCACCTTCCTCAGCCTATGTTATGACAAGAGAGAATAAGAGAACCACTGGGACCAGAAGCAGAGAAAAAAATTTCACCCAGCTGAAACTAGGGAAAAAATCCTTGGTACAAAATCATTGAAAAGGGCTGAAAACAACCCCAGGAGTCATGTACCACCTTCTGTTAACCCAAGTGAGCAGCCCTCTGGAGAAGGACTTGGGGTGCTGGTGGAGGAGATGCTGGACATGACCCAGCAATGTGCAGTGGGAGCCCAGAAAGCCAAACACGTCCTGGGCTGCACCAAAAGCCCCATGGGCAGCAGGAGAGGGAGGGAATTCTGTCCCTCTGCCCTGCTCTGGTGAGACCCCACCTGCAGTGCTGCATCCAGCTCTGGGTCCTCAGCATAAGAGGTACCTGCTAGAACAGGTCCACAGGAATGCCAGGAAAATTATCAGAGGGCTGGAGCACCTGTCATACAAGGAAAGGCTAAAAGTGTTGGGGCTGTTCAGCCTGGAGCAGAGAAGGCTCCAAGGAACCCTTATTGTGCCCTTCCTGTACTTAAAAGCAGCTTATAAGAAAGGTGGGGACAGAAGTTTCAGCATGGCCTGTTGCAGTAGTTCAAGAGGTTATGATTTTAATCTGTCAGAGAGCAGCTTTAGACTAGACACAGGGATAACATTTTATACAGTGAGGATGGTGAAACACTGGAATGTGCTGCCCACAGAGCCAGCTGATGACCCATTCCTGAAAATATTCAACATCAGGTTGAACAGGGGCTATATGATCCAGCTGAAGGTATCCCTGCTCATTGCAGGGGACTGGGACTAGATGTCCTTTAAAGGTCCCTACTAACCCAAAGCATTCCATGGTCCTATGAAGACAAGATTTCATCTGTTGCCACAGATCTCCATGGCAAATCCCACAGCCAATGCTGTCACTGCTTCACTGCCTTTCTACTATTCCTAATGTCTATATTGTTTTTCTTCTCTAATTTATGTTCATTGCTTCATGTCTTAGCTTCATATATAGACAATATATAATTAGGAAACCAAACTCTGAGGTCTTCATAGTCCTGAATTCTGGAGTACCAGACAGCTTAGATCTGATTCTCTTTTTTTTTTTTTTTTTTTTTTTGTACCCACAAGTTAAGCTAAACATGGGATCTAAATGTCTCCACTTGCCCTCAAGGGAATGCAGCTCCAGGATCTCAGGCTGGGAGCAAGCAGTCAAGCAACAGGGGAAATTTTACTTCTCTTTGTTCTGGCAGGAACCACTGTGGAAACGTGAATAAATATCACCCTTGGTTTTATATTGCCTAAGAGAACAAGAAATATAGACTGGCTCAGAAGTAAAAGGCTTCAGAGAAATATTGCTGAGCTGTGGGGCAAAGTCCTGAGCAAATATATCCCAGGACCTCAAACAAGAGATTGCTGGCAGGAAGGAGAGGTGGGCAGGAGAGGTGCTGGAGCCTCCTCAGTGAGGTCTGGGACTGATGTGGGATTTCAGTCTCTTCAGGACTGAGCTTTCTTGGGACATTCTTTTACTGGGATTTTCGCTTATCTTACTTTTGTGTCAGGAAGAATACTTTAAAGGTTTGTTAGGTTCTTTTTTTTAGTGTTTATTAATATATTATCAAAAGACTTGGCAGGGTTTCTTAGATTTTCTGCTCAAGTTCAACTCACTATTGACTGGCTCAAATTGGCTCAAATGGCACAAAATGGCCTTGAAATGCACAGCTCTTTTAACTTTATACTCATTTTCACTTAATTAACAATAGACACGTGTATTGTTTTTATATATTAACTAATAAATTTTTTATATCTACTTGCATAACTAAAACTGCGACTAACTTCTAACTAATCACTCTGTGCTCTTAAAAACTGCAGAATTGTGGAGGAGAGGAAAGAAGGAAGAAGAAATGTTAAGAACCACACCCTTTTTCTTTTAACTTTATTCTATTTATAAAACACTCTAAAATTTATATTTTTTATTTCAGTGATATATTATATTCTATACTACTTTCTATTTTTTTTTTATTTTTTTTAAAATAAATTCTGGTTTACTCAGGGATATTTGGAAGTGTTTCCATCATTGAGAGACAAAATTAATGATTTTTTTTGGAGGATAGGACAAACAGAAATGTTTCTCTGTTTCTGGATTCTTACATGGGACTTTTCTCAACTCAGCCAGAATACCCTTTTGGCAAATATTTCAGGGCCTCAGAAAAGATCAGACACCTGCTTAGCCCTCTATAAACAGAGTGAAGCAAAGAGAGGGAAGAGGGGCTGCTCCATTCAGCTGTGCCTCTTGCAGAGTCCTGGCCTGGCCCTTCTCAGCCTGTTCTATGATTTGGCTCCATGGATGATGACAGTGAATGATATTTTGGAAGCATTCTTAATTTTATCTTCTTTCACAGGTCCCATTCAAAAATCTGCCCTTTTGAGGCTTCACCAGTTCAACTCCCCTATGAACTCTGGCCCTCAAATTATGAAATTACAGACAATACAAGAGGAAGCTTGGGAACCAACAGAGGTATTTTGGCTGCCCCAGCAGAGAGCTTTTGGACCAGCAGTTAATCCTTTTAATAATTTCTCACCACCTCATTCACTGATGTGAGCAGAGTGTCTGTCTAATCACCAGAGCAGGATCTCTCAGGCTGTGCACTTCTGAGAGCCTGTGAAAACACAGTGATTCAACGTGCTTAAAACTCCACTCCCAGGCTGAAAAGAGAGACAGAGACACATCCCATGTCATCATCAGGCCCATCTATATTGAGGGAGACAAAAGAGGTGGCTGTGCCTGTCCGGGAAGATTTGGTGATGACTTCTAACTCATGCAAAAACATTCCTCTGTTTGGGGATTGGTGCCCAGAACAAAAGTCAAGGCACAGTTTGCTTTGCTAGTGTAATCCAAACTTCTCAATTTCCCCTTGTATTTTGGCCTCTGCTTCATCTTCCAAGCTGGGAATGCTCCTTCAGGAAATGGTGACTGTGGCCCCAGGGCTGTGAGGCTGTGGCTGTGTTGGTCAGATGGGGTGGACTCACTCAGCTCTTGGGCTGAAGTCAGCAGTCACTGAGTCCAGACAGAGCATGAGTCCCAGCTCAACCTCAGCACACAGCCAGGCTGGGAGAAGTGAACTAGGAGGGCTTGGAAAGGAGTAAGTGAAGGATGGAACCAGTTCTTCACCTCTGTTTACAGATGTTGCCGCTTCAGTTGATTCATCAGGTACCAGAGTATCTCTCTGGTGTCTGTTCCTCTCACTCCATCATTCTGGACAACTGCATCAGCCAGTTTTTCCCTCCAGCTCCTGCCAGGACTGCTAAAATCAGCAAGATGTCACACCTTTCCACAGTGTCTCAGATATCTCCTCTGGAGGAAGTGACAGCACCCTGGGCAGGCATCACTCACAACTTTATTGATTCCTCTGCTTCACTCTTCCTTTGATACTTCCACCCATGCAAGGAGTTTGGACAGGATACAGATTGGGTTTACTGCCCCAGCAGGTGCCTGTCTATCCCCCTGGCCAATTCTGAGAGAGTGATGGGCAATTTGGGGCACTTATTACCCAGATTTTCTGCCCCAGCTGCCTCTACAGAGAAGCTTCTGTGCTGCTTATGCTGCATGCTGAGACTGGGCAGTATGAACATGGCCCTTCACCAACACTGTCTGGAGGATGTGATGCTCCCTTCAGTCTTTGAAATAAGAAAGACATTTTTGAGCTTCTCTACAGTGGCCTGCATACCAACCCACTTCACTCCCAGGGCAGTAAAACAGAGCAATCTGTACCTTTCACCTCAGCCGTCTGCTTTTCATTTTCCCCTTTAATCACAAGCAGATTTTGGCTATCAGTGTGAAGGTTTAGCAGACCCAGAGACCCCTGCAGAGGAGGAGATCCAAACTCAATGCAAAATTCATTTTATGCCTGCTGATATACCTGATCCCTGGTTTGAAAAGGGGGATTTGCTGAATGTTTTACCCCCATAGAGAGAAAGAAAGAGAGAAGATTTACACTCGCAGGAAGGTAGTTAAACAAATACCAGCAGTACTATAGACAGTCTCCCCCTACTTCAGGAACAAAAACCCTGTGATAAAAAGAAACACAAACCACAAAGGAAAATGTGCATGGTGACTGATTCACCCAGCTCAGTGACAGCTGACCTCTGCTCATTCTCTGATGTGTTCTGTATTTTCAAAGTTCCTTGTACTGTGAAAAAAAGAATAACTTCAGCTCCCACAAGATGGGTCCAAATAGCTTAAAGCCCACCAGCAGGAGGGATAAGGGAGAAACAGGGATGCACACTGACTGTAGGGGCAGGCATGCTCCAGGTGTGGATTCACATGGAGGTTTCTCATTTGGGAAGGGTCTCCGGGTGAAGGATGTACATGGATAGTCAGTGAAACCTCCAAGAGGCACTGTGTGGCTTCTCAAAGCCAAATCTATCACAAGGAATGATGCAATGTGCAGCAGGAGCAGCTCCCCAGGTGGGACAGTCTCTTCTGGACATGTTTCCATCACCCTGTGGACTGCTCAGCCTGTCAGGCTGGAGTAGGGTGAAGTGCATATGGAGGAACAGATCTGCTCTGAATCACACACAGAGCACACTGGGAAAGCCAAAGAAACAGGGAGCAAATTCCTCAACACCTGAGGGAGGAACAGCTATAGTAAAAGAATTTTTTTTTAAGTTTCTTTCACAGCCATGAGCTTTGCTTTCCCCACTCTTATTTATTTTAGTGGATTTATACAGTTCCAAGCACTCAGTTCAGCTGAGCTTATCCATGCACAGGGGAAGACAACACATTGTCAAGACTAAGCATTTGAGCACAACCTTTGACACGCACATCCAGTGCCTGTGAGAGTGGGGGGAGCAGAGGGGCTGCCCTGGAGAAGGTTTGTGTGAGCAAGACTTTGGGGACTCACCGTTCATCTCCCAACATCTGGTTCCCTTCAGAAAATCTCACAGACAGCAATAGCTGCTGCTACTTGTCTCCTCTCTCCATACCTGGCAGCATCCCACACATTCACCTTTTGAAGTGTGTTCCCAAGGCTATGTTGGCCATGTCAGTCATCCCCCATCCCTGGGCTCTTTGAATTTGTTGACAAAATTTTTGTGCTTAGCATACCAATATCTCATCACTTGCATCCAGCTAAGAAGCCATCTCTCCATTCCTCTTATACTTGTAATGTGTATGGTGTTCTGATGGTTGAACTATTTACTATTTTTGTATCTGGGGAGCACACTGAAACTCAAATTCTAGCAGTCTCAAGACAAACATGAAAACAAATCTCCAGTAGCATAACTGTGTGACTTCTATTAATCTCCTCTGATGTGTTTCCCTTCTCTGAACCTTTAGTTAATGTTAATTGTCTAGAAGTCAATCAAGATTAGTCTCTTATCTTAGATACTGATTCTTGCACAAAAGACAACTAGTTCTTTGCTACAGAATAGAAAAAATGTAGGAAAAAAGGGGAAGTGACTTGAAAGGGGCTTAGCACAACCACTTTTCTCACTGGCTGCACCATGGCAGCAATGGGCTCAGGATGTGTGTGAAGCTGCTGTCAGCAGACACAAGTTCCTCAGGATCACATATTTTTCAGATCCACCCTCCTGGCCCTACCACACCTGAGCTAAGGATGAAATCTCCCTATGCAGAGGTGATTTTGAAGAAGTTTAATTATTCTGTGTAGAAATGTTTGTTATCTTGTGCTTATTCTAGCATTAAGGTACTTTCATACCATAATATTGACAGTGTGGCTACTTAGGCACTGTAGCACGTGTTGTATTAAAACAATACCACAAGGTGCATTTTAATGGGGATCAAGGCTGAAAAAAGGTTTTAATAGTTTGGTAAGTCTATGCCTCATGTTACTTTGCCATGCAGTGAAATAATCCCACATGACTCCATATTTTTTCTGTCTGACATTTCCTACAGTTAAATGGTCCCAAGAACCAAAGGGATTGGAACAGACAGGTATAAGCTCATCTCTGGAGTAGATGGAAAGGATTGTTCTAGTAAGCTGAAGTGGTTGGAGAGAGGGGGCATTTCTACTGAACTTGCTGTTCTGGCTAATAAAAGAGCTGAGGCTTCATGTCAGTTGTTGTCAAACTTGCACAGTTCCTGTGTGATGAGCAGTTCCCAAGCCAGCACCTCCCCTGCACACAATGGCATTTGTGAAAACTGTGTTTGCCTGCTCTTCTGCAGAGACAAGACAAATGGCTTGTGTGCAGGCAAACAGTTTTGTCACCTGCTGGTCCTGAGGGGACACTGCTCTGACCACTTCAGGAAAGCAGTTTGTGGGGACAGGGATGCTCTGGAGACCTGCATGGAAGGCCTCACCCTGAGCCACCCAGCCCTGTGCTACCGGCAGAGCCCTGGCTTGCAGCAGGTATTGCCCCTCCAAAAGACACTCTCTGGCTTGTCTCCTTGACCTGGACACGTCACCTTCCCAGCTCTTCCCCTAAATAAGTTGTCATTGTGGTGGTCAGTTCCTCAGCAGCCACAGCCACCTGGGGACAGGCTGTTCTCTATCAGCCTGCAGAGGAGGGCCCACAAGCAGCTGTGCCTTCTGGAGACACCCCAGTCCATTCTCAGGGCCCACACCCAAAACCACTCACTCAGATTACCACAGGATTGGCACACAAATCCCAAATTAGATACACAGGAAGCACAGAAATGTTCAAGAGATTCCGCATGTGCAAGTGGATTCAAAGTCACTTGGAAATGTCACCTCTCCAGACTTGTGTGGGGCCAAGCCCCATCAAACACACAAAGATCCTGCAGCTCATGTCCCTCTGTGTTTCCCCATGATCACCACATTGTAAACACTGTGCTTATACCTTGCCACTGTTATGAACCTGGGACTTTGTTCTGATACATAACATTTTCCTTTCCAAGTACAAACATAATAAACAGGTTTCTAATGTGCTGGAAATGCTAGGGAATAATCTGTGCTCAAGATAGCAGTGCTCTTGTGTTGAGTGCCAGCCATCCTAAATTGCTCCCTTGGCTCCAAGCTGGGAAACACTCACTGGCACTGGATAGCTCCAATCCTGGAAGAGTGGCAAAAGCAGGGAAACTAGGTAGCATCAACCCACCCTAATACCACAGACACCTCCAGACTTATCCCCTTCAGAGGAGCACCTGCACGCTCCAAACACAGCAGAGATGCAGAAGTTTGAGTGGGATATTGAGAGCTGGAGATACCATGGCCCTGTTACACACATGCTGTTTGCTGTATGGAGTAAAAGGAGTTTCCTGCTGCTCAGTTTCAGAGGGGTTAAGGGTCCTTGGCTGATGGGAAAGGCATATGCTGGAGCAAAAGGACACATCTTAACTTACTAATATTTGTAGACATTGAGGCAGAACAAAATTAAAGTTTGGACCTCAAACTGGGAATCTTAGGAGGCAGACAGACTAAACCTGCCAAAAATGCCAGTAGCTTGTAAAGCCCCAGCCTGGTGTTAATCTCTTGGCAAACAAGGCAGCAATAAACTTACCAGCCATGTTACTGGAGCTGGGCATCAGGGAGGAGAAGGAAGAGAGCCACAGATGAGTGCCAGGGCTGGCGAGCACCTTGCTGGCCAAAGGCAGCCTTCCCTCAGACCTCATTGAATGTGAATTCTGCCCCTGTGCAAGGCTTGAAATCTGAATGTTTCCTGACATCCCACGCTCCTATTAAAAATAAACCGAAGAGGTTTCCAACAAAGCACCACATTTTATATATGCCAGGAAGAAAATGAATTAAAAATGCATATCTTTGTTTCTTCCTGACAGTATCACATTGATTCAAAGCAGTGAGCAAAACAGTGAGCAACAATCAGTGCTCTGCAGAGAGGTGCCCATAACCACAGAAGGAGGAGGTTTTGTTCCCCACCCTTGGACTATGCTCACTAATAATCTGGATTTCCACACACATCTCCCTTCTCACCATGGGGAAATCTCAAGGCCTATTTGTGTGCAATGACTCTTGAAGGAAGAAAGCTCTGTAAACCATCCCTGACACTGTGGAAAAATCAGGAAACTTTAATTAAGGGAGCAAAAACAAAAAACCACCCGCAAGGCATTTTTGTACTTACTTTCACTAAGTGCAAAAACGAACTTCACAGGAATTTCATCCCACAGGAATTTCCAATATTTTAGTATTTGTTTCCGTTATGACTGGGGACAAAATGTTGAAATATCAAAGCATTTTCATAGGATGAAGTGTTCTGGGAAGCAGTGGTTTTTTACGTCATTTTGACGTGTTTCAGACTTGAACTTGCACCTGGCTTAGCTGCCCAGCTATACCCATGCAAGTGCCTTGTGGTGCCAGGCTTTGACCATCCAGGACTTCCCACCCAACATCCATCACCAGGTCCCACGGTACCACACAGAAATCCAAGAAGGCAGAAAGCAGTAGTTCAGCACAGAATTCCTAATCCAGCCAATGGCTTGGTCTGTGTAGGAGAAGGGGCCATCAGATCTCCATCCTGTGCGGGCTGAGCATACGTAAATGCTCGACACAGCTGAGCCCAAATGTTTCATTTCAGCATTGTTGGCCTTGTTTATTTTTTAGCATAAATGATGGAGAATTTTTAGCCAGCTGTATCAGTTTATTGGTCTGTCAGCACTCCAGGGACATCCTCACCTCGAACTGCACAGCAGGACTGTACCCCTGTTGACACAGATGGGCAGGACAGTGGTGGCCAGTGTTGGGAATGTCTGTCCACATCAGCATGTCCTTGGCCTGGATCCATTCTGGGGGCTGGATCTGTCCATTGATTCCCTCCATCACCATCTTCAAGACATCAGGCTCTCTCACTGAATCTGTCCTCCTCTTGTGGTCATTTGTCCCAGCCCTGCCCCAAAAACTCCCCATTTTCTCTAGAGGAGAAAACAAAATCAAGGTCAGGGAGCACTGCAGCAAGTAGGGCCATCGGGAAGAAAGTCATCTTTGGAGAAAGGGGAAAACCTCCTCAACACAGAGCTGTAACAAAAATTCCCAGCAGTACAAGAGCCCTTGTGCCTTTTTCTGCTGGCCAGTCTCAGCATCAGGTTTTACCTCACCTGGCAGAAACGGATGGCAGAACTGATTGTGAGCTTCAATTTTTGAAACATGTCTGGCTAAAAGACTGCTATTGTACATTTTCCACTTCTGTTATTTTCTCACATGTTGTTTTGTGCTCTCCAACCATTGCCTTTCTGGGAATTCAGGTGATGTGTGGCTTTTTCAGGCATTTCTTTGCCTAACTTCATTTTTCCAGACATTTTTGGTATCAAGAAAAATAAGCCCCACTCCACACACACACTTTTTCTTTCAAACCTCAATTTCTCCTGGAGAAAGCATGGATCAGTAGCTGGCCAGGACCACACACAGCTCTTCTAATATCCCAGCCTGATGAACAAGAAGGGGATGGAAGAGACAACCAGCACACTGTGCAAAAGGAAAGAGATGAAATCCAGCCATCAAAAGAAATGGACTGTGAAGCCCTTGCTCAGATCAAAAAGCCTGTGAGCATCTAGTGACTCTTTTGATGGCATAAGGACAGAGGGACGTGATCTGCATCCTAGAACTGTGCATGAGAGATCTCTCCAGGCATGAGCCCCATTTTGGGCAGGCTGGCTTGCCCATTGCTTTCTCTCAGATCCCTTGAAGGTCTCTCCATGGGCCAGAGTCTTGTGGGCTGACAGGGACAGAGGTGGACAGAAACACACTGTGCCATGTTGTGGGCTTAATGAATAAAGAGAATTTGTCATGTGTTCCATCAGATATGACAAATTTTAAGGTCCAGACAGTGGAAGATTTTACTTATGAAAAGACTGGGGCAAGATGTCTGTTGGGACAAGTATCAGCTGATATTGATTGGGAGGAGGCCTTTGTCTCTCATAATACTAAGCTAATTCAAACCTATTCAGATTTCCTCAGAGACTACAGTGGCAAGCTCAACCTTCTACAAGAACCAGGATTGTTCATAAGACCAGACTCATCTGACCAGACCTAAATCCTAGAAATAATGTAACCTGGTCAGAAAGCACCTGAATTATTGATGGGGAAGTTTACTGACGGTCCCACTGCTGTATCAGCTGCCATTCAGATGTCTGATCCCAGTTCAGCCCAGGACTTCAGCCCTTTTGCTTGCCTCAGTGCCAAGAACCCTGAGTTCTCTGTGCTGGAAAAGCTGAAGCACATGGCTTTCTTTCTAGCCAAGCATCAAGGAAACAACAAATTTGCAACTTTACAGTAACCTTCATAATGCATAACTTAAATAAGATGGGACAGATCCTGACATTTTGCACCTTCATATCCATCTGACAGCTGCCCAGCAGGAGCTAATGAGGAGTCAGTCCATGTGAGGAATAATTTGCTGGTAAAAGAGAAATCAAATTCTACTTCTGACTCCTCACAAAAAATACACTTGTGGCATCAGGGCCAAGGGGTTTGTCTCAAAAAAACTCACCTCCGTTTATTTGAGGAAGACACCAGAGAGTCAAATGACGTTTCTCAAAGTATACAATTCCTCAGGACTGTAGGAATCAGAATTTCCAGATGCAAAGTGCCATCACAAACTCCAAGAAAAAAAGTCCAAACACACTTAGACAGGGACAACTTCATCCTGAGCCACCCTGTCTGCTGACTGCTGGCCCCAGCTTTAGGGGGGCTGTCCTTCAGTACCCACCCATGCAGAGAAGGGTACCATGCTGACAGATCAGTAAAATCACTCCTGTAGTCTGCTCCTTAGCTACACTTCTTCAAGGTAATTTTACCTCTCACATATTTTAATCTATCCAAAACTAATTTGTTTTCTACACAGTTGTTTCCTATGTCTGCTCCTAGACCCGCCACCACTTCTCCTCCAGTGATGCTGAGCACCTTCTTTGATACTCCATGTTAAATTAATTCTTGCCCTGGAGACCTAAAGGGCACTAGAAAAATTATTTCCTCATTTTTGGGGGGGGATTGCCACTTTTCAGATGTGCTGGCTCCACCATTGTAGGAAAGGTGATTATGGGATGAGGAGCACTTTATTTGCAGAGTTGCTTCTTCCTTCACAGGGAAGAAAGAACAGCATAGATGGGGGATGAATGGGGAGTCCTCACAGAAATGCTGCCTGATGATTGAAGGTGGTACCAATACCTAAAAGCAGCAACTTACACAGGTCAATGGCAGCATTTGTAAGAAAACTCTGTTTCCTGTGCTTTTATCACCTCTGGGTCCAGATCTGTAGGAGATGGCCACAGCCAGGCAGAACAGCACATTCTCCAATAAGTTTAAAAGTTGAACCCTTTCATTCAAATATCTCTTTATCCTTTATGTCTTCCTACATCATCTGCAAAACTGGAGGTCAGTGTGCAACAGCACCTACTCACAGGTTGGTTCTCCCTCTCTGTATCTTCAATAACAAAAATTTTAAAAAATAAATTCCCAGCACAGGCACAGAAGCACCAGAACTAATTTTCCAACAGATGCAAAAGACCGTCAGCTAATGTAGGAAATTAAATGTTTAAGGAAATTATAGAATGAAAATATAAACTCTTGAGCAGGAGCCAAAAAACACAAATTCCATCATTTATCAAAAAAAAACCTCCAAAATGGGCCTGAAATGGTGTGGGGAAAGCTGAATGAAAGGCTATATTCAGGCACAACACTGTTTAGCTTACTTTTTGGACCTTTTCCCCTTATTGATGCTGTTGGGAGGCGCTCATTCCAAAACCTCTAATGCCGTCGTGTTCTGGGATGAGTTACTAAAAGCAACCATTCTTCCACATATGAAAACATTCGATTATTTGCATGTTTGGCGTCTTTAATGCCTCTTTTGTGCCTCTGTTTTTTTGTGGGGGGAGGCAGATGAGGGATCTTGAATTTCAGCAGTATTCTGATATAAACTTCCTCTGAGAGAGGGAAGGCAAAGAAGAAAAAGTTTTTGCAAGGCTGAAATAGAGTTGAGGCTGGCTGGCTTTTTTGATTTACTTGAAGGTTCTGATGGAGGTGTTACTCAGGACTTGTGCAGTGCTGCCAGCCCTGAAGTAAAGACTCAGCTCTAAAGCTGAAGCATTACCTAGCATTCCTTGAGCCATGTGACAAAAAAAGCCCAATCTGAACCATCCCAAACTCTTGCTGGATTGGCACAAACCCCAGCACCGTGCACAGGACAGATGAAGGGCCCAGATGCTCCTCAAGCATCTCCACACAGAAAGGGGTGATGGTATGCAGTGCCAGGCATGTCTAGGCTGAAAACCTCCTGGCAAGTCACAGCAGTCAAGTCCAAACTCCTGTGTGGCCATCTTGGCTCTCTTTTGCATGGGCTAGAAGGTTACAGGAAAGCTGGAGGCACCTGGCCAGCCACAGACATGTTACCAGCATCAGGAAATACTTTAAATACTGCTCAACAGACCTGTGAAACTCATTGCTACAGGGCTTTACCAGCACTCTGGGAATAAACAGATCATGGCTTGCTCCTTAGCACACTGGATGGCACCGAAACAGTCTGGTGCTGGGGACATCCCACCCTCCTGCAAATGCAGGTTAGATCTTGGCTAAAACTGCTGCTGAGCTGAGCTGTGCAGAGGGCTAAAAGCTCACAAATGGCCACTGACCACAGCTCAGTGGAGAAGCAGCAATTCATTATACCATGATACTTCAACTCCTTGTGATTTTCTTCCCATACACAACAAACCAAGCAGGAATCCAAAAGAGAATGGCTTGTACTTATGGCTAACATGATGAGCTAGTCACAAGAGCCAGTTTTAAACAAACAAAAAATAAGATGTTTGGACAAAATAAAATTCCCCAGAGTTTAAGCCAGTGAATGGGGATTAGGAAGCTATTTCTCTGAAGTTCAGCTATTCCCAAACTCCTGAGCTGTGCTGTATCTCCTCCCAGAGCCTCCAGCCTGTGCCTAGGAAGTACTGGCATGGGCAAAGCACTATCCTGCTTCACCTCAGGCAGGCAGAGTCTGCAGGGGACAGCCAAAGGAGAATGCCCTGATGAATCCCACAGTGGTCCATGATTACTCCACAGTCTCTCTGCATCCCGTTTTTGACTGGCCAGTGTTTGGCGCTGGAGCCCGGGATTTACCTGGAAAGGGGCTCCCGCAGCTCTGAGCCGCCCCGGTTTCCTCAGTCCCTCTGACTTTCCCATTTTACACTGCTTTTATTGGAGCTTTTATTATCGGTGAATAGAGCCCAGCTCCGCTTTCCTGGGACAGCAGCACCATCTAGAGCCTCCTCCGACATGTGCAGTCCCCATCTGCCTGCGGGAACACCTTCCAGCCACAGCTGAGAAAAACAAGAGACAAAAATAATGTGCAGGTGTTAGGGTGGAAAAGCGAATGTGGCAGACTGAACAGCACCTCTGGGGCTAGTAAAGCTAATGTACAGTCATATACAGCTGGTGTGCTGCACTAAAACAGGGAGGTAGGCTTTGTACTGTTGGAGGCAAAAGGGCTGTGATTTGTAGCTGTAATCTCGTTCTCAGGTAGCTCTGTTATGTATTCGGAGAAAAAAAAAGCTCTTCAGGGGTGTATGATCCTTGTATACTGCTTCCATGATGTAAAACAGGGGAAACAACTTGGGCAGAGCTGTAAAAGCAGCTGGTGACAGAGCCAGGGCTGCAGCCTGTGGCCACTGCTCACAATTTCCCAGCCAACAGTGGGGGGACACTGCTACTTTTCCAAAGGCAAACAAAGAGGGTCACTGCCTCCATGTGCTAAAAATACCCAGCCAGTTCAGATGGCAGTTCCTCCATGCACCTGGGCATGCAGTGGTGCTCGGCAGTGCTTCCAAGGGCCACTTAAGGGGACCATTTACATCCTGCAGCAGAACACCTTGGGAAATCACCGGTGGAAGAGAGCCAGAGAAACCCAGGTCTCTGGGCCATTCACTTAAGAGTTGGGCTCGATGATCCTTGTGGGTGCCTTCCAATTCAGAATATTCTGTGGTTCTGTGAAATTCAATAGGAAGGGATTTGTAAGACAAAGATCTGAGATAATGCTGGCAAGCAGAGCATGCCCCATGAGCACAGAGGAGAGCAAAAGTGAAAAAAACCCTTCATACCTCTATCTTCTGGTCTGGGGGAAGCCCCTGCCTCACAACCCTTCACTTCAAATTCCCTGGGCTGGCCTCTGAAGGACTTAGATGGAGAGGGGACCCGGTACCCTAGGCATGAGTGTGGGATAGTGTGTCTGGAAATGCCATTTCCTCAAATCTGGGTTAGTCAGACACCGAGGTTTGTACAGGAAAGGACAGTCCTGCCTGGCCTCAGTGCTAAAGCCACCACTGAGGAGGTTACAGCAGCTGTGCACATCTGCACTGCGGTACACACAGAAATGTGGGAGGAAGAGCTGGGTGCACCAAAAAAAAAAAAACAAAAACAAAAACAAAAAGAACAAACTGTCCTAACCTATCCTCTCTGTTTTTGCAATAAATCTGTGTTTTGTTTTGCTGCTGCAGGAGCCATGGGGCAGTGAACACAAGGGAACAGACAGATTTCTCCCTCTCCTCTGCAGAGAGCAGGACCTGCTGTACTGGCAGCAGCTGAGCCAGGCCCCACCAGCATTCATTAGACAGAGGTCCTGGAGAACAGATTGCACCTTGTGGCTACACCCATCCTAGAATCCGAGGTGGGAAAATACCCTCTCTATGCCCATGGGTGTCCTTGGCCTCCCACACCAGCGGGGGAGCTGGGGCACAGCACAGCAGTGTGAGCCAGGAACGAGTTTTCCAATAGGTAATATGGATGGAAACCTTTGTCCCTCCTGAGGAATTGTTTTAATTACTTTAGGGAAAGTGGTTGTATGCAGTGGGACACGGCAGTTTTGGGTACCGAGGAGCAGATACACACAAGTCCCAAAGCCAGAACTGCAAAAATTCCTGGCAGGAGGGAGCAGAGATTTCCCAGGAGATGCTGAATTGCCAGGACCACGTGTCTTTGATCTTGTTCACTGCCTCGCTCTCTGAGTAACAAGGGACTGTATGGGAATAAATCAGCATATTAATGGGAATGTTAATTGCAGCTGAATCTGGGATGGACTAAAATATACACGTTCCTTTAAATTATGAATTCTACAATCCAGTTTGAATTGCACTTGGAACAGTTAGTGAGAGCAACTATTATTTTAAAGATCAACCATCCTTTCAGTGATTTTGATATTTAGATTAAAATAAAAATTCAGCTAACAGGACAGATCCCCATTTCAACATCACAGCATAAACCAAACCACCTCCTTTACAGTCCAGAGGCCACTCAAAGTAATTGAGGTCAGGATAGAGCTCAGTATTTGAAAGTGTGCCTTTTTAATAAGAGGCAGAAATACACTTCTGTTCCCATTTCTCCCTGACTGAACAATGCTGCAGGGATGTGTAATTGGCATTTCAATGCCTGTTTGCAGTGACCACATTCTTGAATGTCCGTAACTACAATCCCTACATATCATATATATAAATATATGTACAGATATATGTGCATGTGTGTCTGTGTGTATAGGCTGATTTCTTACCACTCCTCCCTGTGCAGAGGAGTCAGGGTGTTACCTGCTATTCCATTCCAATTTCCCCTGCCCAGGATGGCTTTACAATGGGGTTTAAACATCTTTAGCTCTTTCTTTTCTTTATAGGTGACTTAATGAAGTCTAAAAGAACTGAAGCACTCCCTTACACCCACAGAGTTACACATGACCCTCAGCCTTGCCTTGCATCTGCACCCACTGAAGCCAGAGCAAGCCAGTGTCGAAGCCCACTCCTTTGTGGGAGCCTGTCTCAGGAGGGGATGAGCTACAGGCCCAGTTATGAAGGTTAAATGTGCCTTACAGGACTCTCTTGAGGGCAAGAGGAGAGGTGAGAAACCACGTTCTGGATCTTCCCCACCTGATTCCAAGGTCTGCTCATTATCTGCCTCTGAATAAGTTCCCAGCCCCCACAGTGTCCTGCAGCAGTGAGTTCCAAACACCAAACCAGCACTTGTCACTCAGTCCTCTACTTTGTATGAATTATTCCCAGGCTTTGGTTATCTAATGTAGCCTAGTTGTCCAGTCTGCCTTCTCTTTTCAGGCCATCCTCCTGCCAGGAGGTTTTTCACTCATTTGTTTTATTTATGGTTATGGTCACCATTCTCCAGAGTGAGGGTGTATCCCACTAGAGACCACTCAGGCCATCTTAGTCCCATCTGCATTATGTCACTGTATGATATCAGAATCTGCATTAGCTGAGTATCAGCTGGACATACTTCCAGTGACAGAGAAGCTGTGATAGCCACTGGAAATAATTTTAATTATTCACTATTTCCTATTTTTCTACTGTCTTTCCATTAAACCTTCTGTAGGTCCCAGAAGCACCTCATTCAGGTCATCTTCAGCCTTTGGCTGCCTGAGGTCGCAGTCCCAAGATCAGATGCCAACCTTACTGGCACAAGTGCAGCATCCAAAGCTACTCCCTATGACCTCTCCAGAATGCCACTGCTAAGAGGCTCCTCCAAATCCCTCCTTCCCCCACACACATATGGCAGTTTCTTCATGGCTTTCTGTGTTTGTCACAGACACTTCATACCTTCATCCACCCCAAAATGTTTGCCTGGAAATTAAGACATTTGGCCAGTTTCCCCATTATAGCCTATTCTCATTTCTTTCTATGTCTTTGCTCAGGAGAAAGTGAATCTGTCTTGGGTGACAGCTCAAACCTGAAGATGATTTAATTGTGGCAAAGCCCAGAGCTTTTATAGCATCTTAATCTGGAATACAGCTCTACTCCTAACAGAAAGGCTCAGAGACCAGGTCCAGGAATGCATACACTTCCTTCTATATTGAATTTAACTTATGGTGTGTTGTCATATATAGAGCTGTTAAGTGGAGTGATTATCTTCTTTAAGGGTGAGCTGCAGTAACACCGGGATATGAAGAGGCTGCTGCACATGAACCACCGAAGTCAGATCTCTGCAGATCTTCTGCCCTGCAAGAGAGCCAGGGAAATTATAGCATCAGCAAATTATGCTGATGTCAGTGTATGAAAATACATTGATTTCTGATTATTCTGAATATCCTGATATTTCTGTTTATCTATGCATGCATATAAAATTTTGCCCTGCAGATCCACATTATACAGGTGTAGGCAGAGACTGTGTTTGTTTCTTTTGCAGAAACCTTGTGGCAGGCTGAAACACCCAGGTGGGACCAGAGTCCCCAAGGCCCCAGGGACAGTGGTCCTTGGTGACACTGGTGCAGTCCCTGGCACACAGCCCCACAGGGATGTAAGAAGGAAAAGGCCAGAGGATAAGTGGTGCTGGGATGACTCTGGATTTACCACCACCAGCCTAACCTCCTTCAAGAACTCCTTGTGGGGATATTTCAGACAATTATAGAAGTCAGCCCTGCCTTACAGCATGGGAATGCAAAAATCAGCTTTGAGTCCCCCTCAGCCCTTCTGGGGATTTGATCCATCCCATCCTAAAGAAGGATGCTGAGAAGGTTGAATCCCCCTCTGAAAATGCCTTTCCCTCCCCAGTGACCAGACAGAGAGCAAGACAACAAACTCATGTCAAGCACATATCCCCACTTTTAAAGAGCTACATCCATCAAGAGTAAACCCCCTCTCATTCTCTGTGAGTGTGAAAGGACCCTCTAGGAGAGATGTCAGAGGAGGGGGAATATGCCAAATTGTGGGTGAGGACAAAAGCCCACAGAAGGTTTTCAGCACCAGGAAGGGTCTCCAGCTGTAAGCCCCAGGCTCAGCAGTCCCCACTTGGCTGTGGGAAGATGCACACACTACTGCTAGAGTTTAGCAGGCGTCTCCATGCTTCAACTTCACCATGGGCTGAAGCACATCTGGTTCTGAATATCTCACCAAATAAAAATTTCAGCTGCTAAAAAAAATTAAGAAGAGGGACTTCACCTCTGACCATGGCTTCACAAGCTTGTCCTGCCACAGGCACGGCTGGAGTGAGTGGCCAGTGGTTTAACTGGGCAGACATGCTGTAAAGTAAATACAAAAGGGGTCAAAAGTAAATAGTATATTTTATAGCTGTTATACTTATTCTGTTGAGGTGTTTTGATACCAGATCCAGGGAGAAGAGGATAGAAGTTCAATTCACTTAATGGGAACTGGCTCCAGTATAAATATCCTTTCAAGATTTGTCAGGCACTGCTATAAAAGGGGATGGCAGGGTGGGTAAACACACCAGCTCTTTAGTCCTGCACATTTATGTTCAGTTTCACAGCCACACACTGATTCCAGCTCTCTCTAGATCAACATGCTCTTGGTGTGAGGCTTTGCTTCTCAAGCTGCAAACCCTGCAGTCAAGTGCACAGGTGAGGTTCTCAGCTCCTGACAAAGAGCATAAGCTCTCCCTCTGTTCATAAGGCATCACAATAGGGCAGAAACACTAAAAAAAATGCACAGTAAGGAAGAACACTGAGATTGGAAAAGGCCTCTCAGACCATCAAGTCAAACCAGTAACTTGATACTGCCAAGTCCACCACTAAGCCACGTCCCCAAGTGCCACATCCACACATTTTTTGGACAGTTCCAGGTGACTCCAATGCTTCCCTAGGCAGCCCATTTCAATGCTTGACCACCCTCCCAGTGAAGAATTTTTTTCATAATACCCAGTCTAAACCTCCCCTAGCACAGCTGGAGGCCATTTCAAACACTAACATGAAAAAACATTGTTATATAAGCCTTTGCTGCCAAAGCTTTCCTCATGACTACTGGCATTTCTGCAATAGAGAACACCAGGAATACAAACAGGTACCCATTTAATTTACTGCAAAAGCAGAGCTTTTAACAAATGGTACTATGCAGCATACAAAAAAACCTCAAAAGAGCTGAAGAGCCTAAAAAAATTTAGCCAGACCCAAGCCTACACAGCAAAGCACCATGGGATTTTAGTTCCATAGGAATCTTTACCAATAGAAACGAGTGCCTAAATTATAGCACAGGCCAAGAGAAATATGGCAAAAATATGTGAAAGTCAATGGAAATGCACTGTGAGTTGGAGGGCTCATTGGCTGCTCCCTAAGAAATGGTTTCTTGTGTTTTCAAACGTGCTAAAGAAGCAGCCAAAGAAAACCTGTGGGTTTTCATAAAGAAAACCAATGAGAGTAAATGTCTCTCCTTGGTGCTCTCACACAAGAATTTCAATTCAATGCCTTGGGATAAATTTTACACATCAGGTGTGTCCTTCACCCTTTGGCTGGCAGATGTCCAGCCAGGCTGCCCACAGGAACTGGCCAGACCCTCATGCCAGGTTGTGTCTAAACAATTCCTAGGTGAAGGTTTTAAAGAAGATGCTGCTGGGCACAGGAGCAATGGGTCTCTACTGAGCCATAAACTACTCACCCTGGTTCCTCTGCTCTCATGGGCAGCTTCAGTGGAGGTACCACGGGCTATCCTGGAGCTATGCAGACACTGACAGCCCTGCTGGCAGCTCTCACTCTGCTCATGTGGACATTGGGCATTCCCTGACTTCTCCCAGGTGCATCAGCCTATGTGTCTGTGAGATATAATGATGTGGGACAGAGCAGAGCTGCTCTGGAGCAGTGTTGGCAACAAAGCAAACCAGTACCAGAGCTTCTGGGAGTGATGGATTTCTAGAGAAAAAACAAACCAAACAACTTTCAGACCAATGTGGAAGCAAGCAGTGTGTGTAATGGGCTGATGATGGGATAAAGAGGAGCAAACAAAAATGCAATGAATTTTACTGCCTCGTTGTGATAAAAGCATGTGAATTGAAGCATTTGAGAATAATGGCCCCAGGAATGCAAAAGCTAAAGAGTCATTTGATGAACAATGAGACTCCATCAATAAAGAAAAAAAACACAATTATTTGGAGTTTGGTTTTTGTTGTTGGGGCTTAGGTTTTTGGGAGTTTTTTTCACTTGAAACCAAGGGATAGAGGATAGAATAGAGATTTCTGCTCCACAGCTGAGAACTTTGGCATCTGCATACAAACCAGGAAGCATGAATTCTTCCTGACTCAAGAGAGAGCTCTGTGGGACCCAAGATTTTCAGGAGGAGTTACTGCAGGCAAAAGGTTAGACCTGTAAACAGGAAGGCCATTAGAAATGTCCAGGGAGAGGATGTGATCAACAAACACTGGAGCTGAGCAAGGACACAGCTTCAAGTGAAGGGAGGCTGGAAATAGAGAAATCATCTGTTGCAGGGCAGTGAAGGGATGTAGAAAAGTAAAAATGTACTTACATATTAGACACCAGAGCAGGGGGAAAGTGTTGTACTTCCCTAGCTAGTCCTACTTGCTAGAAGTCAGGCAAGGAAAAAGCAGATTTTGTGAGTCTTTCGAACCCTCCAGTACAATGGCAGCTGTTTAAGCAGGTCTCAAGGCTGGGTGAAATTAGACAGAATTAGAAGATTTTGCCCTCCAGTCCTCTCCCCTCCGTGTAAAGATGCTTTTATTCCAGGACAGGATAAGTCAGGAGAGAGGCTGTCCTGAACTGTGGCTCTGAAGATGTGCTACCTCCCCCAAGGAGCAGAGCACAGCAGGACAGGCTGAGCTGTCCCTGGCATCCCAGGCACTGAGAGAAGAGCCTGCACCCTAAAGAAAATGTGAAGCACCTGAAGGTTGACAGCTCTCTGAACATATCCTCAGAGGTAAATCTCAAAGAGGTGTCACAGAGACAGTCCAGACCCAGCTAAGGATGTGCTAAGCAGGAAGCCAGCCCTAAACTACTGAAACAGTGCTCAGGAACCAAGGGCCTGAGTGGGGAAAAGGCATAAGGACAGCACAGCCAGCAGCCCCCATGGACTCAGGTGTGGGTCAAACCCATGAATGGATCCAGTCCTTTGGCTCCGTGAATGTGGATCCATCATAACTCCTCACCATGCCAAACTCCAGTGGTGAGCCTGTCCAACACAAGAAGCCCAAAGTCCCAGGAGCTGCTCCTCAGTTTCCCTCCTCCCCTTTCCAGAGGTGTCTTCTCCAGGAGACCTCCCAGACCCACATTTCACAGCACACAAGCCCAGGTAGCAATTTCCCAGGTGCCCCAGGCTGAGCAGCAGCACTGCTGTGCTCGTCCTGCAGCAGGAGCGTGGCTGTGCCTGCACCATTTGCTCCTCATGGCACACGTCAGCCCCAGCACCGTGGCCCTGGCATTGCTCAGCCACTCGCTGGCAAACCTAAGGCAGCCCCTGGTTGGATGGCTCGGAGTATTTTAAAGCATATTCAGCTTTTATATTTGACAGTGGCTCGCTATGCACATTACAGTATAAAGGATTTTATTTGCTCCCATTGTTGCAATGTTTATTCCCCAAACTCTTTCAATAGTGGGTTTTTGACAAAGTGTTTCCCCAGCAGTGGGAACGACATACACAGCCCAAAGCAAACACTTGCAAGATAAACATCCTTCACATCCCAGGCTGGTCCTAACCCCTTGGAGCTTGCCATTACCTCCCTTGGAGCAATTCAGCACAACTTAATCAAAGTTAAAAATGATATTGTGTGATTTTATTTTTTGTACTTGCTCAGCAAGCTTTTATTGGCAGCTGCTGCCAGGATCTGGGACTCTGCCAAATTCCCTGGTTATATTGCTCCAATGTGGACAAACAAAGAAGGCCTATTTAAAAGTCTCTTGGACACAAATAAGGTAAAAACAACAAAATAAAAAACAATGTGTAATTATTTGTTTCCTTTATGAAGGGCCTCCTTCAGAGTCCTTTGAAATCGATTCTGATTTCCACCTACTAAAGTCACCCAAGTGATTTATTTAATATTAACAGACATTCCTGAACCAGAATGTTACAACCAGAGGCAGAAAATCCACGAAAAAAAGTCAATCTACCTTTTCCTTTCATATTACACTTCCTGAGCCAAAATACCAAGTTTAGCTCCTTGCCTTTCCCAGTTACATTTGACATTTCTAAATACAACTCAAAAAACTTTTTAACTTTGTATTTAAATTATTTAAGCATCATTATATTAATTCAGAATTTTATAGTTATTAAATATTAAGGCCCCTGTCAACAACACATGCCTTTGGGAGCCTGGGTTGATCTCCCCACCTCTGGCATTTCTGCATGAGTGCTGCCACCTTCTCGTGTCCTTTTGCAGGTAATGAGCACTCACTCCTGTGAGTGACACTGTGGGTCCTGTCACCTTGTTACGGTCACTGCCATGGCACTGGCTCCTTCTGCAGTCAAAATGTCAGAAACACAAAGGCACTGCTGAATCCACAGCCTGAAATTCATCCCTTTGCACAGCACAGCCCCTCACCCCGTATCCTCTACAAGAGGAAGGGGTGCAGAGAGAACAGGAGAGGGGGAGAAGAGGGGAGAGGGATAGAGAGAGAGGAGAGAAAGAGAAAAGAGAGAAAAAAATATCTCCATTTGACAAGGCTATTTGGCAGTATTTTGGAGCCAGAGTACCTCCTGTCAACAACACACACAATGTGCCTCTGAAAAAACAGAGATGTACATGTAGTTCCTTGGCAATTGGAAATAATAGTCAATATACAGACAAACAGATTTTGGAGCATATGTTTTTGAACTCCCTAGAAACTGCTGCTTTTCCATTTTTTTTTCCAGGTCACCTCCAATTTATTATGCAAAGGCCGTCACTTGCAGTGTGCACAGTCCTGAGTCACAATAAAGAATAAGGAAAAAAACACCCTCTCTACCAGCAGAAAAGTCTGACAGCAAAAGAGGGCTTAAAAAACAAGCTTCTTGTTTCTTCACCAGTGGTTTCAAAAAGGAGATTAGGGAGTAAATAAAACCCCTGTTTTGCTTCTCTCTCTCACTCAGCAAGTTTGTGTCTGAGAGAGCCTCTTAGAACTCATTTAAGAAGTTCTAAGTTTGAAAATTTGAAGTCTAAGTAAAATTCAGGTCATTTGCAAGAATTTCTTGGTCTCTGGAAACATCTGAATTCTCACCTGTAATAGAAAGAAGGAGCTGAGGTGTCTGCCTTCTGTGCTAGACCATCTTCCCCACCTTGACTCCACCCTGGCTCAGCAGGTCCACCTGCACCAGGGCTTGTGTTACCTGGGGACATCAGACAGGTCAGCCTGCTCCCAGCTGGGAGCTGCCAGAAACTGCTTTTGCCCCTGGACACACTGCACTTTGGGCAGCCTCAGGGACATGGGCACAAGGCCTGGAAACCCTTCCTGCTGCAATTCCACTTCCTCCACTCCTGGAGACAGAGACACCCCCGTACCTGCAGTGTCTGTGCCAGGGACGTGCACCAGAACACACGTGGACTTGTTCTGTGCCTCATAAAGATGCTGCTGTCTTATTCTAGCAAGGTGGGTTTCATTCTCCTTACTTCTGCGCAAGATGTTGGCTCTTCATCGTTTTTGTCAGGGTGGATGTGACTTGGACTAGGGTAGAGGGGAAGAATTGAGACTTCACCTCACAGAGCTCATTATTATTGAAATGTTGATTTCTGTTGGTGCTAACCCAGTCCCCCAAGTTTTGCAGTAGGAATAAATCAAGTTGACAGTGCATAGTTTGTCAAGGCAAAACTCCCTAACTCCTTCACACAGCCAGCTGCAGATGATGAGGGAATGCTGCCTTCTGCTTTGCCCTGCCTTATCCTGATTGTCACAAATTCCCAGTTCAGATCCCTCCCTGCAATCTTGTGTGGACCTGGATACACACTCGCTGTTAATCCAGGGACCCACAGCCCTGCCTGAGCCACATCAGAGAACCTGGAACTCAAATTGGCCCATCCAGTTAATTTCTCCTGCTATCTTTATAATCTTTTAAAGCCCTTACCTTTATATTCTACTTACTGTTAATCAAACCAAAACAAAAGCTGCAGTTGGTTTTGCTTGCAAGATTGCAATTGTAAATCTCTTTTATCCACTTCTTTAACATCTTCTGGATTTCACAGCCACAAATCACAGCAAAATCCAATTGAAAGATGCAGTCTGAAGTAATTATTTTGTTAGTTGCCAGGAGGATAAAGTGCCTATAAATAATATTCTTTACTATGCTGAGAAACTGAACATTACTGTGAGTACAGCAAGTAATTAAGCACACAGTAATGTCACACTTGGATAGGCAGTACAGCCAGCCTTGTCTAGAGCAATCATCCTGCTTTGCTCCCTGTCCATCCATGCAAATCAGCTGAAAAACACCTGGCACACATGCAAAGTGCTTTCCTGTCAGTGGATCAGGGGTTCTGATTAGCTGTGTGTGCTGGTTTTGGCTCAGATAGAGTCAATTTTCTTCACAGAATCTGCTATGGGGCCGTGTTTGGTGCTGGAAGCAGTGCTGATAACCCAGGGGTGTTTTTGTTATTGCTGAGCAGGACTCACACACAGCCAAGGCCTTTTCTGCTCCTCACCCCAGCCCAGCAGCGAGGAGGCTGGGGGTGCACAAGGAGTTGGGAGGGGACACAGCTGGGGCAGCTGACCCCAAATGACCCAGGGATATTCCATACCATATATATGGCATCATGCTCAGTACATGAAGCTGGGGGAAGGAGGAGGAAGGGGGGTTGTTTGGAGTGGTGGCGTTTGCCTTCCCAAGTCACCGTTACGTGTGGTGGAGCCTGGCTGTCCTGGGGATGGCTGAACACCTGCCTGGGGAAGTGCTGAGTTATTCCTTGTTCTGCTTTGTTGCATGCACAGCTTTTGCTTTACCCATTTAAATTGGCAGTATCCCAGCCCATGAATTGTCTCACTTTCACTCTTCTGCCCCCAAATCCACTGGAGGGGTGAGGGAACAGCGGCATAGGGCTAAGTAGCCAACTGGGGTTAAACATCACAGCAGGATTTCTGGGAGCTGGTGAGCCCCAGTGGGGCTGTGAGGGGCACTTCACATCCTTGGCAGTGCAGGGCATGGGGGGCTGAGACCAGGCTGCCTGACAAGACCACTGCTATTTTGTAGTGGGACCTCTGAGATAAACTCATTATCACCTGCCTGCGAACCTCTCTCCTCTGGAGCACACAAAGATTTTGGGATATCACTTATAGGGTCAAGAGCCTTGGCTACTTGTATTCAGGAGACAAGTGGACCCTGACTAAAAAATTCCACACCTTTTTTTGCAGAGGGCTTTGAAACTCTCTTCTTGTGCAAGGGGGGAGTAGCCAATTCTCTGCAGCCAGGCTCATCCCCAGAGATCCCTAACACCAACACCAGAGACCAGCAGCTCCAGCTCTGATTACACTTGCTACAAGTGGCATCTTGCCCAGCCAGAGTTGGGATAAAAATGAATAGATGGATTTTAAAAACATGCTTAACTTCCTAGCAGACATGCATACATCATCTGCTTTTGATGTCCTAGGAAGCTTTGGTAAGACAGCAAGGAGTGAAACCTACAGATATATGCATATACATACAGACAAATATGATGCCAATATTTCCAGCTGCAGTTCTTTTCCTGACCAGGTTATCATAGATGCTTAGATTAGGTCTAATCCTGGAAATCAGGATTAGGTACTCCTAACTCCAAAGGTCTTTGGGGGATTCATTTCTTTCCAGATGGGACTCTTCCTCTCTCAGGAGCCAGCCAAACACAGCCAGTGTTTACTCTCAAGTGTATACAGATACTTCCTAATTTATTTTTTTGTGTGTGTGTGGTCTGAATGGACATAATCTTCTAAATCCATACCGAGGCCAGCTCATGGTACGTTCACACCTGGTACAGCTACTTATCAGTCATACACATTTCTCCATCACCTCATTCCACATCACCAGCTGGTGTCACCACCAGCATCCTCCTTCTGCCTCTGAGCTCTGTCATTATCCAAGTGCTTTCCCAGGGCTCCTCAAATGGGCTTCATGGTAAAACAGGACAACAGCACGTGGAAGGATGAACTACAGACCCCTGCCAGACAAGCAGACTCCAGGCTGCACTTTGCATAATTGTCACTGCAGGGACCTCAGGCTCCAGAAGGAGGGTAATAACTCTCACTGCTTGTGAAGAGTCACTCCAAGCACTGAAATATCCTGAGTTGGAGTGATGGATTTGTCAGTACCAGCTGCTCCGGGCTCTGCAAAGGGATGCCCATGAGGTGCTTCTGCCTTGCTCAGGGTCCTAACAGCAGCCACACATTAAAAACTCTTTACTTAAAAACACTCATTTTACAGAAAACATGGAGCTGTTTCCACTTTTATTTTGAAACATCACATTTTTCTCATTATAAATATGTGATTTTTTACCACATGCTCTAATAACAGACACAGCTGCTACACTGCTTGTCATAGGTAATGCAAAAAGCACCCAAAATTTTTAGATCAGGTTTCTCTTTGGAAGGGAGTTATGAGCATCACCTACATTAAAGAGTTAAATCCACAGCAAATCTACCAGTCCTGCTGTCCCAGATTCCAGTGATACTAGATCTGGTCTGGAGACTTCAGATTTGAGACCCAGATATGAGTTCTATTGTTTGGAAACCAACTGCTGATCAAAACACTGTTTTGGAAATGATTTTATTTATTTACAGAAATCTCCATAGAAACTACAGCAGAGATTTTTCAAACAGATGTGATGCTTCATTGTTAATTAGTTCATCTATTGGAACAACAGCTTTCCTATCATGAGATCTGTGCAGCTAAAATTTGAAGTGCTAGCTCCAGGCTGCCCCTCAGATGGAAAATATTAGCAACACACTCAGCTTTTGGAACTGAAAACCTCAAGTGTGTGGTGTAAAAGAAGTAGACACTGTTAATCTCCAGCCACCTCCAAGGAAAAGAGAGGTGCACAGCACCAAAGTGGTTTATCCGAGAGCATGTTACAACTCAGCCCTGAGATCCCTGTGCTCAAATTCACTTTGTATCACCTAGGTCATTACACCCTGAAATTAACTAAACCCCATCTTTACTGCAACATCCAATAAGCAACATTATTTACTGATGCTATGGATTATATGCTGTGGCTTTCTACATCTAAACGCTGGGGGCCAGGGTGAATACCAGGAAAAAATCAGAGAAGCTGCAAGCAGATGATGCTGTGATTGGGAAAACAAAGCAGTCATTGCATCCAAG
Source organism: Poecile atricapillus (assembly GCF_030490865.1). Lineage (NCBI taxonomy): Eukaryota > Metazoa > Chordata > Aves > Passeriformes > Paridae > Poecile > Poecile atricapillus. Next base: position 69,027,800 of record NC_081252.1, read on the forward strand.
TCTCCTCAGTTTAGGACCCAGGCTGGATGTATTTTTAGATCAACATTTACCTCTCTTCCAACCCAAACATAGTTCTCCCATATAACACCAACAATGCCTTTCAAACAGAACAGTGAAGTATGGTGCCATGATCACAAATAAAATTATCAGCTGTTAGGCACAGGCTCTCACAAAACTCCTCAGTGTAAGCCAGGGTAACACTTGTCACTTGCCTCCCAAGCACAGGCCAGTTGGCTTTGCTAACGGAAAGAAAGGCAGGGAATGGTGTTTAAAATGCCAAGACACAGACAACCAATGGAACTTCTTGCATATTGAAATGTTGCATAACTAACTTTCCCAAAAATGTTCAGTTCCTGGATCTACCATCCATTGCTGGTTTGTTTCAGTTTTTGTTTCTTTAATGCTACCTGTTAAATTGGAGACAAATCCCACACATGAAATTAATGGGAAACATTTGGATTTCCTCTGCACCTTGGTTTGACTGGCACCTTCCTGAGCTCCAGGAAGCACAGCCTGTTCTGACTGATACGGGCTGCTTGACCCCCAAAGCTTTCAGTTAGCTTTGTTCTTTTTTAGCTGGTGCATTCCCAAGAGGAAATAATAGATAAGTAATTTGAAGAACTTATTCAAAAGGAAATGGGTTCATTGAATTTGACACACACATTTACTTGTGTTGGGTGGGTGGTGATATTGATTCTTGATTTAGAGAAAAAAAAAATTATATTTACTGGAGAGAAGATATTAGAAAAAATGAAAAAGTAAAAAGTAAAGTAGTTGGCTGGGCTCCAGGATGCAATGTTGCCTAGCAAATTTGGAAAACAGAGATAAAAGAAAAAAATTAAATGATTCATTAGCTAATCCAGTGTCATCCTGCACCATTTCCTGCAGAGGAGTCTGAAGTTGACTCTGGTATTGTACAAAAGTCGTCAAGTTTGGGGCTGAGGTGATACAGAAGTTGGTAGTGGAAGGGTTTGAAAATCTTCCCCACAGTCTTGTGCTGCAAGTCTAAGTGGATTTAAAGAGGAGAGAGCAAGATTCACCACATTTGTGTCCCAAGTGGCTCTTTCCTCAAGCCAAACAAGCCAATCAACACCAGTGGGCACACTTGGTGCCACAACACGTGCCAGCCCTGCTGAACAGCCACAGCTGCTTCTGGGCCACTGAGGCCCATCACACACACAGTCAGGCAAGCTGGTCCCCAGCTCCAGCAGCTCCTGTAGTGGTCTACCCAAGGGAATGTCCTCTTCCACACTCAGAACCAGGAGAGACTCCATGGAGATGAATAAAGTTACACCACAAACCTCTTGAGGACAGCAGAACTTCATTGTGAAACCCTCTCACAAGGAGAGAAAAAAAAATAATCAGGGTTTGACACAGGTTCTGTCTGCAAACTACAAGAGAGACTTTCAAATGGCAAAGACATCACCAGCAAAAATCTGGTAGCAGAAGCTGAAAAGCAAATAGCTGATGTAAATTGCAGTTAATTTTACATGCACTATCATCAAAAATAGGACAAAATTCATGAGGAATTTCCTTCCTCTTGACCAATACAAAGGATTTAGTTTGTCTGTATTAGATGTGCTGGAGAGGAAAAGAAATCTGTAAGAAAGTAGATGCTGTGACTGATCCATTTGTCAAAGTCAAACTACACAGATCTTCCAGAACCATAAAAGGATTAGTCATGTCATGATCTAATGACTTTTAAAGAAATGGAGACCTCCTCATACAGCCAAAGAAATTGCTGAAATTAAATGTTTTTACCATTTGTTTTATAATGGAAAATTAATACTAATTTCCCTTTTCTGCTTTAAGTTATTCCTGTAGGCTTTTGTTCAGGTAATAAATCCATCCTCCAAACTGAGTAAAAAAGGGAGACTGTTGATTATTTCTCTGATTTTCTTCTGTGTTTTAATTTTTACAAAAGGGAGGAGAAAAATACTTGCTTTGGAGCTGTAACTTGAAACCTAAGAAGTAAAGCTGCTTAGAAGTCCAGCTGAAATCAGAGTTTGATTCAGTCCTTGCCTGGTTTTAATTTCATGCCAAGATGACTCCTGAAATTCCCTCATGTCAAACTGTGACGTTTCTTCACATACTCTGTGCTGTCAAAGCTTTACAATAGGACTGGAAAATTGGTCAACATGCAACCCACTAACTCTAGAATCAATCTGGAGAGATTCCCTGACTCCAAAGAGGTTTAAAGCCACAATGTCAGAACAGCAGTCTTTAACCATGCAGGAGACTAAAGTCTGCGCTTGGACAATGATGAATGTTCTGCTGAAAATTTGTTTTGGTGGAACAGGAGTGAAAATGGCTGGGAAAAAGGTTCAGTGCCTTTGCTCTACCTTAATCAGCTCTGAGATAAAACACATCCTTCCCAAGTACTTCAACTGGAAACAGGTTGTCAGGAGAAGGAAGTATCATCCTCTGTACAGCACCTGACAATTTTTCATATAAGTAATAAATAAAAGGCACCAAGTAGTATCACTTTTCCATCCTATAACCTGCTTGCAGAACAGGCAGTTCACATCAGTAAGTAAATGGCAATAATACGAAAAACAAGACAGCATAATTCTTAGTAAGCAAACACTAACTAATCCTACTGAAACTCATGTATTTTCCACACAACAGTTCACACAAATTGACTAATATGTATTTAGGCACCTCCACTGTAAAGCTGAGTTCTGAGGGGACTGTCCAGCATTAGGATAGTCACAAGAACAATTCTTTAAATAAGGAAGGCAACACTTAAATGATGCTTTCAGCTAGGAATTACAAAATACCAAATTCTTACAGGTGTGAGTATTAATTTGGAGGTACAGATTGCACCTGCAGAGAAAAATCATCCAGCTTTTCTGAGCATTTTAAAATACAGAGGCCTTCCTTGCCCCCTAGCCTTTGGTAAGGAAAATAGTTATCCAAGGTTATATCCAAGTTATCCACTGAGGTTAAGCCCCAGGGACTCGTATATAGAAAAGTTGCTCACTCCTCCCTGCTCAGTGCCCTGGCATTTTATAGCCATCTCCATTCAAGCATTGGTTTCCATGTACTGTCAGTTTTCTTGTAGGTACTGACACAAGCAGCAAACAAGAGAGCCCTGGGCAGATTTCCCATGGCAGGGGTCACAGATTACAGTAGGAATGTGGCAATTTCCAGTATTTAATATCAACAGGCAGTAACTGGACACACGAGGAGTGATTCTTAACAAAATTTTTCATATCAGACAAGTATTTTCAGGCGTCAACACAACCCTTGCACCTGTATCTGGCATGCTGGTCTCTACTGGTGTTTGTATTCACCTCCATCAACACACTGGGGGTGGTGGTGTCTGTACAGCCGCTATATTCAATAAACAACAAAATACATTTTAAGTCTCTCCTCACGTCACCTAGCACACTAGACCAGAGATATTCTGCATCAATAATAGAAAGCCAGGGGAAGAATACAAAGTCATTTTAGCCTGAAAAACACAAGGAGGAAAGGAAGAGCCCAGTGCTCCCTGATGCAGCAGTTTCCTAAAGGTGCACACAAGTGGTGCAATGCTTTAGCACCTGTAGCACAAGAACTCCAGAGAACATTGTCACTATTTACAGTTTACTGTTTATCATACACTGTGCAGTTCTTTATCCATTCCAACAGAAATACATAAAAACACTTGTCTTACCAGCATTAAGCACAACTCGAGAAGAGGGACAGCCTCCAGCTCTGCAACGTGAAGCAGCAACCCCATAAAGCCCCTATTTCAAAGGGCAGCAGCTACACCTTGTGGAAGTATTTAGGATTGCAGGCTTATCTCTAATAAATATCCCTTCATCCCTGAAACACTCTGCCCTTGGCTACCCCTCTTTCTATGCACAAAGTGAACCTGTATAACACAGTGATCTGTTGTAAAACAGCAGCTTCAACCAGTCACTGCTCTTTCCCCCAGACCAGTCTGGCTCATCACACCACAGCAATGATCCAACACCAGGGAGCAAAGCACAGGTCTGGCCTCTGGGACTGAAGGCTGAGCCCTTGTTAATTGTAGCCTAACAGCAGCAACTTCCATGCCAAGCTCGTGTCCTGCCCAGAGAATCTGTGGATAACCCACCCTGGGAATTGTTCAAGGCCAGGCTGGATGGGGCTCCAAGCAACCTAGTTTCATGGTCCCTGCCCATGACAGGGGGGCTGGAATGAGAGGAACTTTGATGTCCCTTTCAAACCATTTTATTGCAAATCTAGTAAAAATCTGTTTCCATAACTATGACATTTCCCAAATTCGACAAAGTATAAGATTTCTCATCAGTATGGTTGTCTATTTAAAAAGGAACATCCCAAGGGAATCCTACAACCTGAAGTTGAAGCAAAGGATAGTGAGTTTTGGTTTTGTACACTCTTCTACAGCTATTTCTTCTCTTCCATCTGCCACTTTCCTAAGCTACAAGTTAAAAAGTACAGCACAACTTCTACAAGAGCCAGGCATTTAATATCACTGCCACTGCTGTCACTCTCTCACATTAGTGCAGAAATCACAAAGAAAACCCCACCAATCACAAACCTGAAGCACATTGATTAACTGACTTTGATCTATAGGATGCTCCTGCTACCTGCACTGAGCAGTAGCTGCCTCACAGAGGAGCTGACTCTGGACTTCAAGGCATTGCTGCTCATTTTTCCACCTGCCCAGGCAGACTACATTGATTTAAGGGAAGGGCTCCAAGTGCAGCTCAGCACACTCAGCAACAACAGCCCTTCTGAAGAAGATGCATCTACAAGTCAAGGAAGTGAGGAAATAAACTCCCATGTAATTTTATAAATCTAAAGTTATAGCTTGCAGAGACAATCCTGCTGCTGTCTGTCAGGTAATAACAACTTATCCAAGATGTCAGCTATTGCTTAGGGCTGACTTCATCACAACCTGTGACCTGCAGCCCACAGCTCTCAAGACTCTCCATTACAGGCAGGGCCAGGGAGATTGACTGAAGATTTTGTAGTCAATAGTGTCAGACAGACTAATGACATGGAAAATCCCAGAGAAGGAGAGCAGCAATCAGTCCTGCCATTAAAACATCTGCTTGGCTTATCTGCAAAAACAAAATCACTCCAGCTCATCTTAATAATAATAAAAAAAACCCAAACCCACAAATCAAAGCCAAAGTTAAGTTCCAAGTCTTTTTAAATTATTAAATACTTTATAGCATTTGTGCAGGCTCAGTTTTACTTCAGTCTTGTAACTTTGGAATGCCTTGATTTAAGTGATAGAGCAGCAAATGCAAAATAGAGACAATGCTCATGGCAACCTTCCCCAGCAAAGCCAGGTCAAGAGTACAGAGCTTTGGAGTTCTTATACAAGGAACAGACTAAAGGTACACTCATTAAAAGTTTTTCCTTTGAGCAATGTGTGAAAATGCTATCAAAGACATCATTACTTACTGGAAACAGCAGTTGAACTTAAGTTAATAGATGTTTCCTAGAAAAGATACAGCCAATAATATAGAAGACAAATGTGAATCAAGAATTTTATTTTTTCCCCACATACATAAAAAGTGAGTGAACACACAAGACAACAATTTAGAGAAAATAAACATATTTACAAGACAGTTAAGATATCAATTTTTTTCCATCTTCAAGATCAAGTCATCACAGATTTTCGTTAACTCATCATTTTCTTTAGTCTGTGGAAGAAAAAAAGCAAGTTTCAGGTACGTCCAAGCTATGTTACAACCTTGTAGTGAGCTGAACTGCAGTAAGTCCTGTTTGCTAATAAATGCAACAGAAAGTCCATTTACATGATGGTGGCTCATGCAAATTTCATGTAAAGGACAGTCTACTATGCCAAAGGTCACAACATGGCATCCTTAGGAGCCTCAGGAAATGATCCAGAATCCACTATACTGTTTCTCTTCTCCCACAGACATACCCATAATACATGGAGACCAACTAATCCAGGGAAACAAGGCTTTTGGGACTCAGCCTTTGTAAGGTACACCAAAATTCAAGATATGGACAGTTTTAGATTTTAATCTTCACAAGACAGACTCTGTAAAATGATGCCTTGATACTTCTACTGACATGTGGCAATTTCCTGTTTGTAGAATTCTTTATAATCTTCTCACACAGGAGCCCAGATTGGTTTGGAAACAAACCTTGTGCTCCAAAAAAATCTGAACATAGAGGCAAGTCCTGACATGACAGCTGTGCCTTATGCCTCAATGCCAATTTCCCAAAGCCTGCCAGGACAGCAGCCATCCAAACCACCACAGTTAGCAAGGTATCTTCTAGCCTTGATACAAGGCAGTTCCTGACCTATTCTAAGGCAATAGCTTGAAGAGACTCACCCATAGCATTGTGACTGACCTTTTGCTCAAGGCTTTTCTCTAAAGACTGGATCCTCATCTGTTCTTTGCGCAGAGTGGCTTGAAGTGCTGCAGTCTCTGATTTTGCTTTGCTGCGAACCTGAGCAATTTCCTCATTGGCTCTGAAACAGGTGCAAGATGGTGTTTACATCCCCTCCAGACAGCACAGCAAAGCTCCCGCAGAATCTCACTAGATGCTTGTACTTTGGATTAATCACCAAATGAAGTATTTATTTAATTTAAATTTAAGCCAAGTTTTGGCACTATTAAACCACATTCTGCAGCAACTGTGAAAATTATATATGTCACTCCTGCTACCTGGCTTCTTGACATGGTACTTACTGCTTCAGCTTTTCTTCAGCATGTGCTTTGAGTGCCTGGTATCTCTGCTCCTCTTTCTTAATTCTAGCCAAGTAATCTTCTGCACATTTCTTCAGAACTTCTTCATTCTGTCCCAAAACCCCAAGAAGTTCAGTTAGCTGTTTAAGCTAGTAGATGGAACAGTCTCCCCACTTGACAAATGGGTTATTTGACTACACCTGAGTGACAGGACTGACTGGAATAACAGGAACGACTATGAAATCCCACAGTCCTATATGGACTAAACTGCCTCCTTTCAACTACCTTAACTTTGCAAACATTTATTCACCATATTTCCCCACAATACATTATTTAGTAGCAAACTCTACTAAAGAAGGTCACTAAAATGACAGTCACTATTTGGTTTTGTTTGTTTTGCTCCAGTTTTTTTTTTTAAAATCAGCTTTGTATTAAGTTACAAAGGTCACAAGAATAGCTAGAAATCCAACTTCTTTATAGAGCCCATGGAAAGATTCAGGCTTTGGACCCTGATGTAAACAGCAAGAAAATTACCTTGGTAAAAAGTTCACACTATGAACACATTTTATTAACTATTGTCGGAAGTTGGAACTGTTTGAAACAATTGCTAAGACTCTACTAATTGTAGATCTTGAATTTAGTAACTGTGTTTCCTAGTTGTGTTTATCTCTGTGCTAAGGAAAGGGCCTCTGGATTTTGGGTGGAGATGGAAAGGACACAAGATGAAGGAAGCCTGACATGCTAGCAAAGAAGAAACTGAAGTTGTTACAGCCACTATGCCTGTTTCTAAAACTTAGACTTACCATAAAAAGTCTAACGGGCTAGTTTTTGAGTTTTAGTAAACAGGATCATTAAAGGAAAACTGAATAAAAAAACCTGAAGGTACTTCTTTTACACACCAACCAAATCAATTTTTATGCATTTCATAGAGTAAGAAACCATAGCTTATACTCCTCATTAGCTTCCTTCCTCTAGCCTCTGAAGAAGCTGCAGAACGAAGGCTTGACTTTAGCTTTAGAAAAACCCTGCAAGCATTTTAGTAGGGAGAAACTAATAACCTATTATTCTGACTTGTAAGTGCACATCTTCTTGATTATCCATTAAATATGTAGGGGAAACAAACTGCTCTTATGCAGCAGTTGCCACATAAGAGTATCACTAAGATTAACAAAAAAAATGTGTTGCAGCAAGAAACAGCTCACTTCTGTCTGAAGAAACTTTGACTTGAAGTAAGATGATATCTTAGAAAGCAGTCACTAAATACAAATTAGTAGTTTTTTATAATCTTTAAATAAACAACTTAGCACCTGGTTTTACAGGTAGTTCCTATACTATCTAATTAATGGCTACTCCAGAAAGTTCACCACTAAATCTCTTTTATTTTGGAAGGATATTATTAGCATTCAATCATCTTACTTTATGGTAACCCTCCAATGCATCTTTCTGTTTTTCAAGTCGCTTGAAGAGCTCAGAGAAGGACTTCTCCATAGAGTTCAGATCTGAAATAGCTTGCTGTTTCTCTTCCATCAGCTTCTGTATTTCTTTCCTTGAGATTTCCTTCTGCTTCTGAGCATCCTCTAGAGAAAGTGGAGTTAACCCATGATAGTTACTGCTTTAGCATAAGACCAGTTCCACAGAACAGACAAACAACTCCCCCACCTTCAATTCTTCCCTTGCAAAGGTCTCATAACACAGCCTCACCTGTAAAGACACCATGTCTGTGCTTTTAAGAAGTCTTTGTATCTTTGTTATATATTTCCTCACACCAAACACCATGACAATGCTTGCCAAAAGCATTTTTTCTCCTACACTGTAGTCAAAATACTCCACTCAAGTTTACCCTAACAGGAGCCCTGAATGCTGTGATAGAAGTAAGGAATCCAAAAATATTTTTCATTAAACATACACAACAGCTGGAAGATCTGGAGGAGACTGGGATAACAAGTCAGACTAGCACAGCAAACTTTCAGAAGAGGCTTGGGTTAGCACACCCAAGTTATGTTTCCCATGGCCTTAGAGGAGGAGCACAAAAGAGCTGGCACAGATGTGCCTATTTCAGCTTTGAGCTAACAAAGTGTAACTATATAACAAGAGCTTCACTGCATGTCTTTCCTAGTTTCGAAGCCACGAACTTGACTAAAGCAAAAGGCCAGATCTGTCCAGCAAGAACTTCTAGTGATACCTTGCCACTTAAATGATGTAAAATTATAAACAATTAAACACAAAGTGCTGACAACTGGATTTGCCAGTTATAATAAACTAACAGCTCACACTCCAGTGGAGAATAATAAAAAGTTGTGTTTATGCTTGATTCAAAAAGCCATCATTACCTATCAAGTGGTATCACATCTGTATGAATATGCATAAAATTGTCAGTCTACCTTGTCTTAAACCTTACACTTACCCTGGACGCACTTGAAATGCTAATGTCAGAGATGAAAGACTACTAACTTCCTTTAGTAACTCTGGGCTAAGCATGCCCCAGCCCCCCAAGGCACTCAAAGTGTAAATATGGAACTTACCCACAATTTGTGTTATTGTCTGTTCAAATTCAGCAACTATTTTTCTAAAAACCAAGAAAAAGAAAAGTTGAACATAAGTAAAAAAAAGCATCTGGAAAAACAAAGTAGCTATAAAAGTCAGGACAGATTCATACCCCATTTCCTTGTATTCCATGTGAAGCTTATCATACTTCTGACTCCATTTCTGAATCTCCAGCTCTTTCTCTTGAACCTTTGAGGGTGAAAAGGTAAACCTTTACTTTTTGCACAAAAATAGATAAAAGATTTAATACTAAAAACAGTCTGAAGGGCAGGTTTTAACCTAATACAGAGAAAAAAATTAAGTTCTTATTACTTAATACAATCAAAATTGTTTAATTACAAACTTGACTCAAAAAAACTTATATATTTTGCATATATGATTCCCAGCACATTGCCAGTATGTCTTCAAGTGGCAAAATCAGAGCCAACTCAGCCCAATCAACCTCTTGGCTACTCTTACTCAGTGTCTGTGTAAATAACTGTAACTTCTGAGAGAACACAATGGGCCAAGGAACATTCTCTCAAGTGACACACATTTCCCTCATCTACAGCACAAACAAAAAAAAGCACTCCACAAACCTGCTAATATTAACATGAGAGAACAAATACCAGAAGCCTGTTCAAGATCAAATTGCTATTTGCAGTAACTTATATTCAACACTAAATTAGGGAATGTGGAAGGGGGAGAATTAAAAGATGCCTCAATTCATTTGAGAATAATGATACCTATTTCATATCAGCTAAACTAAAGCAGAGCTTACAGTAACAAAATTAAGCAGCACAAGTATTCTTTGCTAAACACTTTGTGCAAACTCCATAACAAAGACCTCAAGACAAAGTTATGTTTAAAAACTAACACAGAGCTGACTGCACTGTGGGAGGCCTTCAAAGACAAGAGGCTGAAAATGCATAGAATAACCTGGAATTTAAAGAAAAAGAGAAAGAAAAAGCACACGATTACTGCTAGTTTTGTCACAAACCTACATAGTAAACTATAGTACCCCGATTTTTCAATATTTGTTTTAGAGCAATCTAATTTTAAATATATTGCATATTTCAGGTGACAGGAAGCAGGACACTAGTGAAAAAAATGTACAAACTATTAAGAGAATTAGTAATACCTAAGCTAGAAAAAAAATTACAAAAGTAAAAGTATGTGAAGATAGAAACAAGTTAGAAACTTGCACTTGCAAGCTCAAAAAGGGTTCAGTAGACCCCAAAAAAGCAAGTGTTCCTAAGTGCTGTATTTCATCAGAAGGAAAAAAGTTTTCACTTTCCTCATATTCCTGAGTTGTTTCACAGAAAAAAAAAAAAAATAATAATAATTTAAAAAATTTAGTCTGTCTTCCTTTCCGGTCCATGCTGTAATTCCAGACCTTTTTATTTCAGTGACACAGTTGAAGTCATCCAGTCATACCTGCAACAATGTTTGCAGGATTAAAGTAGTTCTTTGCAACATGAAAGAGCAGCACTTTTAAGATATTGCAAGCTTTACCCCTTGCTGTTATATAGATTCTCAGTTTTAGATCAATGTACTAAAAGCTGTCCCCTGTCAAAGCCACATTTACTTTCTTGTACTAAACAATATGATGGGTGAAAGTCACCTCCTAAATGACGGAAAGGAAAAGTTATTCATAAAAAAGCCACCATCTCTGTGCTCTAAAACAAAAGAATAACTTAAGCAGCAAATAATCATAGGTCATCCTTGTTTGGTGCCCCTAGTGCCAGTGACTACAGTAGAGCAGTCAGGAATTTTGAAAACTCCAATTTTTGCTAAGCAATACAATTAGCTTTAAGGACATTTATGCTTAAATACTCCTCTTACATTACTTAGTGTTTGTAAGGGTATATAGCTCAGAAGTCATAATGAATCAAGTAATCAAATTTTAGAAATGAGTGGATATAAAAGTCTTCTTCCATCAGTCAGAAGACTGGCTTTTAAAGGCAATTTCTGTAATTACAGAACGGGCTTAAAATCTTTCCAACTACTTCCCTCCTTCACTAACATCCTTCTTCTCTGGAGTGAGCTCCAGATCTCACCTTCACAGCTGGACAGACTATTATGCTTTCCCATCCCACAAGAAAAGAATTCATCACAGCACTGGACTGGCACTAGAGTTTTAGCTTGTTTTAGGGAAATTACATAAGTCACTCTCTTCCATTAGTATGAAAATGTATTTCCTGCCACTTGAAAAAGTATCCAGGTCACTGATTTTAAGCCTAACCCATCTCATAACATGTGACGAGATCTAAGGCAGAACCTGACTAATAATGAAGTTTGTCCTATTCCCTTAAGTGTTAGCTCTAAAGAGTCCTATACCTACAGCACCCGTCAAGTCCACAGAAAGTTTTTCATAACAAGATACTTTTGTCAAGTATGATAAAAAAAACTGTCAAGTAGAGATTTATCCAGGACAATCCAAACAAAAGGACCTTTCAAGGATATGGCAAGTTCTGCTTTGGAAGGGCCCCCATACCTCTCTCTTGACCAGTTCAACAGCTGCATCCATGTCTTTTTGGCTATATTTTAGCACATCTATAATAGCATCCACTGCAGTGTTTGCAGAAGTGGCAAAAGGGACCGGAGGAACATCACTACTCAGTGAGTCTGGAATTAGGGGAGCAGCATCCTGAAAAGAAAAACGCAAAGTTCAGATTCCTACTGTCATACATTGACTAGGTGTACACATGTTATTTGATGCCAAGTCAACGTCTCTCACTTAAACATGCAAGATACCTCCAGAACTTAGTTAGCATGAAACTTTCTTACTTTGAAGTTGACCAGCTCTTAAGAAATATCTACAAGGTAGAAGCAGAACTGCTATCCACCAATTACAGCTATCAGAAACAAAGCAGATGATACCATGCTGCTCCACACAAGTGAAAGAGAGACCATTTCAGGATGAGCTGCTGTGGGCAGATCTGTTCAAACTATAAACCATAGCTGCAAAAGCATCCAGTTTAACCTAAGTGCTTTTCACCCCACCAATGCAATTACAATACACAGCTTGCCTTTTGTAGTTAGACTTATATTTAAAAAAAGATTGCTTGACTAGACCACTCTTAATAACAGCTCAAATTCCCTCAGATCCTGTGCAATGACATCAGTTTCCAAAAAAATACTTTTAATACTTAAGAAAATGTTCATCACAAAGTTCAACTTTGATATAAATGAGTATCCAACCTGGTTTAAAACAACAGTTTAAATAAACATTTATCACATTCTGCAATCCCTAAAATATCTGCATAATTCTTAAATCCAGAACCTAGGCTATCTCCTTCCCAAACCATCAACATAAAAGCTGATAGCATTCCAGACACCCTTACAGAAGTTGTAAATGTTCCCAGAAGATCTAATCCTTTTGGTTTTTCTTCACTCTGAAGACTCACTAGAGGCTTTCCAGCTTCCTCACACAAGTTACTTAAATCAGCAACAGGACTGAAAATGAACAAACATAACACCATAAAATTCAAGTACCATCTTTATTTGCAAAGCTCTTGTACCAGCTCAGTCTGTCCAGCCAGGCCAGGGCAGTGATTGTCCCCCTGTACCCAGCACTGGTTAAGCCACACCTTGAATCCTGTGTTCAGTTTTAGGCATCTCACTAGAAGGACATTAAGGTGCTAGAGCATGTCCAGAGAGGGGCACAGAGCTGGGGAAGGGTCTGGAGCACAACTCTGATGAGGGGCAATTGAGGGGGCTCAGCCTGAAGAAAAGAAGGCTCAGGGGGACTTTCTCACTCCCTAAAGCAGCCGGAGGAGAGTTTGTAATGATGTGGGAATTGGTCTCCCAAGGAACAAGTCTAGATGAAACAGCCTCAAATTTCACCAGGGGAGGTTTATATTGGACATTAGGTGAAACTTCTACACTGAAAGGGTGGTCAAGCGTTGGAACAGGGAAGTCACTAGACCTGGAGGTATTTAAAAGATAAGTGGATATGGTACTTGGGGACATGGTTTAGTGGTGGACTCCCCAGTGCTGGGTCAACTGTTGAACTTGACAATCTGAAAGGTCTTTTCCAAGCTAAACAACTCTGATTTTCTGTACTAAGTCAATACCTACCCAGGCTGAGATGGAGCTGTCATGATGCTCTCATTTGATTCAAAAGTACCACAAACTGGCTTTCTTGGACTGTCTCTCAACAGAGGGTCAAACTTCAAATACAGTGACTGTTTTCTCAAGGCTGATTCTTTGAACTGAAGGGAAAGAGGCATAAACTGGGAGATCTGCTGCTTCAGAGCACAACACACACATCCCACCCACACACAAATAATCCTCTGAAGAGTGGGTGAGCCTATTCTTCAGTGGCCAGAGCACTGTTCTCAGGAGGAAAATTACATAAGAGAACTCTGTGCCCACATGCTTAAGTCCTTATGTAATATCAAGAGACCTCAATCTGCTCACAGACAGAACCAAAAGGGCAAACATTAATGAACTACTCCAAACCAGAAGGACACAGAAAAAAGCATAGTATTGTAAGCTGAAAAAGCAGTGTATGCCATTTTCTCTTTGCTCATAAAACAGTAAGAACAATCACAGCATAACCAAAACAATTTTAATTCAGTGCATTCACTGTTCTGAGATACTCCTATTCTGGACCCAAGCAGAAGAAAGAATAACTAAGCTGAACAGATTAAAACATGACAAGCCCCACTTAGAGACAGATTTCCTGAAACTGGCCATAAAGCAAAAGAGCTTATGAAAAATGTTTTTGAAACAATGATCCTGCACTTTTAAAGCACTATGTTCTAGCAGTTTTGGCCAGAAGTGAAATATCATTCACCTCGGTTCCACTGCTATTAAAGAAAAATCGCACCTTTGCACACTGACAGCCAGAGACCTTAGGTTTTTAGCTGAATTGCTTATAACTACATTTCCTTGCACCATCACCCCCTACCCAGCCTTGTCATCACATTCTTTGGGAATAAATGACAATTTCTAAGGACAATTCAATACAAAGTTAATTTTAATTCATGGAAACATTTAAGGCTTCACACTTTCACCTTTGCTTTCTCCTCCACACTGCCAGGAAGGCAAACAAAATACTTAATGTCATACTTACTGATGAAGACCCAAACTGTTCCAGATAGTCTATGCCCATTCCAAAAACTGGAAAAGGAGGGAACAATACAATGAAGATGCAATACTGCCAAACTGTCCTACCACAGAGAGAAACAAATGCATGTGTATAAAGCAAATAAATCCCTGCTCTCATTCTCATAACTTATAGCTCTTCATTTGTTCAAAATACTGTCTTTTTATCCAAACCTGAAAAAAACAAGGATTTCTAAACTATGCAAGCTTACAACTTCCATTTGTTCCCAAATACTTGTAAGAATATGTAGGATTTAACATACAGCTGAAGAACTTCTGTTGTTCTATGGTTAAAGTGACAAGCACACTCAGATATTATTATACACAATGTCCCATGAAAGAGCAAGATTGTCAATCTCACCATTAAAATTAGCACACAGCTCAGATTTCAAGCATGGAGTTATAACCATTTCCCAATTCAGTGATTCCACTCCAATATGAAGGTAAGTGACAAACTGCACTGCAGTCAAACCATTTGCTCATCCTTCCACATAATGCTCCTACCAGGAATAACCCTTCCAAGTGTTAAGTCACAGCTGTATAAGAAGCTCTCAAAACAAGCATGCTTGTCAGGAAGATCATTCACACTGCAATATCACACTAGTGCTAAGGCCTGCAATAATCTACAAGACTCAAACACACACCTGTACAGCTCTCGAACTCTCAATTTACAAAGTCTGCAACACCAGAAATAATTTTAAGGGAGCAAATTTTCAGCACAGAAACTGCCACTGAAACTCTAAACAGACAGAATTTATGCTGGTACAGAAACTATCCCCACAGGCCGCTGAACTCTAATAGCCAGCTTTTTGAATTTAGCTTAAACCAGAAGTTAGAACTAGGCTTAGATACATTTCCCAGTACTGCTAGTCATTGTGGGTTCTGGAGTCCTTTCATAAGGGCAGAATGAGAGAAAAACTAGAATCCATAATAAAACTTAAGTAGAAATATATATTCACATTATTGAAACAATACATTTTCTGTCTGTTTAAAAGAAATGCCCTTACCTTCTGATGATGGTCTGAAGAGCTCTTCAGGTTCAGCATTAGCTGTCTCATCCGCTGTTACTTCAATTCTGGGGGAACTAGGTTTAATTTCTTCTGCAGCCATTGACTTTTTTCTACTGTCAGTAGAAACCAAATTATCTTGAGAGGGGGCAACATTAGCTGGAGACATTTTAGATGGGCTCATTTGCTTCTCCTGATGAGAAAAACAAAATCCTTTTAATTGTTAAAATAATCATTTAAAAATGCAATTAAAATAATTTTAATGATCAAATTGGTTTGTCATAAACTAACTGGGCAGCCAATATAATAGAACAAGTATTTAAAGGCATAAAAACTAAACTACCAACACTGAGCACAGCTCAGGAGTCACTTTTTTAGAGTCTACACCCTTATATACAATTCCTGATCAAAAAAGATACTAAATACCAAGGTACCAATTTGATATTACTTTCAAAACACAGGTCTGCACACCTGACACTCCATCTAGAGCTGCTAAAGATGCATAAACCCTAATTCTTAGACAAAATATCAAAAACAGGTTTCACAAGATTAAGTCATTAAGTCAGAACTCTGTTTTATGGAACAACTTGGTAAGAACTGGCTATCCTTCCTATACCTTACCACTTCTCCTTTTCCTGGAAGTTCAGCTTCCACTTGAACTCCTGGCTTCTCTTCTTCAGTTTTTGGCATGTCTTCTACCACATTCTGCTCAACAATTTCCCTAAAGAAAACAAACAAACAGAGTAAAAGAGAAAAACAAAAAATCAGTATTTATGTCACACTGTTTGAATTCTGTACTACCAGATGAACAGAAGAAAAGTAGATTCTTTGAGAGTTTCTACTGCCACAGCACAGGAAGCTTTACAGAGGGTGGGGATGTAAATTTACTGTCTCACCTGGTGACAACTTATGTGACACAAAGCTCTCCCTCCATCAGAAGCAGTAAGTCACAACAGCATCACTTATTCATTTAACACTGCTCTCTTATTTCCATTTTTAGGCTCATTGCTTTTTTTTTAAGTTAAAGAACAGAATTACATTCAGTCTGTTCCTCTTTCCAAGGCAATGCTGTGATTATTGGTGTGAACTTCATTAGAGAAGTCCAATACTCTACTTGTGTTATCAGCAGTAAGTAAACTTTTCACCTTGGTAAACAGTAACTGATCATGTTACACAGGGAGCAAAAGTGCAAACATTTCTGTCAAACAAACAATTTGTGCCGCTCTAGTTCTGGCAAGCACCTGACTGTCTATAGTAACATTAATAACTAGACTTTCTAGGAAAGGTAACAACATATTCCATCCTCAAATAAAAAGCTTGTGTGCTGCCAAAAAAAAAATGCAGCTTCAGAGACAGGTTTTTTTATTGGAGATAGCGTTTAGACAACAAGAACATCCAGGGAAGAAACAGCACATCAGAGTTCAGCAGGGAAGAAAATCGCCTGATCCCTTCCCATACTGCACCATGTGCAACACTGCTGCCTACTTCCCTGTTTTATTTAAAGACAGTAACAGTCACCTGATTCTCCACACTTTAATCTTGGAGGAGTGGGGAAAGCACCACTTGAACAATGCTCTTTCCATCTAAGCCTGTTCTCTCCCATTCTCCCAGACTAAAGAACACCTTTTGCCTAAAGCTAGTCATCTCAGGAGTTTCCCCAATTAAGGTCTTTGCTGTTGCAACATAATTGTGTTATAGATTACAACAGACTCTGCCAACCTGGGAGGGATGCAGTCTAAGAAGTAGGAATGGACTAGTTTGAGATGCTGTCTAACTTTTCCCATGAATTCAAAGTGCTTCTGCATTCAGCTACAGATTCACTTACAGATTTTTGGGTTCTTCTTTCTCAAGAGTTTCACAGGTACTTGGCCTGTCATCCTGCTCCACTGGAAGAGGTTCCCTTCTTGGTGAGGTACTCTCCTGTTCTTCTGGCAGGTGAACTTTCTGAGAGCTGGGTTTAGAACACTTCGGTGAGGTAGAAATTTTAGAGCCTCCTCCAAATGGATTAAAGTTTGGATCATCAAGTTTGTCCCAGTCAAACTTATAAGATGCTTTAGGAAGAAGGATTTCATCTTCCACATTACTTTTATTTTGCACTTCAGTATTCTCTGGTTTTGTTTTGGTAATAGGAATTTTTTTGGAAGGTGGCTTAATTCCAGGTCTTTTACCTAGTTTCTTAGGAGGTGGTTTTCTAGCAGTGGTATTATCAAAGTCAAATTCCAGTTTTACTGGTCCAGGCTTGGTGACATCAGGCTTTTCTGCAGGTTTCCCTTTGGAGATACCCAGCTCTTCATCAGGCTTTGACTCTCGTGCAGAGGCTTTTTCTGCTGCTGAAACATTCTGAAGCTTTGATTCTCTAGTTTTAAGAAAGTTACTTGCATCAGAACTGCTGGGACCTAAGTGGCCAGGTGACTGTACAGGAGGTGTAGGTGCCTCTGCTAATACCACTGAATTATCAGTTTGGCTTGCATCTGTGGAAGCAGACTTCACACCCTGCGCAGAGTCACCAGTTGTTTGCTTAGGGGACAGCTTGGATTTGCTAGACTCCAGCTCACTCAGTGCAGATTCTTTTTCAGAGATGAGAGCCTTGTCTTCACCTAAACAATCTGTAGTTGCTGTGGTTGAAGCAAAAGGAACTGCATCGTCCTGCAGAAGAGAATCATTACTTTTTTCAATAGTTTTCTCAGGGCTGCTGGACACTTTTACAGGAGACTTTTGCAGATTTCCAGGAGAATGAGGCAACTGTACTGAACTTTGAAAAGGATTTATGTCATTTAAGTTATCAAAATCAAGACTGTAGGAACCTCGACTCCTCACTGGCATCTCATCATCTGCATAAGGAGCCACGCTGACCTTCTCTGGCATTTGCGTATTGTTTGTTTCAGCTTCAGTCTTTTGTTGACATGTGCTGCATTTAAAAAATAAAGAAGAAAGATGACATAATAACTTTGCAGGCATAGTTTGAAATTATCTTTAGAAAGATTTGCAGAAGTAGCTTTGCATGTTCTTGTCACCTAAACAGTCAATGCTTATGATCTCTGGTAGACATGAAACATAGGGAGATCAACCCTTGAAGTTAGTCAGTGTTCTTAAGCTACCTACTCTACACAGCCTTGCCACATTATGCCAGTCATCCCTGGAGACTGCTCCACTCACCACAGCATTTGGACATTGCCATTTGGACACTGCTCTTTCACTAGGCACCGAAACACATTGCTGAAAGAGCAGCTCAAACACAAGCACATCTTGTGGTACCACCTTCATGCAGATTCATCTGAGTCATGACAAACAAGTCTGGGACCAAACCAAGTCATGATTCAGGTACTCCCACACTAATTATTACTTTGTCTGAGTATTCTGGCAAATATTTTTTCCCCCACTGAAAGTATTCATGAGCATTTGATTTTCGAGGGCCTACATAAAAAAAGAGAACCTGGATTTCAGGCACTCTAAATTCTGTACAACAGCAGATCTGAAGAGCAGAGTGATATACAACAAAACACTTCTCCAGTAAGAGAAAGGTAAGATTTTCTAGTAAAATACACAGGTTAAACAGTTTGTGTACTCGTTCTTGCTGAGTATTCTACAAGTTATTGCTCTCCACTTTATTTCCCCAAACTCTACACAACTTCTGAAAGCTCAGCCTCAGACTACAGAGAGTTAAGCCATTACTTCCTGAAAGAGGATTTCCTCCCATTGTTTTCTCCCTCCATAAAGTTATTATTTCTATGTGCCATCCTTATCTGCTGCAGAACAGAACATGATTAAAAGCCACTCACTAAAAACTCCACTTTGATAAACTTGAAAGCAGAGGCAGGAGATAAGAGCTGAAGAAGTTCTTCTCACCCGGTTTGAGCGCCTCTTCCCGGCAATAGCTCAGCCCCAGGCTGCGACTACTCAGGTCCCTCCCACTCTGCTTCAGTGTTTAACCTAATAAATGCCAGTCAGGAGGGAGATACCTGCTTGGAAGGTCAGTCGCTTGTGATGAGTCAAAAGTGACCCGGTACAGCAACACAGAGCCCTTTCCATTATTTGCTACAAACAAATCCTCACATTTTAAAACTAGAGAGGACACATTCAGTACAAGCAGGGCATTGATACAATCATGTCCTAACTGAAATAATTCAGTGCTGATCCTTTAAACTCACTTGAACCCTATAAGTACTAAATCTTTATTTGTGCAAGCAATGAGTATATAATAGTATTTGTGCAAGCATAAATACCATTACATTATTTAATTGTGGTGGTTAGTACAGAAATAGCTTTCTGAACTAGTTTGTACATGGAAATAAACAGTTGAAGCAAATTTATACACTTAAAGAACATTTAAGTGTTGCCAACTTTTCTCCTTTCTCTCCCTCCCAACAACAAAAACAAGGATCAAATGAAAGTATTGGGAATTAAAAACAAACAAAAGGTTTGTTCTGTTTGCAGAACGCAAAATTAAGACCTGAGACTTCTTGCTGGTGGGATTACAGCTGTTAGATGTCTATAGTAGTTTAAGGGGGGGGGGGGGGGGGGAGGGGGCTACAAGTCAGTAACAAAAATTTACATTTAATATTGTCACAAGACCCCCAAAACTGAAACATTACAGATTTTATGCTCTCCTCCAAACAGCTACTATGAGCCACTTTGAGACTCAGGCTGCTAGACTATAGAGGCACATAAACATGTTTACACTTGTGACTGATGTTATATTCACTTTGTGTTGCTTGATTAAAGGAAATCTTAATACACCCCAACTCAAGGTGTCAATTCAAGCTAAACCTTCAGAAGATTTATCTCTTTAGATTTTACTCCTCAAGATACAACAGTACTTAACACATAAGATATTTTAAGGCCTAGCTTTAAGTCTTTAGCTTCAGAATAGTTTTACTCTCACACAAAAACCTTACATCAAACAAAGATTACAAAACTGTTTCTTACAGTATCTCTCCTTGAGGTATTTATCCATACCATAAGTTACCTTAATGAAATTAGTTACAGAGGAGTTAGAAATAAAGTTCAATAATTAATACTAAAATCAAAGTAAAATTTTCTTTAAAGTAATAAGTTACCTTGAATAAGTTCATGAATTGGTCAGTATTAATTTTGGTCTTCTTGCACAATTTACATCTTGTTATAGAATAGAAAATTATTTTTTAACTATACAGGTTTAAAATAGGCTAAGTTAACTTGAGCATGTCCCACACAGGTAACACAGCAAGCAGTGGATTCACTACTCACTCAGCATAAGAGAGTGCAACTAAAACATCATCTGCCACATCTTCACGGCAATCGTCAAGTGCAAAAGCAGTCTGAAGTTTATCTGTCATAGTAGGACTCAGGATTTTTCGAGTGTGAGGATCTCTTTGAGGAGTTTGAAAGGTTACCTTAAGAAAAGGGCGGGGGGGGAAAAAAAAAGGGAAAAACATTAGCACAGTATTTTTCAAGCACCAAATAGCACATGCATTCAGTAGAAGAGATCATAGAAGGAGAAAGAATAAAAATAATGCAAAACCAAAAGTTTACCTTCATCACTTTTCCCACACTTTTTGGTGGCAAGTTTTCTTTCTGGGACAGGCGAAGAATAGAAGGTCTCCCCGTAGGTTCCGGCGGCGCAAAGAAAAAGCCACAGTCTTCCGCTGTTAAATCATCCTTAATGCTTCCTCCATTTTCTGCATTTTCTGCATTTAAAATCTGCAGACTCATTCTAGAACATCAACACACACAGCACCGCAGCATGAATGAGAGGGTGTGGTCAGCCAGATGCACTTCGAGATAATGGAAGAAGTTGGCAGCCTGGGACTGACTATCCAAGACTAACAGCTTCAAAGAGAAAGTTGGAAGCATTTCCTGG
Source organism: Poecile atricapillus (assembly GCF_030490865.1). Lineage (NCBI taxonomy): Eukaryota > Metazoa > Chordata > Aves > Passeriformes > Paridae > Poecile > Poecile atricapillus. The sequence goes on from NC_081252.1 coordinate 69,048,955, forward strand.
AAAGTCTTCACAGGGCCTTTCTCTAAGGTATCTAAAAGCAGCAGTGCAGAGCCCCTCTGCTTTTGGTAGGGGCTTGAGAAGCTAATTGTTGACATTATGCCTTCCACAGCTCACATTCTAGCCTTACTAATTAAGCTGCCTGTCTTTTAAAGGGAGCTCAATGTTTCCCCATTCCCAACCCCTTCAGCCAGTGAGGTACAGCCACATCTCTTGTAGCAGGGCATCCAGCTAAGCAGCACAACTGCTTCTGCAAGGGGCAGATGAGACAGATGACAATCATCTGTTTACTCACATGGTCTCATTACTACATTGTACACCAGCAAACCGCAGAAACAAATTTGGCTAGTTAGGGTGTGTTTGGGATCAGAGCCCTGAATCAAATTAGCCTTCTCCTGCACCGTCTGAGCATATGCTGCTCTTGTAAAGCACACAGTACTTAGGAATCCTTTGCAGCACAGACATCATTGGTATGCAAATCTGAGAAAAATCATCATTAGAAAGGTATTTCTGAAATATTGTTCTTATACTGGATATACACAAGCTTTGGTAGATTGTTAAATAGTGATCTAGTTATACTAGTGTGAAGAACTTGAAACTAAAGCCTTGGCTGCAACTAAGATTAAGGATGAAAATAAATTAGAAAAAAGTACAAAGCAGCCTTAAAATACACCAGGCAAGCCACCATGCTGTATGTACTTGAACTCTGCCTGCTTTTTATTCCCACTGGAGCCTCTGCTGTTCTTAAAAGTTAACACTAACACTCAGTGATGCACAGCTGCTTCTGAAAAAAAAGCAACAGACAGAAGGTAAGGCAAGGAAGATCTAAGCATAACCACTGTCTGTGAAGGATGACACCTGAGAAGTGCAGTTATTTATCAGAAAAACTGCTATCAAAGCAATTTATTTCATAAGAGTTGATGTATTCTCTTTTATCATGTGCAAGATAACCACTATCAAGCGAAGATACACTGGCTTTCTGCAATGTGTGACCATTCTAAGTGATCTCAAATGCTTGATTTGACCAAACATGTCATGACCTTAGCCTATTTTTCCATCATATATTCAGGATTAATCTAGAAAATCAGCTGAGGAAGACTACATATGATTGTTTTCAGTGTCATACAGAGGTAACAAGAACATTTCAACTGAAAATTTTAAGTCATGTTTTCAATCTCCTTTCCCCTATGTATTTAAATTTCTGTACATAATCCTCCAAACATTTCTCCACTCCTACATTAATCCTTACAGGAAAATTTGTTTCGTACTCTCCACAGAACTCAGCTGCTTTGTCTGCAAGCCTGACAGCAGCACTTTCAATCAGCAATGGAATGCAAACAATAGCTGCAGAAGCAATGGCATGCAAAGCACGCCGTTATTAGCTATTTCTTCATTCCTTCTTTATTCATCATATGAATGCTTCAGGTTATTTTTTGTATTAAGTATTTTTACATTAATCACTTGTAGAACTTGAAGTGAACATCATTGCTTTCCTTTATTCCAAACTAAAATTGAGACAACAGATGAAGTGAATCTTTACAAACCTTATTTTTTACTGTAATTATTTTAGAAACAAGCCTAAGACACAGAAAAGTTGTCAACGCCTTCTAAAACAAGCTCCATAAGCAGGGGAGGTTTGTTTGGAGACTTTTTCGGCTTTGTCATTGAGCTACTTGCATATCCTTGCTAAACCAAATAAACTGACACCATAAACATATACCACTTTAGATATTAAATCTAAAAATCAAGTTTCTTTCTAGGATTGAAATATTAAAAGTAATGCATTTTATTTTAAAAATTTGCAGTCAAGATTTGATCTAAATTGTATTCCACAAGTTCATTAGCTAGTAGGTGTGATAAAGTAAAAGGGAAGCCTTATTCATATCTGTGTTTAAAGTGGTCAGCATCCAAGGCACACAAGTATTATGAAAGGCAGCAGATTTTCTCACTATAGCACAACAAAGTTCAAGGCCAGATGGGGCTTGGAGCAACCTGGTCTATTGGAAGGTGTCCATGTCCCTGAGAGGGTTCCCTCCCTGTGAGGGAGGTTAGAATCAGATGATATTCAAGGTCTCTTTCAACCCAAACTTTTCCATGGAGCTATCAAAGTTCACAAAAATGAAAACACTCCTTGTTTTAGAAGAACAGTTATGTGGGCACATGCAGGAAACCTGCCATTCTACAGTTAAGAATCAACATAAATTCAATGACATGACATCAGATAATTAATCCTCAGTCATCTATCATTTGTAAAGTCCTTCAATCAACCTGTTGTTTAACAAATAATGGAACCCAATATTCAAAACACCAACATGGTCTCAAATGTGTGAAAAGCCGCTGAACATGCAGGGCAGAGACGGAACTTTTCTACTTAATTACCCTTCTGAACTCCTCCAGCAGCCGAGATGCAGAGCACTCACTCATGGCAAAGCATATTGGTACGTGCAGTGAATATTTCCATACAAACTAACATAGAGCTGACTGATATATATTTATTTTCGTGCAAGTATCTCACGTCAGAACAAATAAATACCCTCCTGAGAAGCAAGTCTTTCCTAATCACCTTTTCCTGACTGCAAGGGAGGAGCAGCAAGGCCAGGGAGAGCTTTTCAGGAGTTCCATCCCTGCCCAAGGGACCGAGACGCGTTATAAGTATAAAAAACAAAAAAAAAAAAAAAAACCAAAACAAACAAAAAAAACTCAAAGAAAAACCCAAACCCAGCCCTGCTCCAGTTACTGATTCACCCCAGGTTACCCATCAACCCCATATCATCCTCAAAACACACAGAGATGCTCCCAAGACCCTCACCTCACCCCCGACTTCAGTGGGGCGGAGCACCTGAGCTCCTGCCATTACCCCCAAGCTCCTGCCTTCGCTTCATCCTTAAACTGACAGAAATAACCCTCAAACATCTTAATCTGAAGCTCACAGAAGTGCCCCTAACACCCCAGACAAGGAGACACCCCCAGTCCCACAGCACCCCAAGCACGAATTTCGCTAAAATCCCCAAGCATCACACCACCCCAAGCTTACTGCGGGGTCCTCAGTCCCCCCATCAAACTCAAACCACCTCAAGCTTAGAGGGGTCACCAAGCCTCCCCCCAAATTCACAGGGTAACCCCAGAGCTCCGCTACCTCAGAATCACAGAAAGGCCCTAAACCCTCCCCCAACCCCAAGCTCCCAAAGAAGACCCTCAGCTCACCCCCATAGCACCCCAAGCTCCCAGAGCGGTCCCCGAGCGCTCCAATCTAACCAAGCGGTCACGACACATCCCCCCAGTCCCACACTGCCTCAAGCTTACAGAGCCCGAACTTTTCTGCGCCTTCCCCCCCCCCCCCCCCCCCCATCGCTCACAGAAGAGTCACCAAGCCCCCTGCAGCACCCAGTCTCACAAAGGGATACCTAAACACTTCGCCCCAGCCTCTCACCGCCTTACAGCGGGGTCCCCAAGCCCCGCGTACCTGCCGGCAGTTCCCGGGACGAGCCCTCAGGGCGCTCAGCTGAGGCAGCGCACGCTTCACCCACCACCGGCCGCAACCCCTGCGCCGCCGCCACACGATTTCAAACCCAACGGAAGCCCCGGCCCGCCAATGAGGGAGCGGCGTCCGGGGAGCGCCCGCCAATCAGAAGAGCGTCCTGAGGGAGAGGGGCGGGGACAGCGCCACGCGTGACCGTTACTGCCCCCCCCACCCCCCAGCGCGCGCCCCCGCGCGGGGCAGAGCGGGCAGTGCAGGCGCGGCTCGGCCCGGGACAAACTCCCCGGGCTGCACAAATGTCACCGTGTCACCGTGTCCCCGTGTCCCCGAGCACGGCCCCGTGCCTGGCAGCGCTCAGGGCCAGGCTGCATGGGGCTCTGAGAAACCTAGGCTAATGGAAGGTATCCCTGCCCATGAAAGCGGGTTGGAATGAGATGAGCTTTAAGGTTCTTTCCAACCCAAACATTTCTGTGATTCTACAATCTCAGCTGTTCTGCTTCGACATGCTTTTGCATGAAATCACAGAAAGAAAACTTGCTGTTCCACAACCCGTTTTTTATTACTGAACTTCATAGTCCATTCAGCACATTAAAACAGTCCTTACTGATGAGTCACCAGACAACAACAACGAAATGATTGTTAAAACAATGAACTCGTTAACAAGGACATCTTTTAGAATGATGTAAGATGCACAGAAAATCCATGCATGATTTTACTCAAGAGTCACTAAACCACCATGAATTCCCGATCTCCATCACAGCAGTAACACACATCCATCTGCCAGCGTTAGGATGTCACACTCACGGGTGGCATTTACTGGGTGGCATTTACTATTGTCTTGGGTTTTCCATCAGCAGTACTATATATAAAGCATCGCATGATGCTTTCTTTGCCGTGTTTTTCCAGTTATACAGTTATTCCCCTTTCTCTAAAAGAGATAAATATGGAAGTTGTGGTTATAACAGGGTGCGAGCAGGGGATTTCCTGTATTTTGTAAGAAACAGCAAATCTTGCCGCTATTATCTATTATTTGTACTTCAACAGTAACAAGATATTCCAGTCAGGCCTCTCCCTTTAGTGGGTTCGGGAGTGTACGAAGATACCTTGAATCATGCCTCCCTTTAAGGCATTTTAAGATCCTACATCCCTTATTAGAAAGTATTAGAAAACATTACATAAAATACACAAAGAGAAACAAAGAGAAGCTTTTTTCGACGCTTAAGTAAAACAGGCCTTTTCCCTGCTTCAGAAAGACGCTGCCTTCATCCAACAGAGCTCTTTTACGTTCACAAAGAACTGGAATCGGTTCCTTCTGCCAGCCCTGTGGAGCATGACCTGGAGCACGGACAGTGTCGGAGGCCACGGGCAGGGGCTGCGCGTCCCGGCCGGGCTGGGCGGGGGCTGCGGGCGAGGCCCGGCTCAGGGCTGCAACGGGGACGCGGCTCGGGGGTCGCGGCCGGGCGGAGGCGAGGGAGGGGACGGGTGGAGGGGAGGGCGGAGATGGATGGAGGGGCGGGGACCATCAGTAAGAAGCGGCCCCGCCAGCCCGGCAGCTCCCGCGCCGCGCATCCGGGGGTGCGGCGGGAACTACCGCTGGAGCGGGGGGAACTGCCGCTGGAACATCCGGGGCTGCGAGGGGAACTACCGCTGGAACATCCGGGGCTAGGCGGGGAACTACCGCTGGAACATCCGGGGCTGCGCGGGGAACTACCGCTGGAACATCCGGGGCTGCGCGGGGAACTACCGCTGGGGCGGCGGGAAGCACCGCTCCCCGCTGGAGCATCCGGGGGTGCGGCGGGGACTACCGCTCCCGGAGACCCCGGCGCCCCACGGGGCGCAGCATGGAGAGCCCCGCGGTGACCTTCACGCTGGCCTACCTGGTGTTCGCCGTGTGCTTCGTGTTCCCGCCCGACGAGGTGCGCTCGGCGGGGCTGACGGTGCAGAGCCTGCTGTCCGGCTGGCTGGGCAGCGAGGACGCGGCCTTCGTGCAGTACCACCTGCGGCGCAGCACCGGCACGCTGCTGGCTCACTCCCTGCTGCCCCTGGGTGAGTAGCGCTCGGAATGAGCGCCCCGAGCTTTGTAACCAGCGCGCTGCACCGCAGCACATGCACCCACCGAGGAGCTGCAGTTAAAGTACGGACAGCGGAATGAGATGCTGGAGAGCAGGGCCATGGAAAGGGAGCTGGGGGTCCTGCTCAGGGGCAAGTTGAACTGGGCCAGCAGTGCCCTGGCAGCCAGGAGGGACATCCCTGTCCTGGGGACATCAGGCACTGCATCACAGCCGGGCAAGGCAGGGATTGTCCCGCTCTGCTCTGGGCTGGGGCGGCCTCACCTCCAGTGCTGGGGGCAGCTTTGGGTGCCACAATAAAAGAAAAACATTGAACTATTAGAGAGTGTCCAAAGGAGAGCAACAAAGATGGTGAAGGGCCTTGAGGAGAAGCCGTGTGAGAAGAGGCTGAGGGCACTTGGTCTGTTCAGCCTGGAGGGGACTGAGGGGAGACCTCAGTGCAGGTACAAATTCCTCTAGAGGGGAAGAGGAGGGACAGACATTGATCTCTTCTCTCTGGTGACAATGGCAGGACCTGAGGGAATGACCTGAAGTTGTGTCAGGGGAGATTTAGGTTGGATATTAGAAAAAGGTTCTTTCCCCAAGAGGGTGGTTGGGAACTGGAACAGGCTCCCCAGGGCAGGAGTCACAGCACTAAGCCTGATGGAGTTTGAGGACGCTCTCACACACATGGTGTAACTCTTGGGGTGTCCTGTACAGGACTGAGGGTTGGACTTGATGATCCTTCTGAGTCTCTTCCAGCTCATCATCTTCTGTGATCTGTGATTTAACCAAGGAATGCAAATCAGCTTCCTTTAGCCATATAATTCTACTAAAACTAAGTGGCATCTCACAGGCAATTTTATTCAGCAACCGAATTCAGATCACTTTCCTTCAGGTATAAGATTCTGGTAAGAATCAGTGATGCCTAAGAATTTATCTCAGCTTGCATAAGACAGGAGGCTTGAATTTGAAGTCATCCAGAAGTACAGTACTTCTCTTGGAGGTGAGCTCACTGGTTAGATAACCATATGATTCAGGTTATCTGTTTTTTCAGGTACTTCATTGTCTTCTGAAAGTAAGTTTTTTTTCCTTGCAGGTTATTACCTTGGTATGTGCTTTGCTGCACCTGAAAAACATCTTTGTTTTTTCTACCTGGCTTCAAAAGAGTGGAAAACTTTCTTCTTCTTCGCCGTTCTCCTCCCAGCAGTCACCAGTGCCCTGGCATATTACTGGTCACGGAAAGGCTGGAATAACCACCCGCTGGCCCGGACACTCGCTGTTCACGCTCTCCCGCAGTCGGGTTGGAGGGCAGTAGCTTCTTCCATCAACACAGAATTTAGGAGAATCGATAAATTCGCTACCGGAGCTCCAGGAGCCAGGGTGATCGTTACGGACACGTGGGTGATTAAAGTGACCACCTACTGTTTACATGTTGCCCAGCAGCAGGACATTCACCTGACGGTGACAGATTCCAGACAGCACGAGCTCACCCCAGACTCCAACGTGCCTGTGCAGTTCCTCACCATCCGAGTTGCCAGTGTTAATCCCTACATCAAGGCATTCGATATCAGGTAAAACAACTGCTAAACCTGTTATGTTACATGTGTGCTGTTTGACGGTGCTGAGGGAGCACTTTTGTGCCCAATCTGGAGACTCCCTGGTCTCATCCCTTCCTTTCTGGTCCCTGCCTGGTGTGGTCAGGGCTTTTGTATGTGCAGTTCTGCCATGCAGTGCAGGTTGTTTAGAAAGCTTCATACACATGCAACACTGAATACAAAACGGATAAACAAAGGGATTGGCCTCTTTGATCCATTCTTAGGGAGAGGATTGTGCTCGGTGCAAAAAGAAGTAGCTGGATAAAAGTAGGTGAGAGATGGAGAACAGGAATGAAAGGTAGAATTTTTGATCTTCTAAATTTTGGGTGAGGAGAAATAGTTACTTGTCTAAAACTGTCTGTTGTTCATCCACAACTTTGGATTTTCCTTGTGCTTAAGGCTGATAATTTTGTCACTGCTCAGAAGAGTTCTCACTGAGCTATTGCAAGCCAACTGCCCCTATAACAAGGAAAAAATTTTGGTCCTTTTCTGATTTATGTGTTCTCATAGCAGTAAATCATAACAATTGTGAATGTTAGGGCTTGTTTTGCAAGGGCCTATGCTGTTTATCTCAGCAGTCTCTGTGTAACCAGGCTAAAGTACAAGCAGAAGCCTCTTTGTTGTTTTATTATTAAGAACTATGTTAGTGCTCCTAAAACTATATTTGAAAAGGTATTTGACTGTCTTCTTGCTGTAAATTTGTATGTCAGAAGCATTTATTAGGTAATTAAAAGGAGGCACATCACCAGACTTGTATGTGTGCAGTGGGGCAAGCATGAGGAAGGGAAAGAAGTGATTATGGTAGAAATCCAGCTGAACAGAACTCAGAACAAGAGGTTGGTTAAGGTAAGCATGACAGTGCTAAGAAAAAAGACTTTTATAGACCTGTGGCAGTGGTGACCAAATTAGCATTAAACAACTAATGATTCTGCAAGCACTTCAATGCCAGAGTGGTAAAACTACATCCCCAGCTGAGAAAATTGTGATTTGACAACTCCTTTTAGGGAAAAAAAGTCCTAAGCCCAAACTGCATTTTGTGACTAAACAGAATAGCATCAAGAACAGTGTATAAAAGCTGTTTTAATAAGACTTCAGTAATAGTAAATCTCTGCTAGAATGTAGCAGAATCATACAGGATCATTGTATATATCCAGAATCGGAATCAAATACAGTGAGATGTTTTTGGAGGAAAAATGCTTCTGTGCAGGTGGGCCACGGTTCCCTGCATGTTCAGTGTGAGTTGTTCCTCTTGTGTATAAATGTCTCTGTGATTTGCATGGATAGCATCTGTTAAATGACATTATCCTGTAGCAGTAAAAACGATGGAGACCACTGAGAGCTAGAGCTAAGCCAGCCTTGCATTGTGCTGGGCTTTGGGAACTCAGTGAGCGATAGAAAAACGAGGGCAGTCTTCCCAACATTTCTCCATGAAAGCTGTTTAATGAGTGGAAGCATTGAGCTGGAAAGTTCTGACACTACAGTTCAGAACTCTTATGGTAAAAAGGGATGACAACAGGGATGTGTCACTGTCATCTGTGTGAGGTCGCAGGTGCCACTTGCAGGCATCATTTTAATTTACAGAAGCAGCTTGTGTGAAACACAGCTTGCTGCAGCCTGAAATCAGCAGTGATTTGTGACCTTTGTGAAATTTCTGGGATAATGTTATGATATAATCTAAAATTGTATCATAAAATTACAGAACCTGATAGATTGACACTTTTGCTACTTATATGGTACTATATCACCTTGTGGTGCCTGCTGCATGATACAACTAATTTCTCTTAACTAAACTCCTCAGAAGTTTATAATGGAGAATTTAAATATCATCGAAGTAAATAGGCATTAAAAAGGTGACAGAAATGGTGCAAACAGCACTTTCCAGTTAATGCATGATTTGTGTACCTATATTGCTTTTGTTCATGCTGATTATTTCAAAAACTTTTATTTTTGTATAACGTTTTAGCTGATCTCTGACATACCCTGCTGCCAGTCTGACACAGATATGAATGAGGACAGCATGTTCTGCTGACCAAGTTGTGCCAAAACAAATAGCTGAATAGCAGAAGAAAACAAGAAAACACAGTGCTGTGTATTTATTCTGACCAATAAGTACCAGCTTTTCTGTGGATTGGCTTCCTTGATGTTAACCTCTACAAGGTACTATCAAGGTATTTGGGTGGATAATCATAGTAACATTTTTCTCCATCTTTTCTTCTTCAGGTTGAACTCCACAGAGTATGGGGAGCTCCGGGAGAAGCTCCGTGCTCCTATCAGCAATGCAGCTAATGTTGTGATCCATCAAAGCCTTAGTGATTTATTTTTAGAAACCTTTACATCTCTGGTGGAAATAAACCAGACATACCATGTTCCAAGTACTCAGGTGAAACCTTCTATCCATGTGAGACTGTAACAATTATACTTTCAATATAGATGTGCCTGTGATTACTGTGTAAATGATAAATGTTTACCTAGGGCTATCTCAGGTAAATTACTAAGAGAATTCATTGTTGTGAGGTTAGCAGAAAGGTTTAATTAAAAATATGGATTAAATGACAAATTATTATTAAATTTTTATGTTATTACTGCTTAATAATCCTCATTTAATAATTAAGCAGTATTCAGTCAGTAATTAAATGGTAAGTGAACAGCAGTTAAACACCCTATTACTTGTTACACTTCTAATAATTCAGCTTCCATTCAATATGTTTTAGATCAAATATAAACTATTACTTGCTGTAGATAACAGATACCAAGTAAGGGATCTCTTGATCTCAAGAGGTCCTTCGAGAGGTCTCCTACCTACCTGAGGCTGCCCTACAGGAGAGTTCCATGGGCTTGGGGGATGTGGTCCCTTACTTAGAGAGTGACTGGTGGTTAGAGTTCCCCTTGGTGTGGGTGTATAGCTGTAGGACTTACTGCTTCCTCTCGTTGGCCCCTGATAAGACATGGCCTAGATTCCTTAACTTCCTGAGAAGATGCAGCCAAGCACAGCTTCTTAGGGTCTGCACAGCCAAGGCTGACTCCAGTCAGGCCGCCTGGTCAGTGATGCCAGAAACCCAAGTGCTCTTTGCTCAGTCAGGGTGATGCTTCCCTCACAAATGCTCACCTGTGTCAGAAAACTCATCATACACATAACTCTGGCTGCTGCTTCTGTTCCTGCTACAAGGAACACACTGTATTGTGAGCATTACAGTTTTGAGACATGAGAAATAACATAGTGAAATAAAGTCCTCTGTAATAATGTCTACAAAAATATTACATGAATGCATCTGGAAATGATGACATTGCACTTGCAGAAAGTTTATGGGGAGCCAGAGCCACAGCTGCTGTTGCTGTTCTTTAGGCAGTTTGCTCCAATATAGCTTGCTTTTCTAGACAGCCAGGTTTTGTTGGATCTTCTGCTGAAATAAACTAATCATTCTTAATTGGGGTTCGCTTTAGTTATTATGGCTATTATATGGTGTTAATTATAACAGCACAGAGTCCTACCTCCATTAATACTCACAGAGACCTGGTCATTATTCTACTTGTGCAGCAGCTGGAGGTGTGACTGGAGCACTGTCCAGTGTACCAGAGGGAACCAGTTAAAGCAGTACTGGTGACCCTGCAGGGAGTCTGTGTCCAGTGGTTCAGCTGATGGAGTGAGGGGTATCTGTGGTAGTGTTGCACAGCTTATATAGTTTATGAACTAGCTAAAATAAAACTGGATCAGGTGTGTCTGCACATTATGTTGTATGTTCTGATGGCACTTCCAGCAAAAAGAACTAGTCACAATAAATAGAAGATATTAAAGCTGATTTCTTGCAAAGCATTTAATTTGTGACACATTTCATTGGCAGCTGAACTTCTGAACTCATGTTTGACTTTGAGTGATAAATGACATCACAGATGATGATAAGGATGTCAAAAATACAACACTGATTTTTTTTGCTATTCTGAAGCTCCATTAATATGTTGAAAAAGTTAGTTATTCTTTTGATGCTAGAATTTTTCCTGCTTAAAAGCTAAGACCTAATATGACAAGTTAAAGCTGAGTGGCTTGTGTTCATCTGGGTCTGCTCCACAGCCCAGCTGAGCAGACAGTTGAGCTGTCAAAGGAAGAGTCTGGAGATGGGAACTAGAGACCACGGAGAGAGCTGGTTTTTGTTCCACCAGGAGCATTTTGAACAGACTCAGGTCTCTGTGCCTATTCAGTGTGTTGTCTTTTGAGCTTTGTCAAGTTCTTGAACAGCTGGAAAACATGTGGGAAATGCTAATTATTTTTTATTAATTGTAAAACACTTCATAGCAAGATGTTCCCATATGCAACTGCAAGTTCATGTGGCATAATTAACCGTGGGCAAAATCAGTTATTCCAGTTTTATCCAAGAAAAATTAAGTTTCTGGGCCCTCAGGATGAGCGTCCTTTGTTGAGTCCAGCCCTGGTTTCCTCATTTATGTCTCTTAGAAGGATGGAAGATAGGAACAGACGTTTGCTATTTTAGGTAGCAAGAAGTGTTTGCTTGGTTTGTTTTCCTTCTTTTATACTAGTATGTTTTTTGAAAAATAGTTTGAATGACAAAGCTGGCTGCTTGCTTACCTTGCTGTGGCTGCTGGAAGCTCTTCAGAGAGTGAATGAATGTTTATTTTTCAGTCATTTTTGTTTAATCATTAGTCTCATGCAGCAGTTCTGGGTTTTCTCTTCAAACAGAAGCCTTGCTGTCATTCATTACAGTGTTCTAATAAAACCATTTGATTTCCTCTGGTGGGGCAGTTCTGCCTTGATTATTCTGCCACAGATGATTTTCTAAAAGCCTTTGAAAAGCAGTAACAGGAGCCATTCTGTGCAGTTCACAATTCTGATGGTTTTTCTCCTCCCTCAGGAGCTGGAGCCATGCATAGGGTGTATGCAGACTATTGCCAACATCAAGCTCATCAAGAACTGCCAGGAGCCAAACGAGGGGGAATGCCAGCAGTGCTACTGCCGGCCCATGTGGTGCCTCACCTGCATGGGCAAGTGGTTTGCCAGCAGACAGGACCAGCAGCACCCAGAGACCTGGCTGTCGAGCCAAGTGCCTTGCCCGACTTGCCGAGCCAAATTTTGCATTCTAGATGTTTGCCTAATACGATGAGTAGTAACTTGGGTATGTTTTTACTTTTTTAATTTGACTGTTTCATAATGGGTTTGGTTAAAGGCCTGCTAGATCTCTTTCTGAGACTTCATGTTCTACCAGAACTCTAAAAGTTTCTTTTACAGTGTTGAAAACAGATGTAAATCTTTTTAGTTCCTTTCCACTTTTACCTGTATCTGTGGATTTTACTCACCTGATGTCAGCTTCTGGATTTTAATTTTGTTTAAACCCCTGTTTTCTTTTCTTACATTTTGGATGGAATAAGGTTATCCTTCTATATTTGCAGTACTGTTGTTTTTTCAGGTTTTAACGTAGGTTGAATTCTTTACATTTTTAAATTTATCTTGGGTTTTGATTCTTTAATAAAGGGCTAACTGAGAAAATTGTTTTGATTAGACTTCATTGATGCTTTTGTTATTCTTTAATCCAGTTGTAAAGTTAAATTCTCAAAGTAATCTAACATGCCTCCAGTGTTTGTGAGCTTCTTAAAAGACTGTGTTAGAGAAACAAGTTGTTAAAAATTCTTATGAACATGAAAATAATAGGGTACAAAAATAGACATTTGTCTTTGTGATAGCTTCAGGTTATCATCCAAGGAGCCACATGCACATGGTCATTTCTAGAGAAGATCCTCTCTGTTTGCAGTACAGAACACACCACTGCCTCCCACACAATCTTGATGCATTTCTTAAACAAGAGGATGGGGTTTAGAATAAGTTTTCTTACAGCATTTTGTAAAAACAAAACAACAGACCAACAGAAAAAAAACCCAAGTAATGGAATTGGCTAGACTATTTACTGAACTTTTTTTTATTATTGTGTGTAAATCACTAATAGTGATTTAGTTTTGCATTTCCAGCTGTGTGTATGCTTTTCCACATCACTGACTTGTGGGTGGGCAGTGCTAGTAATCTGAGGTATATTATATACATGTGATGTCATTAAACTAAAGACAGTCTGACTGTGGGTGGACTGTGTCAGTTTAAGTACTCCATAGGAGTGTATCATGTGTAGCCCAAATTTCCCAGTGTGGCGCAGGTCAACAGATCTTTCAGAACATGAGTCACACCTATATTATTTATTTCCCCAGCTGTATTAGTTCTGTAATTGCAGTGCTCCAGAAGATATTCGGAAAATGTTATCTCTTGTTTTTTTAGGTTAACATAATTTGTCAACCCAAAAAAGACTTTTTTCCAAGCAGGAGATATTTTTAATCCTTTACATTAATACAGTTTTTCTACCATGAGGTTTGGCATAGCTTGAAACCAAAATACAAAGTTATCATGTGATCTCTGCAGTGTGACTGTTTTTATTGTGTTGAAACTGGACCAAGTTGCCCAGAAAAGTGGCTGCCTCATTCTTGGAAGTGCTAAAGGGATTGAACAGGACTTTGAGCAACCTGATCTGGTGGAAGGTGTCCCTGCCCATGGCAGAGAGTTAGAACTGGATGATCTTTAAGGGCCTTTCCAACTCAAACCTGTCTCTGATATTGCTAAACTTGCTAAACTGCAGCTAAGCACCATTCCAGTCAGGACAAACCTCAGTAAGACTGAGGTTCTCAGTGCCATTTTTAAAGAAATGTTTGTTGACTTTGAGCTGTTTAAGGACTTGAGATATAAATACTCAAGCTCATACACAGATTACAAAACATTTTCTTCCAAAGACATACTGCAGGATTTCTTATTTGTGGTTTTTGAAGTTGGTGTTTTTTGTTTGTTTTTTTTTTTTTGCTAGACAGCTTACCTGTTTAAAATGAACAGTTTTATTTGGATAGCCCTTAAGGAAAAGGCTTAATGAATATATGCAGTTATTCTTAAAACTCTCTGAAGAGCTCAATAAAAATACAGTAGATTCTTTGTAAGACTTCTGGTTTTAATTTTAAAGTTATGTTTACCAGGTAAAACTTTGTATGGGTGGAAATCGGTCTGGCTTATCTGTATTCAGTGTCTTACCTGAGAACAAGAGAATAAATACAAATAGGGCTTAAATTCTCCTGAAGCTGTACATGGTAAGTCCTCCTTGGATGGATTTTCCTACTATGAAAAGCCTGAATGCAGAGGGTTGCATAAATGGATGAAGGTGTGTATGAAATCTCTGTAAGAACTTCAGGGGAAAAAAAGGCCTCCAGATACTTTTCACAACTATCAGATGGGAAGGAGTTACACTGGATGTCATGAAATCAGCAGGGGCAATGACAAAAAGTTTGTCTTTCCAGGGAAGCACTGGCATGTAGCAATGGTGCGTCCTATATAAAACATTTATTTAATCGTGACCTTGCTCAGGTTTATTACCAAGCACCAGTAATAAAGAATCTATCACATTCCAGTAGCAGAGGACCTACTGGAGTACATCCAGAGGAGAGCCATGAAGATGTTTAGAGGACTGGAGCACCTCTGCTATGGAGACAGGCTGAGAGAGCAAGAGGCATTCAGCCTGGAGAAGAGAAGGCTCCAGGGAGACCTTGCAGCACCTTCCAGTACCTAAAGGGTCTCCGAGAGAGCTGGAGAGGAACTTTTGACAAGGCCATGGCATGATTGGGGAAGGGAGAATGGCTTTAAACTGAAAGGGAATAGGTTCAGATTAGATAGAGGGGAAGAAATTCTTCACTATGAGGGTGGTGAGGCACCAGGGTGGAGAAGCTGACCAGAGAAGCTGTGGATGTCCCAACCATGAAAGGGATCCTGTTCAAGGCCAGGCTGGATGGGGCTCTGAGCATCCTGCTCTAGGGGAAGGTGTCCCTGCCCATGGCAGGAGTTTTAAGTAAATGGTCTTCAGCAACCCTTCCCACCCAAACCATTCTGTGATTTTATGAAACTGGCTAGCTGGAGCTAAGTACCCTTGCAGTCAGGATGACCTCAGTAAGACTAAAGTTCTGAGTGCCTTTTTTAAGAAATGTTTGTTGACTTTGAGCTATTTTAAGGCATTGAGATATAAATATTGGAGCAAGCTATCTTTAAGATCCTTTTCAAGCCAAACTGTTCTGTGATTCCATTATGGTATGAAATGTGGTACACATTCCTGTAGCGTGTATATTGAGGTGGCCACCAACCCCTCACGACGTTGACCCCAAACAAATCCTTGGCTATTGCGTGAGGCACCACTGTGATGTGCGAGCTGGGTTTTCCCCGCATTTGCGAAGGGAGTGGGCTGGGCGATGCAGCCGGACGGAGATGGTGTGAGGGCACTGGTGTCCTCGGTGTGAGGGAAGCTGCCCCCGGGCCCTCAGAGGGGCGGAGGACACTTTGCTTCGGATGGAGCAGCACTCCCGCAGAAACAGCACCGTCCCGGGCCCTCCCGGCCGCGGCACCGCCCCGGGCCGCGCCTGCGCTCCCCGCGGGAGGCCGGGCCGCGCCTGCGCTGCGCCCGGGCCGGGCCGGCCGGGCCGGGGCCATGTTCGGCCGGGCCGCCGCCCGACCCAGCCATGTCCAGCGCGCCGCGCCGGCCGGGCGCAGCGGAGCCGGGCGGGCTGCGCAGGTGGGAGCGGCCGCGGGGGGACTGGGAACGGGGCGGGCAGCGCTGGGCGGGCGGGGATCCGGCGCTGTCTGTCCCGGGGCGGCTCCGGAGGCAGCTGCTGACTGTGCCGCCCGTGCTCCTCCGGCGAACAGCCCCTTCTCCCTTCTCACCCCCCGTGCAGGGGCTCCTTCGGCCTCCTCTGTCGGTGGGGAGTGAGGGACCAGCAGCCCGGGCAGGGTGTGTGGGCTCGGCGGGACGCCCCAGCCCGGCTGGGAGCGCTGGGGCTTGGTATCAGGCTGGAGTGGGCGGGGTGCAAAGCAGTCGTTAAACCGAGTAATTGTTTAAAATGGTTAGAGAAGGGTTTTATCTGTTCATTGCCGTAGCGAAAACTGACCGGATTTGGAAGCAGACCTTTTTGCCTGAGTCTGTGATTCTGAGCAAGCTGTTTGCTGTCTGTTGTTGGTAACTTCGAGCCCTCTGGGAGCAGGAAACTCCCAAAGCCAGACAGGGTGGAGGAGGAAGGGAAAGAAAACATGGGTGGTTAACACGGGAGTAAAATACCAAAAATCCTTCCTTCTCCCTTGTTGAGCTAAGGGAGAGACCTGGCACGTACAGAGCAGTGTGTTTGCTGTTACACATACAAAACACGGTGTATTTGCAGTGCAGAAGCTGCAGTACCTGATCGTTCTCTCTGGCAGGGGTGGCAGTGGGTCTGCAGGTGTGGTCCTTAGCCCAGAAGCCCGGTCGGGTGTTACTAGATGCTGCGATTGTGTTTTGTTTAGTAACCTGTCATTTAAGATGTCAAAGTTGTCAGAACCGAGGAGGAGAATGTAGAGAACTCAACCCTTAAGCAATTCCTGGCTGACTAACCAGCGTGTCTTAAGCACTATAGTCTGCTTCTTGTCCCAGGCCTCCTTGTGGGGGCTCTGCAACCACATCTGGTCAAGAATTTCCTGTGTGAAAGTGTTTCCACATAAACATTTGACCTACTTCTCCTTAGTCATTGCGTGGAAGTGTAGTTTCTGGACTTTTCTTTGAGTTTACTACTGGATGGGGCAGTAAATAATTGTCAAATAATGCACTGCTGACAGAGCATGGTCTGTGGATGTTGGCACATGTCCACAAGTCCATAAATATTGGTAGCAGTCTTCCCCACCATTCTTTTTGCAAAACATTTTTTTTGTTATCTAAATATTAACTGTTTATTTGAAAAATTTGATGTCTTAATTGCGTTTGTCAAAGATACTTTCTCAGCAATTGCACCAACACCATTGTTAAGTACATGTTGCGTGAATAAATTGATAAAAGTCACATAGCTGTATGCCAAATCAGATTGTCCATATTTGATTTTTATAGACCATGTTCTGTGACTGCCAGTGACTTGATTTCAAGATGAAAATTCTTGTTTTCTAGTTCGGTGCAACATCCACACCGCTGGCATCAAGAGCAGGAACGTAGAAGCTGCAATGATTCAGATTCTCTCATGGTTGAGGAATATCAATGTGGCCATTCAGACCACTGGTTGGAGAGGTAAGGAATAAGTGTAATTTTTTTAAAAATCTCCCATTTGCTGCATTCTTCTTTAGGACTCCAAGAAAAGCTTGGACATGTTTAGGATGAGTGTTTTCTTATAATAGGGTAGCACAGAGTTAGGAGATGATACCTGCATCATGCCTAAAGAAGACCATCAAGTTTGTCTCATTGAAATACATGCCATAGTATTAGCAAATATTCAAAATGAAAGGGTGAAAGGCTATGTACTGAAGCAGTAGTTTAAGCCCTGTATTGCTGAAGTCTTCAGTATTTGTATAAAACTCCTAATAAAGCCATTTGCTGTTATTTTCATACTTTGCTTATGCATCTTTATGTGTAAATGTGGGTAGACCATCTTTGTCTCTTCACAGTCCACTTGGTATATTCAGCTGTACTGCAGTTTTTAGTGAGCACCCTGTTTTCCCTACAGTCCCTTACTGAGGACAGTTTGAGATGAGATAGGGTTTTATGTCTGTTTATCAGACTTTTTGATTTGGGTTCTTTTTCCCTTTGAACTGAAGATTGATGAGAGGGAGGCGGTTTTTTCTCTCGTTCGGTCTCAGTTGTTTATTTTTTCTTATCAGCATTACAAGGTACAAGGAGCTATGTGCACTATGATAGAAAAGGGGTAAAATGGCTAACAAAGATCTTCTTCAAGGTCTTTTATATGTCCATTTACCCAATTAACAGATGCCAACTAAATTATTTTTCTTAGTGACCCAATGACCCAACACCTGTGTGCTTCACTGTGACATTTTCTACCCAATCACCTACTACTACCCAAACACCCCTAGGAGAGGAACATGAAGAAGAAAGAAGAAGGACAAGAGACAACACCCTAAATCCTCCATCTTGTCTCCTGTTCTCTAAACTACTTTTTCACCCAGTGATTTAAGAAACTTTCTAATCTACACATTTACACATTTCCTATCTAACTTTAACATTTGTTTTCATGTATCACCATGAAAACATGCACATGAATTTCATATTATATGAAATTCAGTGTTTCTTTGAATCCTGGAACTAAATATTAAAAGCAAGGGCACACAGTCTGTATCTCAGACTCCAACAGTTTTATACTTAGGTTATTCTGTGAGTATTTTGCTTGCTTTTTGGATAGTATAGACTAAAGACCCAAGGTTGAGGAAGTGGTTGAGACTGGTATCTTAGAGTCTGATAGCAAGGGTGAAAAGTGGTGAGTGCTGAGATATGTTCAGAAAACTGAACAGAATGTAAGAGGAAATGTTTTACTGAGTGTACAGGAAAATATTTTTTTATGTAATTCATACATTTCTGAGTATTCCACTGTATGAAGGTGATTTTTATTTTTGATGGAATGTTTAATATTGCTTCATTAATGAATGAGTCTTTTGAAGAGTTTAGGAAAGGCCTTGTATTCAGAGTGTTTTCTATGTCTTTGATGTGGTCATAAAAAATACTAACAGTAAGGCGTGAGTGTGAGACTTAAGTGGATGTACCAGCAGTGTTTTGTGTTTCTCTTTCGCTGAGTGGATATGTTCCTTTTCAGTGTGGAATCTTTGTCCTGTGTTACAATGACGTTGTCAGCTTGGATGGTAATTTCATCTGTTGATGTGAAACCATTTAGGGAAAGTAAGACTGTCAGCGAAATCTGCTTCTGTATTACTTCCATGACTTGCTAAATGTTGAGGCATTAAAATTAACAGAAGAGGGCAGGCTGAAGGTGACTTAGAACTGAGATAGAGAAGGAACATGTCCGTAGTTTTAGAGTTATAGAGATGGCTTTGTCCATTATTGCTGTTTCTGTTGTTTAAATGTGTTGCAAGCAGCAAACATTCATGTTGAATTCCCATTATTTTCTAGCTCTACAACATCAGAACACTCTAAGCAGCTTTCCAGTTGCCCCAGCTGGGAAGGTAGAATTGAAGAAGGCAAAACAATGAGGACATCAGATAAAAAAATGACAAAGTAGGTCTTGAACTATTGTTGTTTCTTGTTGCACTGGTTTTAGCAATAACGATCTGATGATCTTTGACTCCTTTACTGTGGAGGCTGGTGATTCAGCCAGCAATGTAACCTCTCTCCCTAGAGAGCCGTAAGGCTCCAGCTTGCCATACTCCCCCTGGGGGAGAAACCCTAGCTGATAGCTTACAGTTGTGATGAGCAAAAAGGAGTTGCCCCCCCCCAGCATGCCTTGTAGGCCATGGAAATTTTGTGTACTCCATGCAGATTCTATGTATCCCATTGGTCCTTCCCCTTTACTCTGCCCCCGAACCCTCTGTGAACTAGTCCTGATCCTCCTGTATGAACCCCTGCTCCCTCTGACTTTCTGGCTCTTCATCCCTGGACACCTCTGAAGAAGGAGCTGAATAAAACCTCCCGAAGAATTCCATACGAAGGCTCCGTCTCTTTCCTGCTGCGTCACCTGAAGAGCTGCATTCACTCAACAGCCCTTTTCAGGGCTCAGAGCTGTAATCACAGAGCAGCTGCAGACATGCCTGTGCCTCCAGGACATCCTTTTAAGGACACTTCTCTAGGAAGGTCGTGGCATTCTTACCATCACTGCCCACCACAACAAGTGGCACCTGAACAGGGACCGCAGCCAGTGGTTCCCTGGAGAAGCGTCTCCTGCAGCATCAGCTGCAGGAATTAAGTCACTCATGGGTTTTGTCTCTTCCCTGAGGAGAACCCCTTGTGTTTTAGCAAGGCTATCTGAAGGGTGATCGGGACTCTCCGAGCACCATCTGGGGATTGAAAGAGACTCCCCGAGGACCGGTCGATGGGTGACCACCCACCCAGCAGGTTTCTGTTCGCCCTGCGGGCTTTCCTTGCCCGAAGAAAAAGTGAGTTTCATTGAATTAGCGCTTTTTTCTTTTACCTTTTACTGCTGAGTGTGGGAGAAGAGTGAGGATGGGCAACAAACTAAGTCATCCAAAGCTCAGCCTTCCTCAAAGAGATGTTTATCTCCAAGTTGTGGGTGCCCTTGTTGCGAGGAAATTTAAATTTTCTAAAGGAGAATTGAAATGTTTTGTTAATTGGGTTTTTAAGTATTTCCCAAATGCAACACAGGATTCTCTTTGTTTAAATTCTTTTTGGGACGCTGTGGGGTAGAAGTTGTACTTAGTTTTAGCAGATGGGGATCTTTCAGTTTCCAAGTTTTTTCCTCTGTTCCATCTCATTGTTAAGACAGTGGATCGCTTGGGGAATGTTTCAGGGAAAGTGTTGGGAAAAGTTTCGGGTCCGCAGCTGAAATCACCTTTCCCTCCTTCCTCTCCTCATGTTCCCAAACCCTCTTCCCCGCCTGAGGGGCAGTCGGAAGGTGGTCATTGCCAAATGGTGCAGGGCTGCTGCCAACTCCCTGACACCTCCCAAACTTCTCTCTACCCCCGCTAGCGAAGGCCCTGCTGCCCTGGACCTTTCCCTCAACCTCCTTCAATGCCCTTGTACTGGCTTTCTCCTTCATCTAGTTTTGCTCTACAAAATGGCACCAGCAACATGGTCAGCCCTGCCGTTGTGTCTCCTTCTTGTCTAAGTTTTCCCACCCTTGCTCCACAAAATGGCCACTTTCCCACCTCTCCTCCACTTTTTCCCATGCTTTCCATCATGCCTGGCTCCTCCTGTCCCCCTGCGTCGATGGATGTAACCGTCTTGGGACCCCCCCATTCCATCAGTATCACCCCCTCCATCCCTTCCAGCCTTGGCTCCTCCCCAGTGGTCCAACTCCCTCTCGGTTCCCACACCACCGACTAGAAGTGGAAATGACGGTGACTGGAAGGAGGCCATATTGGCCTCCTTTCCACCCATCACTTGGCAGCTCCAGTTGGCCTGAAAAAGCCCCATGCAGCTATCTGGCACCTTCCATCCTCCTCGGAGGATGAGCAGCGAGTCTTCAGACTCTGATTCTCAGTCTGAAGATCGCTGGGCCAAGACCCAAAGGGAGGCCACCAAGGAGGGGGATTGGGAATTGGCTCATAGGATCTCTGCCCAAAAGCTGGGAGCTGCTTCCCTATGGGGAGCTAAAAGAACTATGTAAGGCAGCAAAGGAACACAGGCAGGGATCACATTTCTTTAAGAATCTAGTAGAAGCTACCTTCTCTGTGCACACATTAATGCTGCATGACATCAAAAACATCATGAGCTGCCTCATTTCCCCAGCAGAATATATGCTGTGGGAAAGGCACTGGAAGAAAAATCTAAAAACATAAGCTGACAACTACGCCTAAGATGCAAATCTGCCCAGCTTAACAACTGAGCAAATGGCCAGAGAAGGTAATGTTTTAAAACCCACTGATCAGGCCAGAGACCTGCCTGAAGCTGTTCTGCATGATATTGCTGCTGCTGCCAGAACATCACTGTCCCTCACCTCCAATGACTCTACCCCCACAAAAAGTTTCACTACCATCAAGCAGGGGTTCAATGAGAGTTTTATTAAATTTGTTGACAGACTAAAAGTTGTGCTGGAAAAACAGACTGAGAGCCCAGAAGGGAAGAAAGAAGTATTAAATAAAATGGCTATAGCTAATGCAAATGCCCAGTGCAAGGCAATTTTAAGAGTTCTTCCCGTTGACCCCAAACCCTCCATTGATCAAATGGTTGAAGCCTGTACCCAATACACATGATCAGAAAACACTGTGGTGCAGGCTGTGACTAAGGGGATTGTGGGTGGAGTGACTGGAGCATTTACAGCAGTAGCCGAGGACTTCCTAATAAATGATGTTTTAATTGCGGAAAGACTGGACATTTCTTTAAGGACTGTCATGACAAAATACGTGAATTGACTACCGCAAGCACCATCCATGGCCACAACAATGCCTGCCTTACCAGCAGCACCTGAGAAACTTCCAACAGTGCACAGAACAGCCCTGCATGATGACACAAAATCAGAAGCCATTCTTCCCCGCTCTACCATCCCAGAGCAGACGGGAGACCAGACACCAGCTCCAAGAGCTTGGCAATTGCCAGCGCATCAGAGCAGTTCAGGTGGGAACCCGGTGCCAGCTGGTAAGCGACCTATCAATTAACTTAATTGATGAGTGCTTCCACAAGAGTCCACCTGGAAAATACGGACCAGAAGACAGTCCTTGGGACATTTTAATTATTGGTGACCTGTTCAACTCACCTGAACAAATTTATGTAATTCCTGAGGTGCAGACAATATACTCAGGGGACAAAATTTTTGTCTCCCTTATGGGCACTGATGCACCCTACTATTTATTCCAAGGAACACCAATTGCACAGGCCTTTTTACTGCCACCTGTTTGGAAGAGGTTTCCTTCAACCCTACAGCCATGTGGATGCAGACTGTGGGTTCAAATAAACCCCTTATAGAGTGTGACCTGTTCTGCAGAGGGGAGAAGATCTGCTGCCCAGGCACGCTGGACACTGGAGCAGATGTTAACATCATTGCCTGTTTTGAGTGGCCAGACAACTGGGAACTGCAGCCCATGGCAAGGATGATCTTGGGGATTAGAGGTGTGGCACTTTCATATAGAAGAGAAATATTGTTGTAGAAGGTCTGGAGGGAAAAATGGCGACCATTCGACCATTTGTGGTGAGGGCACAAGAATTACCCTTTGGGGCAGGGACCTATTGTCCCAATGGGGGCCCTCTCTATCAGTCCCCAGTAGGAATTTTTAGTTGGGGCCGCTGTGGAGTGTGGAACACCCACCATTCCTCGACTCACCTGGAAACAAGGTCATCCAGTATGGGTCAACCAGTGGCCCCTTTCCAACCAGAAATTGCGTGCTTTGGAAGCCCTTGTGGAAGAGCAACTCTCCAAAGATCACCATGTTGAGACCAATAGCCCTTGGAACTCACCTGTGTTTGTTCTAAAAAAGCCTGGCAAAGACAGGAGGAGGCTCTTCCATGACCTCAGTGAGGTCATTGAGAGCATGGGTTCCCTGCAGCCCGGTTTGCCCTCACCATTGATGCTACTGTGGGATCGGAAACTTTTCATCATCGATACTAAAGACTGGTTCTTTAATATCCCACTCCATCTCCAGGACGCGCCTGGATTTGCGTTCTCTGTCCCCTCCCCTAACAGACAAGCCCCTCTAAAATGGTACCACTGGCTTGTCCTCCCACAAGGGAAGAAGAATTCACCAATGACATACCAGTGGTACATGGCACACATTCTGTCCCCCATCAAGAACCTGCTCCCTGAGGCAGTCATCCTGCACTACATGGACAGTATTTTGGTCTGTGCTCCCACTGATGCTTATCTGGACATGACTTTAAAAAAACCATAAAAGCTACTGAAAGAGAAGGCTTTGAGATCTGGGAAGACAAGATCCAACAGGCCAGCCCCTGGACCTACCTCGGACTTCAAATATGTGAGCAGACCATTGTGCCCCAGCAGCTGATCATCTGGGACGACCTGAAGACCCTGCGGGACCTCCGTCGGCTCTGCTGATGCATCAACTGGGTATGTCCCCTGCTGGGGATAGCAATAGAGGACCTCAAACCACTTTTCAATCTCCTCTGAGGCAGTGAGGACCTGGACTCACCGTGTGCCCTCATGCCCGAGGCCTGAGGCTTCATCACCAAGGTCCAGGAGGCCCTGTCCTCTCAATCAACCCACCAGTATGAACCTAGCCTGCCCTTCAACATGGCCATTTTAGGTAAGGGCCCCTGTTTCATGGCCTTATCTTCCAATGGGACGCTCACTCAAGGGACCCCCTAATCATCCTTGAATGGGTGTTCTCCCATCACCAGTAGACTAAAACAATTACCACCACACAAGAATTAATGGCAGTATTGGTAAGGAAGGCCCGAGCTCGTCTCCGCTCTCTTGCAGAGTGTGATTTAAATGCATTCACCTACCGTTGGCCACTGTTGGGGATTTGGAGCATTTGCTCCAATTCAAGGAGTCTTCAGTTTGCCCTGGATAGCTACCCAGGCCACATTTCAATCCATTATCTCAAACATAAATTGCTCAATTGGGCTTTAATTTAGTCCCCAAATATCTCCAAAGTAAAACCCCTCTCAAGGTTCTGACCATTTTTACTGACAGCTCAGGGTCCTCTCACAAGTCAGTAATGACCTGGAAGGATCCCAGGACACAGAGGTGGGAGTCTGACGTCCAAGTGGTAGAAGGGTCACCACAGCTTGCTGAGTTAGCAGCCATTGTCAGAGCATTTGAGAAGTTTCAAGAGCCTATAAATGTGGTCACTGATTCAGCATATGTTGCAGGGGTAGCTATGAGGGCAGAACATTCCTTATTAAAAGAAATCTCCAACCCAAATTTATAGCAGATGCTTTCCAAACTGATTCATCTTATCTCCCACAGTAAGCATCCATTTCATATAATGCATATGAGGTCACACACTGACCTCCCTGGTGCCATCACAGAGGGAAACAGGAGAGCAGACGCACTGCCATGACAGCTGGGATGATGAACATGCCGGTCATCTTTGCTCACACCTTTTTCCACCAGAATGTCCCAGCCCTCATGTGCATGTTTCACCTCTCGAGAGATCAAGCAAGAGCTATCATGGCCACCTGCCAGAACTGTCAGTCCTTTCAGTTGCCATCCTTAGGCTCTGGAGTCAACCCCAGAGGCCTCAACAGCTGCCAGGTTTGGCAAACAGATGTAACCCAGTTCCCATCCTTTGGAAGAATTTGGAAGGTGTCAGTAGACACCTTCTCAGGAGCAGTGTTTGCCTCAGCCCACGTGGAAGAAGATGCAACATGTATCATCAAGCATCTTCTGGCGTTTGCCACCCTAGGAGTCCCCAAGGAAATAAAAACTGACAGTGGGCCTGCTTACACCTCCCTCATATTAAATGCCTTTTCCAATCAGTGGGGGGTGAAGCACACCACAGGCATTCCTCATAATCCCACAGGCCAGTCAATAGTGGAATGGACCAATGGTACCATCAAGCGAGTCCTTAGCAGTGGGGAGGGACAGAGACAATGTCTCCCACTGAGAGACTCTGTAAAGCTCTCTATGTGATTTAATTTCCTAAACTGCTCATTTTCAGTGCCAGCCCCAACCCCCTCCCCTCCATACCCTGGCACTTCTCAAATTTGGCCCAAGTTAAGCTGGACAAGAAGCCGCCAGTGCTGATTAAGGATCCTGAGACCTGACAAATAGCAGGGCCTTTCCCACTGATTACCTGGGGGAGGGGATATGCCTGTGTGTCAGCTCCACCTGGCCCAAAATGGCTCCCAGGGAAATACATCAAACCTTATTTAGGGCCAACAAACACTGCCCCTGGCAAAAATATCAAGAATTCCTCCAAGTCTACCACAGAACCACAGGATCAAATATCAACTGCCTGGAGATGGAAATGCTGTAAGACACAGCTTCTACAAAGACTACATCACCCCATCACCAAGTCCCAGACCAAACACAACACCGGAAACAACAATGCCAAAAGCTGGGCACATCCTAGCAAGTTTTCTGCTACCCCCAGTTGTCCCCTGACCCTCACTTCCCTTTAGACTTACCTTCCCCATGCTTACCTTCCCGCTACAGCCCTCTTCCCTCTTTACTAAACTTCCCAACTCCACCTATACCTTCATTCTTTTAGTCTTATTAAGGAAAGGGAGGATGAAGAAGGGGGATGAAGAGTATAGGGGAAAATCAAAGGGTATGAAGGTATTCCCTCCTCTTCCCCCAAAGGTCTAATAATGTATGTTTATACACCCAACAGAAGCTCTTTTCCCAGCCAAAGATTAAAAACATCTATCTTAACACCCACCTCAACACCACCAGGATGATCATCTGGATGCTCCTGATGGCTTAGCATGTCCTTGGCTGGATGGTCAGCCAACCCAGCCATAATGTGTGGGTCACCCTGGCCAGGACCTTACAGCAGAACAATATGTGCCTGCCCATGGGCTCAGTCCATAACTCACTACAGTCATGTCTGCTGGGGATTCCCCTCAGGCCCAGTGAACACCCCTTTGTGGGGAGATGGCCCAACCTGATAGAGAGCACTATGGAGGGATGGAACTGGTGGATAGAGAAGTTTCCTAAGGCACCGGAGGAACCTAGAGAATTAGACTTGTTGGGGTCATCCAAAGCCAGTTTTTGCTTTAACTTTTATTTCCTTAACCCTTCAGTTAGTTACACTAAGGATGTAACCCCAACCAAGAAAATTTACAATTCAGCCGAGTGGTGCAACTGCACAGTTGAGACATCATTTGACTCCTCCAGTTCTGTCTTTCCCAGAGTGCTCCCCCTGGCTGTGTTTCTTCTCTGTGGAGACAGGGCCTGGGGTGGAGTTCCCTCATGTCTCAGAGGAGGTCCCTGCATTTTTGGCCAACTTAGTACCCTCTCCCCAAACATCACCCTGTTACAAGATTGGAGACAGAAAAACAAATTGGCATGCCAAAAATGTACTCTCACCGGATCCGATGAAAATTGTGGTTCTAAATTTACTGATTGGCCAAAGAATTAACGGGTCTCAGTGTCCATCTTCCTCCCGTGGGTGGCCACTGCAGAAGGCCTGGGCAAAATTTCGCATTTGGGGTGTTGGCTTACTAAACAGGCCAACAGAACATCTAAGGCACTCAGCACCCTTGTCAAAGATGAAGAGATGACCAGACACGCCACCTTGCAAAAAGCGTGCAGCGATTGACTATCTCCTGTTAGTCCATGGACTCAGCTGACAGAACTTTGAGGGCCTCTGCTGCTTTATCCTGTCAGACCACAGCCAGTCCATATCCAGGAGCATCCAGCTGCTCAAAGAAAATGCCAAAGAGCTTCAGATGGAGAAAGACCCAAAGTGGTTTACGAATTGCTTTAGACATTATAGACTGAGGGGCTGGGTTGTCTCTTCCCTTAATAATGTGTTGTAGATTCTTTTGGTTATTGTGTTTATGTTTTCATGTTTTTACATTTCTTAAAGAAAGCTATAGGGGAGGCATTCTTAATAAAGAAGGAGGGAGTTGTGGAGACTGGTAATTCAGCCAACAATGTAACCTCTCTCCCTGGAGAAAAAGCCCTAAGGCTCCAGCTTGCCATGCTCCCCCTGGGGGAGAAACCCTAGCTGATAGCTTACAGTTGTGATGAGCAAAAAGGAGTTGTCCCTCCAGCACAGGCCATGCAAATTTTGTGTACCCCATGCAGATTCTATGTATCCTATTGGTCTTTCCCCTTTGCTCTGCCCCCGAACCCTCTGTGAACTAGTCCTGATCCTCCTGTATGAACCCCTGTTCCCTCTGACTTGCTGGCTCTTCATCCCTGGACACCTCTGAAGAAGGAGCTGAATAAAACCTCCCGAAGAATTCCATACGAAGGCTCCGTCTCTTTCCTGCTGCGTCACCTGAAGAGCTGCATTCACTCAACAGCCCTTTTCAGGGCTCAGAGCTGTAATCACAGAGCAGCTGCAGACGTGCCTGTGCCTCCAGGTCGCGGCACTCTTACCATCACTGCCCGCTGTGACACTTTATATGCATTAATGAAGATTTGAAACCACAGACAGGCTGTTTTATATCAAGCCTGAAGAAAGACTTAAGGAGGGAGCAGCACTGAGAAATTTTATCTCAAAAGCTACTTCAGTATGTTTATTTGATACTCAGATTTGATTAGCACAGCTTTCACTTCTGTGAAGTACTGACGTAAAAGTTGTATTTGCTGTCTTATCAGTAAGAATACAGAATAGAATGTGTGTTCATCTAACTTCTTATAAAGCTATTGAGGTTCTTTTTATATTAATTCTTACTTTCATTTTCAAGTTCTGTTTCAAGCAACACTGGTAATCCAGCTGAAAGAGAAACTGATGAAGAGGTTCTGAGGAGGAGACAAAAACAGATCAATTTTGGAAAGAATACCCTCGCATATGACAGATACATTAAAGAAGTCCCAAAGTAAGTGGCACTGTGTTGCAGATTTCCAAGTGTACTCTTATTTCTTCCTGGTGGGTGGGTGGTTGTGGGTGTGTGTTTGCGTAGAATAGCACACAGCCTTAGTTCTCTTCAAATGCTTCCTGAGGTTTTTATTGCTGAGTGTGATATTATGTGATGTGTGATATCTCTGGGTAATTTGAGTCAGCTGTCCCAGCACTTTTCCCTCTCAACTTAGTGTCCACTCTCCCCTTAGTGTCTGTGGGGTGAAAGGAGAAAGGAGAGTGCCTTGAAGCTGTGCAAGCACTGTTCAGTAATGCCCAAAAATCAGTGTGGTTATCAGCACTGTTTCAGCAATCAATGCAAAGCACAGCACTACAGGGACTGCTGTGGGGGCAGGTAACTCCATCTTCAACAGGCTCAGTGCAGTACTAAACAAAAGAAGTTGCAATTTGTCAATTGCAAAAGTAAAGTGGAAGGAGCTGGAGGTTAGGATAATGTTGAAGCAGTATGAGTTATGCTTCTGTTTTGTCTTTGTTCATGGGCAATAAGGATCAGCTTTTGGCAGCTGTCAGAGTGCTGGACTGGATGAGCCTCCAGTCTGACTCAGCACATTAGTTGTTGCTCTTGTGATCTGTTTTTGATAATGTCTTATACACATTTCTGTGAAGTGTTTAAAAATATAAACATTTTATTTCTTAGACCACCAATGCTTGTGTGACCCTGATGGGCTAAGGATTCTTTTTAAGGAAAAAGCTCCTTATGTTCTGAAACACTGAATGTTACTGTGTATTGACAGGAACCAGCGAATTCCGGGAGTTCACCCTAGAACTCCCAACAAGTTTAAGAAGTACAGCCGTAGGTCCTGGGACCGGCAGATCAAGCTGTGGAAGATAGCCCTGCATGCCTGGGATCCTCCTGCTGAAGAAACCTGGGATCTGCAGCCCGTGTATGTTACATGGGTGAATTAAGTCAGAGCTTAAGAGATTTAAGGAGGGCTCTGTAGTTCATTTAGAGCATTTTGGACTGGGAGAAAAAAGATCTGACTCAGAAATGGGAGTCTTCTTGAATTCATTGTTTTCCACTGGAATTCTGTTAGTCTTCAAGACATTCCAGTTATTTAGTCCAAGTTTATCTGCAGTCAGGTGTTATGGAGAGAAAGGCATTTGTTCTGCCTGCAGCAGTACATTCCCTCCCGCTTTGTATTTGCACTGGTGGGCTCAAGGTAACATTACTGTTCTGGAAAGAGAGAGAGAAAAGGAGAAATTTGGCAATTACTGGTCCTTGACTTTGATAACTTTCCCTCTTTCCTTTTCCTGATGTCAGTGGAACCACATGTCTCCTAGACTGACAATATGTTAGAGGATTTGAGATGTTTAGGAAGATGCGAGAGAGATTTCGGTGCTCTCTGTAGGATTGTGGCAACTGTGTTCAAGAAGGCAATATTTTTGTTTTCACAGCCCTGAATTTCTGTAACAGGGCTGGCTCTGCTACTTAATGCCACCTCATGCTTTACAAGATTTGGACTAGTAAATTGGGAAAAGAGTGAATGGACTTCTCTTAGCTGTTTAAATAGTTTTACCCGAGTTGTAATTGACCTGTGGTAGATGTGGACCTGATTTTCTGAGACATTTTCGAGCCTGTCAGTGGCTTTCCCAAGGGAAAGTCTCTTGAGAAAATTTCTCGCTCAGTGATGATTTTTGTAAATAATTTATAGTTCTCAAAACAGTATTGTACAGCTATGAAGAATGTGTTTTCGCTTGTTCCAACAAAGGGACAAGAGAGGTGTTGTTCCCTTTACCAATCATGTTAAACCTGTATCATAAGACCCTATAAAGGAGCTGAAAAGTTCTGAAAAAAACCCTTCAGATGATCCTCTTTCTACCTGTTGCATTAAATCCACACTCCTTATTTCGTGTCCAACAGTGACAGGTAGAAGTTGCAGTTTTTACGCCATTTGGGTGTCATATGAGATGAACTGTTAATTATTGCTGCAGCTTAACTGTTTTCTGTTTGGGGCAGTAAACCATATGAGTAGTTTTGGAAAGCTTTTCTTTTTCCTCCTGTGTTTAGTAGTACAGAACCTTCAGGTAGTTCCCAGGAATGGTTCTGCAAAGATGAGGATGTTTCTGGCTCCTTTGTGTTTGACAAAAAGCAGAAGAGAAATGAGTGTGAAGATGAATGTAGACAGACTGCCTACTACACACCTGAGAGGTATGAGAGAAAACTTCTGTGCTTAACTTAGGGAAAGAATTCAGTACATGTCAGTGCTGTCAGGTTGTTGTAGGAAATGTTTAGTGTGGAAGGGCAGTTCGTACTCAGCTTTGGTGTTTGACACTTTTGCTGTTGATCGCAATCCATCGGTGTTACAGAGCACTGGATATGGAAAAAGAAAACAGCATTGAGGAATTACATGATTTAGCAGAAGGAAATGCAGTTTTTTCAGCTTCTCAGTTTATACAGCGGAGTACTGAGGTTTCTTTAACCACTGCTGGAATGTTCTGAAAGTAGGGGTGCTTTTTCAGAAGCAGGAGTCCCCATCTTAGTCATATTGTGCCTGTCTGCAGAACAGCAGGGAGACTGACTGTGACATGCATGTCCCTGTTTACTGAAATATCTTGTCCTGGGGGAACGTGTATGGAGCTCAAAATGGTTTGGCTTCCAAAATGTGAGCGCTTTGCTCAGTGTTCCTCTGTGTGACTGAAGAATCATAGCTCAAAAGAAAACTTCCTCTGTAGCATGTGCTATTATTTAGCAGAACACTGTTAAATGTTTAAGCATAGATAAAAATGTCATGTGTGTAAAATCTATTTTTGCAGTTCCTGTTCTCCCGATTCTTCTCCAGTATGGAAACGCAGAAAAATAAACAATTCTGACTCCTCTGTGGTTTCAGAGAGCAAAAACCCTTATCTTCAGATGTACCACACACTGGAAAGGTACAAAATGATTCTTCATGTGGGAATTCATTGATATTATGAACTGACTTCAGGAATATGACTGGTATTTTCCCCTCCCTTTGTTAATAGCCTTAATTTTATCTAAATGTGTGCAAATTAACGAGGAAGGGAAATCATGTCGGAATAACTGTGCTGTATGATAGCAAATATTTACAGTGCTCCATTGCAAAGTGTCAGAAGACACAGCACAGGTTGTATTTTGTCTGTGTAGATTTAGGCAACACTAAGGCTTTTGGCAGTTTAGTAGACATTTCACACTAACCTTAGTAAAAATGTTCATACAGGTATGGTTTCTTCTCTCTTCTTAGTCCCCCTCTGAACAATTAATAGGAAATGGGTTACCACAGTGCATGGATTCAGACATTTTCATTTTCTTTCCAGCCTCACTGACTTAGAACATCAGGGGGCTTATTCAAAGTGCTCAGAGTGGGAAGCCTTTGGTGAAAAAGATGAAGCAATGACAGTACAACAAAGCATAGAAATAACAAGGTGAGTACCCCAGTGACTATGTTGTTGTAGTTTCTGTTTATTGCTTATGCTGTAACGATATCCCTTTCTGTTCTTTTTAATCTTTTCCTTCACTGGTTACTACTACTTTTCTTTCTTTCTGCTGTCTCTGCCATCCCAGGTAATGCTGGAAAATGATGAGCCCCTTTCATACTCTGTCTTGTGGAAAGACTTGGTAGTTTGCCTCTCACTTCTTTGGTCAAAGAGCTGGAAGCTTCCTCTCTGTCTCTCTGGAGATTAAGTTGTTTTGTAGTGACAACAGTGATAGTTGTTTCTTTTTATGCAGTTACCCGATTCCAGCCAGTTGTTCTTCAGGATGGACCACTCCAAGTCAGAAGCAATCCAGCTTCTTTCTGCCTGACAGCAAGCCCTGCAGAGATGCAGACTACAGGCTGGAGAGGTATCAAATACTGTTCATCAGTTGGGGATTCATGCCTATGGTTTGACAGTTATGGAGCTGGTTTTCTTTATTACTGATGTTTCTGTTGATTAAATGTGTTACAAGCAGCAAGCTTTCATGTTGAATTCCTATTATTTTCTAGCTCTACAACATCAGAACACTCTAAGCTGCATTCTAGTTGCCCCAGCTGGGAAGGTAGAATTGAAGAAGGCAAAACAATGAGGACATCAGATAAAAAAATGACAAAGTAGGTCTTGAACTATTACTGCTTTTTGTTCCATTGGTTTTAGCAATAACGATCTGATGATCTTTGCCTCCATTACATGCATTAATGAAGATTTGAAACCACAGAGAGGCTGTTTCATGTCAAGCCTGAAGAAAGACTTGAGGAGGGAGAAGCACTGAGAAAATTTATCTCAAAAGCTACTTCAGTGTGTTTATTTGATACTCAGATTTGATTAGCACAACTTTCACATCTGTGAACTACTGAGGCAAAAGTTATGCTCGCTGTCTTATCAGTAAGAATACAGGACAGTTCTAGAATGTGTGTTCATCTAACTTCTTATAAAGCTATTGAGGTTCTTTTTATATTAATTCTTACTTTCATTTTCAAGTTCTGTTTCAAGCAACACTGGTAATCCAGCTGAAAGAGAAACTGATGAAGAGGTTCTGAGGAGGAGACAAAAACAGATCAATTTTGGAAAGAATACCCTCGCATATGACAGATACATTAAAGAAGTCCCAAAGTAAGTGGCACTGTGTTGCAGATTTGCAAATGTACTCATTTCTTCCTGGTGTGTGTGGGTGTGTGTGTTGGTGTGGGTGGGTGTGTGTTTGCGTAGAATAGCACACAGCCTTAGTTCTCTTCAAATGCTTCCTGAGGTTTTTATTGCTGAGTGTGATATTATGTGATGTGTGATATCTCTGGGTAATTTGAGTCAGCTGTCCCAGCACTTTTCCCCTCTCAACTTAGTGTCCACTCTCCCCTTAGTGTCTGTGGGGTGAAAGGAGAAAGGAGAGTGCCTTGAAGCTGTGCAGGCACTGTTCAGTAATGCCCAAAAATCAGTGTGGTTATCAGCACTGTTTCAGCAATCAATGCAAAGCACAGCACTACAGGGACTGCTGTGGGGGCAGGTAACTCCATCTTCAACAGGCTCAGTGCAGTACTAAACAGAAGAAGCTGCAATTTGTCAATTGCAAAAGTAAAGTGGAAGGAGCTGGAGGTTAGGATAATGTTGAAGCAGTATGAGTTATGCTTCTGTTTTGTCTTTGTTCATGGGCAATAAGGATCAGCTTTTGGCAGCTGTCAGAGTGCTGGACTGGATGAGCCTCCAGTCTGACTCAGCACATTAGTTGTTGCTCTTGTGATCTGTTTTTGATAATGTCTTATACACATTTCTGTGAAGTGTTTAAAAATATAAACATTTTATTTCTTAGACCACCAATGCTTGTGTGACCCTGATGGGCTAAGGATTCTTTTTAAGGAAAAAGCTCCTTATGTTCTGAAACACTGAATGTTACTGTGTATTGACAGGAACCAGCGAATTCCAGGAGTTCACCCTAGAACTCCCAACAAGTTTAAGAAGTACAGCCGTAGGTCCTGGGACCGGCAGATCAAGCTGTGGAAGATAGCCCTGCATGCCTGGGATCCTCCTGCTGAAGAAACCTGGGATCTGCAGCCCGTGTATGTTACATGGGTGAATTAAGTCAGAGCTTAAGAGATTTAAGGAGGGCTCTGTAGTCCATTTAGAGCATTTCTGACTGGAAGAAAAAAGATCTAACTCAAAAATGGGAGTCTTCTTGAATTCATTGTTTTCCACTGGAATTCTGTTAGTCTTCAAGACATTCCAGTTATTTAGTCCAAATTAATGTGCAGTCAGGTGTTATGGAGAGAAAGGCATTTGTTCTGCCTGCAGCAGTACATTCCTTCCCGCATTGTATTTGCACTGGTGGGCTCAAGGTAACATTACTGTTCTGGAAAGAGAGAGACAAAAGCAGAAATTTGGCGATTACTGGTCCTTGACTTTGATAACTTTCCCTCTTTCCTTTTCCTGATGTCAGTGGAACCACATGTCTCCTAGACTGACAATATGTTAGAGGATTTGAGATGTTTAGGAAGATGAGAGAGATTTCTGTGCTCTCTGTAGGATTGTGGCAACTGTGTTCAAGAAGGCAATATTTTTGTTTTCACAGCTCTGAATTTCTGTAACAGGGCTGGCTCTGCTACTTAATGCCACCTCATGCTTTACAAGATTTGGACTAGTAAATTGGGAAAAGAGCGAATGGAATTCTCTTAGCTGTTTAAATAGTTTTACCTGAGTTGTAATTGACCTGTGGTAGAAGTTGCAGTTTTTACACCATTTGAGTGTCATATGAGATGAACTGTTAATTATTGCTGCAGCTTAACTGTTTTCTGTTTGGGGCAGTAAACCATATGAGTAGTTTTGGAAAACTTTTCTTTTTCCTCCTGTGTTTAGTAGTACAGAACCTTCAGGTAGTTCCCAGGAATGGTTCTGCAAAGATGAGGATGTTTCTGGCTCCTTTGTGTTTGACAAAAAGCAGAAGAGAAATGAGTGTGAAGATGAATGTAGACAGACTGCCTACTACACACCTGAGAGGTATGAGAGAAAACTTCTGTGCTTAATTTAGGGAAAGAATTCAGTACATGTCAGTGCCGTCAGGTTGTTGTAGGAAATGTTTAGTGTGGAAGGGCAGTTCGTACTCAGCTTTGGAGTTTGACACTTTTGCTGTTGATCACAATCCATCGGTGTTACAGAGCACTGGATATGGAAAAAGAAAACAGCATTGAGGAATTACATGATTTAGCAGAAGGAAATGCAGTTTTTTCAGCTTCTCAGTTTATACAGCAGAGTACTGAGGTTTCTTTAACCACTGCTGGAATGTTCTGAAAGTAGGGGAGCTTTTTCAGAAGCAGGAGTCCCCATCTTAGTCATATTGTGCCTGTCTGCAGAACAGCAGGGAGACTGACTGTGACATGCACGTCCCTGTTTACTGAAATACCTTGTCCTGGGGGAACGTGTGTGGAGCTCAAAATGGTTTGGCTTCCAAAATGTGAGCGCTTTGCTCAGTGTTCCTCTGTGTGACTGAAGAATCATAGCTCAAAAGAAAACTTCCTCTGTAGCATGTGCTATTATTTAGCAGAACACTGTTAAATGTTTAAACATAGATAAAAAATATCATGTGTGTAAAATCTATTTTTGCAGTTCCTGTTCTCCCGATTCTTCTCCAGTATGGAAACGCAGAAAAATAAACAATTCTGACTCCTCTGTGGTTTCAGAGAGCAAAAACCCTTATCTTCAGATGTACCACACACTGGAAAGGTACAAAATGATTCTTCATGTGGGAATTCATTGATAATATGAACTGACTTCAGGAATATGACTGGTATTTTCCCCTCCCTTTGTTAATAGCTTTAATTTTATCTAAATGTGTGCAAATTAATGAGGAAGGAAAATCATGTCGGAATAACTGTGCTGTATGATAGCAAATATTTACAGTGCTCCATTGCAAAGTGTCAGAAGACACAGCACAGGTTGTATTTTGTCTGTGTAGATTTAGGCAACACTAAGGCTTTTGGCAGTTTAGTAGACATTTCACACTAACCTTAGTAAAAATGTTCATACAGGTATGGTTTCTTCTCTCTTCTTAGTCCCCCTCTGAACAATTAATAGGAAATGGGTTACTACAGTGCATGGATTCAGACATTTTCATTTTCTTTCCAGCCTCACTGACTTAGAACATCAGGGGGCTTATTCAAAGTGCTCAGATTGGGAAGCCTTTGGAGAAAAAGATGAAGCAATGACAGTACAACAAAGCATAGAAGTAACAAGGTGAGTACAGCAGTGACTATGTTGTAGTTTCTGTTTATTGCTTATGCTGTAACGATGTCCTTTTCTGTCCTTTTTAATCTTTTCCTTCACTGGTTACTACTCTGTTGCCGCTGAAGATGAATAGATCACACGGACACAGGTAGAGGTGTGGTGAAGAGAAGAGAGAGGTTTATTTTTCCCTCCAGGATTTATAGGCTCCTGTCCACAGCCAGGGATTGGATGGTCAGGATAACACTTTCTCACAGCACTGGCCATGAGAGATGTCTATCACAAGACGTGTAACAGAAAGAATGTACACATATCTATGTTTACAGTTACTGTCCTGGGAAAGTCTTTAAAAAACTATGTTAGCAAGCTCAGAAGCTGAGTTTTCAGGGCAACACTACTCCTTTTTTTTATAATTATTTTTCCTTCTTCCATTTCCTCCAGCACGTGGCATGGTTGTCATTTCTGTTCTTTGAGTTGGCTTTTTCCAGTCTGACTCTCCATCTCTTGCTTTCTGCTGTCTCTACCACCCCAGGTAATGCTGGAAAATGATGAGCCCCTTTCATACTCTGTCTTGTGGAAAGAACTGGAAGTTTGCCTCTCACTTCTTTGGTCTAAGAGCTGGAAGCTTCCTCTCTGTCTCTCTGGAGATTAAGTTGTTTTGTAGTGACAACAGTGATAGTTGTTTCTTTTTATGCAGTTACCCGATTCCAGCCAGTTGTTCTTCAGGATGGACCACTCCAAGTCAGAAGCAATCCAGCTTCTTTCTGCCTGACAGCAAGCCCTGCAGAGATGCAGACTACAGGCTGGAGAGGTATCAAATACTGTTCATCAGTTGGGGATTCATGCCTATGGTTTGACAGTTATGGAGCTGGTTTTCTTTATTACTGATGTTTCTGTTGATTAAATGTGTTACAAGCAGCAAGCTTTCATGTTGAATTCCTATTATTTTCTAGCTCTACAACATCAGAACACTCTAAGCTGCATTCTAGTTGCCCCAGCTGGGAAGGTAGAATTGAAGAAGGCAAAACAATGAGGACATCAGATAAAAAAATGACAAAGTAGGTCTTGAACTATTACTGCTTTTTGTTCCATTGGTTTTAGCAATAACGATCTGATGATCTTTGCCTCCATTACATGCATTAATGAAGATTTGAAACCACAGAGAGGCTGTTTCATGTCAAGCCTGAAGAAAGACTTGAGGAGGGAGAAGCACTGAGAAAATTTATCTCAAAAGCTACTTCAGTGTGTTTATTTGATACTCAGATTTGATTAGCACAACTTTCACATCTGTGAACTACTGAGGCAAAAGTTATGCTCGCTGTCTTATCAGTAAGAATACAGGACAGTTCTAGAATGTGTGTTCATCTAACTTCTTATAAAGCTATTGAGGTTCTTTTTATATTAATTCTTACTTTCATTTTCAAGTTCTGTTTCAAGCAACACTGGTAATCCAGCTGAAAGAGAAACTGATGAAGAGGTTCTGAGGAGGAGACAAAAACAGATCAATTTTGGAAAGAATACCCTCGCATATGACAGATACATTAAAGAAGTCCCAAAGTAAGTGGCACTAAGTTGCAGATATGCAAATGTACTCATTTCTTCCTGGTGTGTGTGGGTGTGTGTGTTGGTGTGGGTGGGTGTGTGTTTGCATAGAATAGCACACAGCCTTAGTTCTCTTCAAATGCTTCCTGAGGTTTTTATTGCTGAGTGTGATATTATGTGATGTGTGATATCTCTGGGTAATTTGAGTCAGCTGTCCCAGCACTTTTCCCTCTCAACTTAGTGTCCACTCTCCCCTTAGTGTCTGTGGGGTGGAGAAAGGAGAGTGCCTTGAAGCTGTGCAAGCACTGTTCAGTAATGCCCAAAAATCAGTGTGGTTATCAGCACTGTTTCAGCAATCAATGCAAAGCACAGCACTTCAGGGACTGCTGTGGGGGCAGGTAACTCCATCTTCAACAGGCTCAGTGCAGTACTAAACAAAAGAAGTTGCAATTTGTCAATTGCAAAAGTAAAGTGGAAGGAGCTGGAGGTTAGGATAATGTTGAAGCAGTATGAGTTATGCTTCTGTTTTGTCTTTGTTCATGGGCAATAAGGATCAGCTTTTGGCAGCCGTCAGAGTGCTGGACTGGATGAGCCTCCAGTCTGACTCAGCACATTAGTTGTTGCTCTTGTGATCTGTTTTTGATAATGTCTTATACACATTTCTGTGAAGTGTTTAAAAATATAAACATTTTATTTCTTAGACCACCAATGCTTGTGTGACCCTGATGGGCTAAGGATTCTTTTTAAGGAAAAAGCTCCTTATGTTCTGAAACACTGAATGTTACTGTGTATTGACAGGAACCAGCGAATTCCGGGAGTTCACCCTAGAACTCCCAACAAGTTTAAGAAGTACAGCCGTAGGTCCTGGGACCGGCAGATCAAGCTGTGGAAGATAGCCCTGCATGCCTGGGATCCTCCTGCTGAAGAAACCTGGGATCTGCAGCCCGTGTATGTTACATGGGTGAATTAAGTCAGAGCTTAAGAGATTTAAGGAGGGCTCTGTAGTTCATTTAGAGCATTTTGGACTGGGAGAAAAAAGATCTGACTCAGAAATGGGAGTCTTCTTGAATTCATTGTTTTCCACTGGAATTCTTAGTCTTCAAGACATTCCAGTTATTTAGTCCAAGTTTATCTGCACTCAGATGTTATGGAGAGAAAGGCATTTGTTCTGCCTGCAGCAGTACATTCCCTCCCGCTTTGTATTTGCACTGGTGGGCTAAAGGTAACATTACTTTTCTGGAAAGAGAGAGAGAAAAGCAGAAATTTGGCAATTACTGGTCCTTGACTTTGATAACTTTCCCTCTTTCCTTTTCCTGATGTCAGTGGAACCACATGTCTCCTAGACTGACAATATGTTAGAGGATTTGAGATGTTTAGGAAGATGAGAGAGATTTCTGTGCTCTCTGTAGGATTGTGGCAACTGTGTTCAAGAAGGCAATATTTTTGTTTTCACAGCTCTGAATTTCTGTAACAGGGCTGGCTCTGCTACTTAATGCCACCTCATGCTTTACAAGATTTGGACTAGTAAATTGGGAAAAGAGCGAATGGAATTCTCTTAGCTGTTTAAATAGTTTTACCTGAGTTGTAATTGACCTGTGGTAGAAGTTGCAGTTTTTACACCATTTGAGTGTCATATGAGATGAACTGTTAATTATTGCTGCAGCTTAACTGTTTTCTGTTTGGGGCAGTAAACCATATGAGTAGTTTTGGAAAGCTTTTCTTTTTCCTCCTGTGTTTAGTAGTACAGAACCTTCAGGTAGTTCCCAGGAATGGTTCTGCAAAGATGAGGATGTTTCTGGCTCCTTTGTGTTTGACAAAAAGCAGAAGAGAAATGAGTGTGAAGATGAATGTAGACAGACTGCCTACTACACACCTGAGAGGTATGAGAGAAAACTTCTGTGCTTAACTTAGGGAAAGAATTCAGTACATGTCAGTGCCGTCAGGTTGTTGTAGGAAATGTTTAGTGTGGAAGGGCAGTTCGTACTCAGCTTTGGAGTTTGACACTTTTGCTGTTGATCGCAATCCATCGGTGTTACAGAGCACTGGATATGGAAAAAGAAAACAGCATTGAGGAATTACATGATTTAGCAGAAGGAAATGCAGTTTTTTTTCAGCTTCTCAGTTTATACAGCGGAGTACTGAGGTTTCTTTAACCACTGCTGGAATGTTCTGAAAGTAGGGGAGCTTTTTCAGAAGCAGGAGTCCCCATCTTAGTCATATTGTGCCTGTCTGCAGAACAGCAGGGAGACTGACTGTGACATGCATGTCCCTGTTTACTGAAATATCTTGTCCTGGGGGAACGTGTGTGGAGCTCAAAATGGTTTGGCTTCCAAAATGTGAGCGCTTTGCTCAGTGTTCCTCTGTGTGACTGAAGAATCATAGCTCAAAAGAAAACTTCCTCTGTAGCATGTGCTATTATTTAGCAGAACACTGTAAAATGTTTAAACATAGATAAAAAATGTCATGTGTGTAAAATCTATTTTTGCAGTTCCTGTTCTCCTGATTCTTCTCCAGTATGGAAACGCAGAAAAATAAACAATTCTGACTCCTCTGTGGTTTCAGAGAGCAAAAACCCTTATCTTCAGATGTACCACACACTGGAAAGGTACAAAATGATTCTTCATGTGGGAATTCATTGATATTATGAACTGACTTCAGGAATATGACTGGTATTTTCCCCTCCCTTTGTTAATAGCTTTAATTTTATCTAAACGTGTGCAAATTAACGAGGAAGGGAAATCATGTCGGAATAACTGTGCTGTATGATAGCAAATATTTACAGTGCTCCATTGCAAAGTGTCAGAAGACACAGCACAGGTTGTATTTTGTCTGTGTAGATTTAGGCAACACTAAGGCTTTTGGCAGTTTAGTAGACATTTCACACTAACCTTAGTAAAAATGTTCATACAGGTATGGTTTCTTCTCTCTTCTTAGTCCCACTCTGAACAATTAATAGGAAATGGGTTACCACAGTGCATGGATTCAGACATTTTCATTTTCTTTCCAGCCTCACTGACTTAGAACATCAGGGGGCTTATTCAAAGTGCTCAGAGTGGGAAATGTTTGGTGAAAAAGATGAAGCAATGACAGTACAACAAAGCATAGAAATAACAAGGTGAGTACGCCAGTGATTATGTTGTTGTAGTTTCTGTTTATTGCTTATGCTGTAAAGATGTCCTTTTCTGTTCTTTTTAATCTTTTCCTTCACTGGTTACTACTCCCTTTTTTTTATAATTATTTTTGCCTTCTTCCATTTCCTCCAGCACATGGCATGGTTGTCATTTCTGTTCTTTGTGTTGGCTTTTTCCAGTCTGACTCTCCATCTCTTGCTTTCTGCTGTCTCTGCCATCCCAGGTAATGCTGGAAAATGATGAGCCCCTTTCATACTCTGTCTTGTGGAAAGAACTGGAAGTTTGCCTCTCACTTCTTTGGTCTAAGAGCTGGAAGCTTCCTCTCTGTCTCTCTGGAGATTAAGTTGTTTTGTAGTGACAACAGTGATAGTTGTTTCTTTTTATGCAGTTACCCGATTCCAGCCAGTTGTTCTTCAGGATGGACCACTCCAAGTCAGAAGCAATCCAGCTTCTTTCTGCCTGACAGCAAGCCCTGCAGAGATGCAGACTGCAGGCTGGAGAGGTATCAAATGCTGCTCATCAGCTGGGGTTCAGGGATATTTTTTGCATGTTATTTTAGGAGCTTAGTTGCTTTTTGCTGTAATTAAATCCAAGAATTTATTATAAACATTTCATTTTTAATTTTTATTTAGCTATTTTTACTATTTGTCTTTAAGATGTGTTGATACCTATGTTTAAACATAGAAATAACAGAGAAATAAGAAACATCTAAATTTTATGAATATGAAGTATTTATTTGTTGTGTGGTAAAATTCTGTCCTTCTGTTTTCATGTTACAGGGTGTGTTAATTTATATGGATTGTAACTGTATTTAGTATTGAAAAGTTACTGTAGTAAAGCCACTTAGTCTCTGTGTTCTGGTTTTATTTATTTGTAGGCTTAAACTTTGTAGCAGTTTACTGGAAGGACATCAGTCAGAATACCCTAACAGAGGGTGGGAAAGTGCAAATACTGAAGATACAATATTGAGGAGAAAAATCTAAATACCAAGGTGAGTTTGTGCTGTTCTGTTTAAGTAGCCCATCGACAGTATCATTCTAGAGAATCCAGCTGTTAAATCAGTTTATGTTTTATTTTATTAGTGTTTTATCCCATCCTCTTGCACTTAATACAGCATCTTAATTTAAAATATCTTATGCTTTAGACCCACTTAATTGAAATTGCTACCTGTCAGCCAGAAAATGTGTTTTTATCTCTCAAATTAAAAGTGCCAGGTTTTTTAAGTATTTCACTAGCACCTTTTCTGCCTCTTAATGTTTTTGTGATGAAGTCACGACTTAGCATTTGCAGCAGTCGATTTTATTGAAAATTTTCTCTTGGACTGTAGATTCCCGTGGTGCATTAATAGGATGGGTGGGATTCTGGGTCAAACAGATTTTATTAGCAGTTAGTCTTTTGTGTAATTAGATTGTCTTTGATCTGCATTTGATGCAGGCTCGGAAACATGGACTGGGATATAAATGTCTGTTAAACAGTGATCTTTGAATATTTTGCCTTTTAAAACTCATTAAGAATATGGCCAAAATTAGTTCTGCACTTATATTTTGAATTATAGCAATGTAAGGAAAAGGCAGCTAGAGCTTTTAAAAAATTATGCTGATGGCATTTGTCTTTTTACTTTATCGATTTTTAATTTAAATTCTTTGAGCATTAATAATATTTAACATGCATTCACTTTTCTAAAGAGCTAATTCAATATTTGAAAATATGTAGTTTCTCTTTGTATATAGAAGTATTGAAGAAGGAAATTCTCCTGTGACAGAAAAAGACTTGAAGAATAGGGATGTAGTCTGAGATCAGCAGATCAAGTCTTGGAAAACTGGTGCTGTCATGCAGGATCTGCACTGAAAAAGGAAGAGATTTACAGTCAGCATATGTGCAATCAACATAAAGTGAAATTATTCAGGTATAAGAAGCATCTCTACATCACAGTTAAGAGCTTTTCTGGTTTCCACATAGTTGATATTTAGCTTTTTTGCAGCAGTCTTTGTTGTAAATAGGGCTGTATTAAGGAGTGTATATATTCAGTGGGTTTTTAATCACTTGTCCTAATTGAAAAAAACGTTCTGTGAGATGTAGAATGTACAAACTGAATTAAGCACCTTCTCTGTGGAGCAACACATTGGTTTTCTGGGATGGAAAGGTCAGTATTTAGAACAACATTGCCTTTAACCTTGTCTTTTAGGTGTGATGAGCTCTAATTCTTAAGTGTCAGGAACTTTATCTGTGGAAGTTTAATCTTGCTTGAAAAGCAGATTTTGTTTTACATGGTAGAATTCCACACTATATTCCCTTTTGCTAAAAGAAAATTTCTTAAATAGGAATAAATGTGAATGTATCTCATTGCTTTCTAGGGAAAAACCTTAGTCAATAGGATACGTAAGGTGTGGCAGAAATTTGTTAATTAGGATTGAGATAAAAGACTGTTTTATGAATTAATAATGACATTTAGATGAAAAAGAAGCAAGAGGTTGGAAAAAATAGGCTCAGCTGCTTCTTTTTCTCTCTGACAAATACTCTAGGAATGTAGGGTATCTAGTAATGTAATTTTTCAGTGATTTATGTTCTCAGAATGTTCATACTAGCTGTAACACTTTTTTTAGTATGGACAATATGGGTTTCTCCTTTATACTGCACTGTAAGTTCACCAAATGCAGTGTTTTGTTCCATTTACTGCTACTGTGACACTACAGCTTAAAAGAGGAAATATTTTGCTGTTAATGCCTGGAAATAGCACATTTATAAAATGCTGTTACATGCTTTTTTGTTTAGGTTTCTCCAGATCTTTATAAGGATAGATTGTTTTCTGCAAGCTGTGCCTCAAGTGTAAAATTTCAGATTTCATGAAGCCTGTGCTGCAATGACAATGGATGTTCCTTAAAGCTTTTGTGAGGACATTCCTGCTGTGCCTGCATTGGCAGGTGACATGTGCTTTATATTTCAAAGACTGCTTCAGTTTATGGATCCTGGCATCATTCCCTCTGGAGATCTTGTTCCTCAGAGTGTGCTGATGTTTCACCAGTGAATTGGTTCAGTGTCAAATCAGACTGAAGAATGCAACCTTTCCAACCAAGGAACCTCCTCTGCTCCACTGGACCAGAATTGGACACCCAGCCTGAAGAACTGCTTCAAAAGAATGTAGATAATTTCAGTTCATAACTTTTGGATTGGGTGATCACCCATTTGGCCTATTTATTGTTCTCTGAGATGTATTAAGCTGGCATTTGTCTAAGCCAGGTGAGAGAAGAGAAAGGAAAGGTAGATGGTTTATCAAAATCAGATCCTTTTCTTGAAGGGGCTGAGTGACTTTTTTTTTTGGATTTTGCTTTTACATGTGTTGCAGCCTGACCCAAAGAGCCAGTCTACAGTTAAAGAGTAGAAGAGGATGCATTCAGTGCCTGTTGTTCCTACAACTATTGGGGATGAATAGCAGTATTTGCAGGTGTGGAGCTGCTCTTATCCAGGCTAAGGGTTGTGATGGTATTGGGATAGGCTCTCCTTTTTTTTACTCTGCTAGCGCTGTATGCAGAGCAGAAGTTTGAAGTGAGAGCTGTAGCTACAGTGGTTTAGATTAAATTTGTGTGCCAGTTACAAGAATTTTACAGCTCTTGTGTAGCATGTACTGGGATACCAATGTCTGCTAGAGCTGGGAGTTGTCTCTGCAGGAGTTTGGTTTTGCTTTCTGTTGCTGTGGGGCTGGCAGTACCCAGGGCCAAGAGCCCATTGTGCTGCTGATTTGGAAGTAAGCTGCTTCCCCAGAAACTACTCTCAC
The DNA here is from genome assembly GCF_030490865.1 of Poecile atricapillus. NCBI lineage: Eukaryota > Metazoa > Chordata > Aves > Passeriformes > Paridae > Poecile > Poecile atricapillus. The sequence continues at coordinate 69,093,094 of NC_081252.1, forward strand.
TCCCAAAATGTTATTTCCAGGCAAGCTCTGGCATTTTTTTTCTCAGCACAAGGGTGTATCAGTCACGCACCACAGAGCGCGGAGCGTGTGTGTACAAGGGACGCATCTGTACAGCACTTTTCTAAGAGGTAATATTTAGAACCTTATTATTCCAGTCTGCATGTTTCCTTGTGATTTATGATGATTGTAAATAAGGGAATGTGTTACATTTTTGGCAATTTGCCTTTATGCTGAAGAATTAAAGACTTTAAATTTAAAAATCCTTGTTAGTCTGCTTTTGCAGTTGTGTTGTCAATTTGATTATAAAAGGAATATATAGGTTCAGTATCCTTTATTGTTTGATTTAGGGTGTTTTGTTTGGGTAATGATTGTGGATTTTTAGCCCTTGCTAAAGGGAAAAAGAGGAGTCTTCAGAGATTAAAATTAAGGCAGTTTACAATGTTTTGTCCAGCCCCTCAGTTTGTTCGGGGCATTGTAACTTAGTGGGAGGGAGCAGCTGAAGTCCCAGCACCCATTCTGCTATGGAAAGGTGTCCTGCTGGAGAAGATGGAACTGCTAGGTGAGAGTAATTGGCTGTTGAGAAATACTTCAACTCATCTTAAGAATTTCATGAGTATTAAGAGTCCTTAAGCTTTTGCTTGTGATTGACAGGGCCTGCAGTGGATTTTGGGACACATCTGCAAGATTTGTAATTCAGCAATTACAATTCAGTCCTTAAAACATGTTTCTATTTCTTGAAGATACTAAACTAGACATAGCATAACCAATCTGCCTGTGGCAGTTAAACTTTGGGCAAATTTATTCCCTAATCCAGATTCTGTTGAACATAGCTTGAACAAGCTGTGGTAGCACAAGGGAAGGAATGAAACAGCAGATGAAGTTCGAGGTCTGCTAAAGTCATTTCATGCAGTGCTGCCGCTGGATGTAGAATCATCCTGTGTTCTAGTTAGTAACCTCATTAGTCTAAACAGAACAGTCAAAACTGGAATGCAGCCTGTCCATGTACTTGTTTACCTACCCAAGGCTGTCTGACACAGAGTTTACAACTGAGCTAAGTGAAACAGAAGTCTGGCACTCCACCTCCAGTTCTTCCTTTAATTTTACCCAACTTAATTAAATCTCCTCTGCATAAATCTGTGCTCAGTTTGTAATTAAGCCAAAATGTACCCTGAACTTCAGCCGACACCTTTCAGTTTCTCCCTAGAAGTGGCAAGTATCTTCTATTGGCATGCTTCCACTGACAGAATCTCCTTACAGATGATACATTATCTGTGTTTCTGGAAACCATCCTTCACTGCCTGTCCTGAAATGCCACGGGTTGTGTGTAGTTTGTTTTGTTTGTAAACTCCTTTGCGGTCACAGCTGAGGAAATCTCCTCTCCTTAAATTCCCACCATGGTGTGAAACTATTTTTCTGAAGGATTTTTGTTGCTGTCAAGGACAGAAAGATGCAGTGCAGCTGTAATCCCTGAGCTGTGTCCCAGCAGATCGTTCTGCCGGAAAAACTGAATTTAATTTGTCTATAGTGTTGTGCTAAAAGTGCTGTGGGCTGCCAGGCTGTAGCTGTTCTCTGTCTGCCTTGCTTGGGTGTGTTCAAGCTGTTCTAGCTTATGTCAGAGCCATACTGAAGGGAAGGAAGTTTGTTTGTGCATGTTTTGAACCTCTGCTGTACTTCAAGCATGACTTTGGTTCAAGAACACAGATCTGTTTTCCATAATAGTGTGTGTGGAAAAGGAGAGGTGGTGCCAGCAAAGCAGACTTTCTGTAAGAATGTGGATGCTCATGCAGATGCCACACAGAAGATGTGTGAGTTTGTACAAAATTTACTACAGTAAGGCCAGGCAACACGAATGGGGTTTTCAAAGTAAATCCCTTCATGAAGGCTGAAGAGTATCTATTAAAAAAAAAAAAAAATCAAAACCAAACACCACTTGTTACTGTGTACTCAGAAAGTTTCTCCAAAACCATTGCTGCACTTCGATAGTTGCCTTTGTGTTTTAAGCTGATTAGAAAAACCCACCAAACAAATTTTTGCTACTTCTGCCATCTGTTTTACCAGACGTGATATTTGGGGACACTTAGCAGTGCCTCGTTAATAATGGTTGTATTTGATGGTCTTAGAGGGCTCTTCCAACCTTACTGAACCTGGTTTTGTAAGGCTTTTTCAACCTTAGTAATCCTGCGATTGTAAGGCTGACATGTCTCTGAAGTGTCCCACCAATCTTGAGGTTGCAAATGTATTATTGTTTAAAGCTGTTTGTGTTCTGCTGGAGTTCTTCAGGTTGTTTCTAAATTACTGTTCTAAAATTTGTGTGCCCCATAGCAGGACAGACAGGATCTCACCATGCATGCATGTGCAAGTAAAAACCTCAGAAAGGCCCAAGAACATAAAGGCATAGCCACCTCGTGTCATTACCCAACCTTCTTCACTATAGATACGGAATTTAATGCCATGTCATTGTGAAGCTTATGTGGTAAACGTCTGGGCTGGGGTTTGAACTGGGGTTTGAAATACCCTGTGCGCTTTATCGACTGTAGAGCCGTGCCGAGGAACCGTCATCCTTAATATTTAAATCGCGGGAATTCGTGTTTTTCTTTTTGTTTGGGATGGGGTTTTTTTTCCCGCTTCACATGAGTCCCGCCGCAACCGCGCGCCAAAACCGCGCGCCGCCGCGCTCGATTCTCCCGCCAACACGCCCCGGGGGCGGGGCCAGGAGAGCGGGCTGAGCCATTACCTCGGCGGGGGGGTGGGGGATGTGTGTGAGCGTTTAAGGGCGCTGCACTTTCGCACTCGTCCCCCCCTCCGCACCTGTCCCGGTGGAGGCGCCCCGCGGGGAGGCGGAGCGGGCGGTGTCGCTCAGCACCGGCGGGAGATGCGAAGGGGCTGAGCGGGAAGGCGGCAGCGCTCTCTCGGCTCTGCCTCACCGCCTGCCAATCCCCGCCGTTCGGCTCTCCCTCACCGCCCGCCTCATCCCCGCGCGCCCGGCTCTGCCTCCAGCCCTCCTTCCCGAGGATACACCGCGCCATGTCCTTCCGCCAGAGGAGCCCGCACGGCAGCACGAAGAGCAGGTAGGGCCGCCGGGCCGAGGCCGGGGGTGGTGGCGGCGCCGGGCCCCGTGTCCCGCGGCCCTGGCTCCCCGCCATCCGCAGTTCTCTGAGGGGGTGGGGGGGCAGAGCCCCCTCAGAGGGCTCGCGGCGAGTGGCGTCGCCTCTCTGCGTTGATGGGGGTGAAATCGGTAAATAACCGTGGGCCCTGACGGAGGTTAAAGCGCTAAAGCCCACCTGGGTGCTCGTGTGTCGCTTTTCCCCAGCCCGCAGCACCCCCCGCGCTGGGCCCAGGCACGGAAACGCGGCGCCGATGGGAAGCGGCGGAGGCAGAACGAGCCCGAATCTTCCGTGTTTGAGGCAAACGAGCCCAGGCCTGAGGACAGCCGGCTGGACAGGTGAGCAGTGGTGACAATGGCAGCGACTCCCTGCTCTTTTGTTCACCGGGAGCTGTTGAACTGACCCTTCTACTCAGTTTTCCAAGCCCTGCCCGTTTATCAGTCGCTCATCAGCTGCTAATAGCTGGTCTTAAAGGAGGGAAAAGGATTGAGTGTGCAGTGCTCTTATCTTAGAGTCAGTTCTTAAGAGTCAACATTTTTCATTCTTAGTTCTTGAAATGTGTTCTTGATAATTTATTTCCTGTTTCATGCTGGTTTACTGCCATTTGTCAAAAACGAATACTTTCTTTGTAAATACAAGCTGTACAAACAATTATGGCAAAACGAAAGAAATTACAAAAATTAAATTCTTAGAAATCATATTTTATGTTTCTGAAGGGGGTACAGACCACCCTGAGAAGTTGTGTTATATTTCAGCACAAGGGGATCCAGCTTTGAGGTCACCCCATAATACTGCCTTCCGTGTTTCCCAGCACAACTAGACTTAAGTATATATTTTTTTCCCCATCACATTTGCAGTCTGAGCTCTTTATGCCATGCTCTCTTTTAGTCGCTTTGATCTGTGGATGGGAGTTGTGGGCACAGCCCAGCTGATTAAATCAAGGTTTCTAATCTAAAACAGCTGAGGTTCTGCCCACCCATTTTCCTTTCCTGACAATAAGCACGGAACACGTTGGTCAGTGGTTCAAGTTACACCATCCAGAGTAGTTTAAAGTAATTCCAGGAAGCATGGTCGAACAGCAGTCGAAAGGATGAAACTTTACAGATAGTTTCAGTGTAAATAATCAACACTTGTGTGTCTTCTAGTATTGTGCAGGCATACTTCCTGGTTTCAGTTTGGGTTGACCTCTGACTGAAAGTGTTCTCTTCCTCTGCCAAAACTACTTTTTGTTTATGCCCATCCAACCATGTCAAATTAAAATTCTCAGAAGTAAAGAAGAGCAGGATGGAGGCTGGGTCATCTCGATAATCACAGCACAGGTGCAGAATCAAGCAAATATAAAAAAGTACATCCCAGTGTTGAGGAAAAAGCTCAGGAGTTGGGACTAACTTGCATTCTGCTGTTTGTTCTCTACCACGGGAGACCAATAACTGAATGTGCCTGTATTCTCTGCAAATCTAGAAATTGGTATAAGCAAAAGTTAAAAATCCTTGGAGCTTGAACAGATCTTTGCTGAGGGACCTGTACTATTTGCTATGGATTTTTAATTTTGCCAAGTTGGTAACTGGGTTTCATCTAAAAAGAACTTTTAGTTTGAATTTAACAAAATGTTCAAAGTTGTGCAAACCAATTTGGGAGCAGGGAGGGAGCTGGAGCTGGTTTTAGTGCAAATGGATCTAATTCCCTGATTCCAAGGGACATGTTTGCACAGAATCCTCCAAAGTCTCCAGAGCATTTGCAGATCTACTGAAAAAGCTCTGCTCTGCAAGATACAGTTCTGAGTTTTACTTAGAGAAAATTGATCATCAGGAAAACAGATGGGGGGAACACTGAATAATCTGAATGCATGCAGCAATAGGTGGTTGAAAAAGGATATGAGCTTATTCCCCTGCAAGTGTCTGAACCTGCTTGTGATTCTAATGGCTGTAGTAAAGTTGTTAAACCAGTTTGCAAAGTCATAGCAAACCTCAGTTTCCAAGCTAAAACAGGATGCTTTTGTGCCTTTGCCTTCTCTATTAGGCATATATTTATGTGGAGCATCTCCTGGTGCTAACATGTAATTTTAATTAATTAGCTTTGCAACTTAATTTTGTGTTCCAGTTTTTATCTCTTATATAGCTAATGAGTCTGCAGTTATGGAAGAATAAATAATTGCTAAGTCATTTAGTGGAGTGAAAATAAGTGAGTAAATGAATAAAGCTGATATTTCATGTACCATTTTCTGAAGAACATGAGCTGGAAGTTACTGAAAGCATGGGCTGGGTTATCAAGCTGCAGTGATATGTTTCTATAGATACCTACATAAACTTTAAGAAAACCCAACACAAGCCACACAGCCTCATGGTGGAACTCACAACTGATGCTTAATATTACAGTGATAAAACCTGAATAGAACACAAGTTTTTCATGGCCATTTTGAGTACTGTAAATAACTGTTTAAGGGATCAAGCTGTGAGTAGGGGAGGTAAATATAATAACCCAAATTTTTAACACAGAGCCTTAATTTGTTTTTCTTTCTAGTTTTACAACACCAGAAGGTCCTGGACCCCTTCCCCGATGTTTAGACTGGGGAACTGCAGTGGAAGAAGATGAAATGAGGACCAGTGTTAACAAAGAAATTGCAAGGTACCCCTGGATGTTTATCTAAGATAAAGTGGTGAAAGGAAGGGAAATGGAAGTTGTCTTATAGGATCTGTTTCAACTTGTATTTTTAACTTCACCATTGTAGTAACATCATGCCAACCTTTACCTCTTGTCTGCTGCTTTTAGATCAACTTTGGGTTAAGTCATGCAGGAATATAATGGGATACTCTCTGGAGATTGGATGTGTATCCCTAAATATCTCCCTTTTGGAAGAAACTTTTCCTAAATCTCTTAGATTGAAAGTCTTACTAATGACTTTTTTTGTATTATTGCTACAAGAAGTTGCTTTAGGGAAAACAGTCAGGAAAATAAAGTCCTTGTTTTTTTAAGGGAAAACTGAAACATCTATTTCATAGCAAAAAGGCTTTTGCAGTATCTGGGGTGCTGCTGCTTTTCTGAGAAGTTAATTCAACTGTGAGCATTGAACATTGCAGCCTTCATATTCCTCTTTGTGTATATAATTTCTTAAAACTGTTTTGAATTCTTGCAGACACAGAAGAAAGCTCCTGATAAATGAATTTTCAAGAGAAAGGAAGTCCTCCTCAGGAAGGTAGGTTAAATTTCTAGCTTAGCTGAGGAAAATCTTGAAAGTATAATTTTCATTGTAAAATGTCGTTTCTTAAAACACACAGTTTAAAATAGTTCATCTCAAGTCTGTTCCAACACCATGGTTTAGTAACACCCTGACCATTTGTTTGAAAAATTCTAACATGTTTATTTATCACCTTTTACAAGTGGGTTTGTTCTGGTTTTCTAGTGGTTCCAAACCTATCACGTTTTTTTCTTCTTCAGTTCCGACTCAAAGGAATCCACAGTGACGGCAGAACTTGAGACAGATGAGGTGGTTTTGATGAGAAGACAAAAACAGATAAACTATGGAAAAAACACGATTGCATATGATAGATACATTAAAGAAGTTCCTAGGTAAGCTGCTTGACTTTCTAGAAAACTAAATGTCCACCTGCAAATCATACCTGTTCTTTTTAAGTACATTAATGTACTAAACTTGGTATCCAATACACATTCAAATAGAAGGCATCTACAAATGAAACTTTTAAGACATTTTTGAACTGGTAGATCACACTAACAATCAACTGAGATGTGGTTTGAGGTTTTATTTTAATGAGTCAGTATATAAGAAATACCTCATTCTGCTGAAATGGAAATGAAAGTTCTTTTGGATGTGCTTGTCAATTAGAGGAAATGAAACTGCTTTTTGCAGTCAGACTTCTCATGAGTTAACTACAAGACAAAATGGGCTACAATTGCAACTGAGCTTGGAATGTGGTTTTCAGATCTGTGAATGATAATTATTATTATCATTATTATTTCATTTGACTTGGAAGTCAGAAAAACTAACAAGTTCGTATGGAGCTGGCAAATCTTTGTTTGAGTGCTGGAACTGCACATTGGTTTTTCACATAAATAATACCATCAGTTAACGTTTAGAGCTATGTTATGTATGTGAATAAAGCATTGATGAATTTTTCATGTCTAATATCTGAACAGATGCCATCGTATACCAGGAGTTCATCCCAGAACTCCAAACAAATTTAAGAAGTACAGCCGTAGGTCATGGGACCAGCAGATTAAACTGTGGAAAGTTGCACTGCATTCCTGGGATCCTCCAACTGAAGGAGGATGTGATCTGCAGGAAATGTATGTACAGAGTATTCAAGATGCTTTTATAGAAATTATGGTGTGAAGTCTCATGTTTAAAAAATAAACACCACTCCCAGCATAGTTTTTTTGAAACAAGTCAGTGAGTGCTAAATGTTTTCACTAATTATTTACCCACAGTTAATGCTGTTCAGTTCCTTCTCAGTCAAAATATCCAACTGCTTCCTGGTTTGTGCCTAATGTCCTTGGAAGGGAATACATACATATCCCTCACTTTTTTAATGGTGAAAGCAGAGCCAGTTCTGCACTGCTCTACAGAACAATCACCACACTATTGACATGAGCCAGTTCTTTCAGAGCAGTCTTCAAATTATCTGGTAGGAGTAGTGCTGGAGAGTTCTCACTAATGGCAGATTTCCTGAATATTGAGCTTGGACCAATCCCCCTTGTACAAGAACCTGCCTCACCCTTCTCACCTGCTAGTTCAAGAACAGTGGTATAAAAGATTTCTTGACCAGAGAGGGAGAATTGTGAACTCATCCTGAGATACCACCAAGCTCAAGCATGGTCACAAGTGTTCACAGTCCAAGCTCTACAAGATGTAGAGTGATACCCTAATTATTTTCATCTGTAGAAAGCAATACAGTTGATCAGCAACATGTGACATAAAACTGGCACTAGAGAATGAAGGGGACAAAGAGAACTTAATTCCTCAGCAAGCAGTTCTGTGTTAATAAAGTAGTGCTTTTCCTTAATGGAATGCTGATTTTAAAACTAATGCAGAGCAATAGGATTTCAAAGCAGAGCTTCCTTTTAGCTTCCCTTTATTTGCCATCAGTGTGAGTGGAGTTGGTACTTCATCCACAACCCTGCTGTGTGCATTGGTGTTGGAATGCTACCTTCAGATGCTGAGGTCTAGGTCTGTATATAAAGGATATTAAATCTTGGCAAAACAGATGAATACCTTGTCTGAGGAAAAAAAAAATCCTTCCTCTCCTGTAACATTTGCACTGAGGCATTGCTTGAGCTCTGGCTTTTTGTCTTTAACAAGTTGCAGTATTCAGTTTCAAGACTTAATTCAGTCCTTGGCTATTTTGGCAGTACTGAGCTGTCCTGCAGCTCTGTCTGTCCTCCCCAGTTTACCACCGCTGTCCCTGTGATTTCTCTAGGTCTCTTTGCTCTCCTTTGGCCATTGTTTTTTCAGAACTGCACAACAAAGTGCATCTTAACACTAAAAGATCAATTTGTTTTACGCTCTATTCTTCTAAATAATTTTACAGTTGTCCTGTTGTCCTTGGTGAGATGGAGACAGAATCTGTTGGAAGCAATTCTGCTGAATCTCAAAGAAGCTGTCAGGATAATGATGTAAGCATATCTGTCATTTGCATAAATATTTATTGATAATTGGTTCATTGCTTAGAATGGTATCCAGAGTAGCCTGAATACCTCACAGATCCCATCATCTACTTTGTTTAGGGACTGTTTATAAAGCTGAGCAGTCTTGAAATTCAGGTATTTTCCAGCTATAGCCATTATCTGTCTGTAGTCTTGGGTTTAGAAAATTAGAACTGAAATTATCATCTCAAATTAAAAATATCCCATTTTTTCATAGCCTGCAAAAGAAAATCTGTTTGTTGAAAGCAAATCAGTTATGAACTGTAATGTACAGTTGAAATATGACTTTAGATTACAATATCGAATGTTAAAATAGGGTAGAATTTCCTTGTCACACAGAGTTAGGCTCCTTTTATGTCCTGAAAGCACTTGGTATATTAAATCTGTATGATGTTTTAATGTTTGCATATATAGGTCCTTAGAGCACTTGCAAGGTATCTTCAAATGTGCTTGGAGGGGCAGAAGCCTACATCTCTTTAATCTTAATACTAGCATTAAGTTTTTATGGCATTTGTTAGCATTTGTTCTAAGGTGGTCTAAATGAATTCCAGAAGTTAATTGAATTCCCTGTACTAATAACTTCTACTTAACTACTAATTACTAATTGCCTTTCTTTTCCAGGATACCTGTTCTGGCACTCCCACCAAAGTTAGACATGTTGACTATCAAGCAGAAGGAGAATTTGACTTGGAAGTGTGTTTGAGTGAGCCACTGAAAGAATTTGATACTGTGAGTTAAATAGTCCTGTGCAAACTGTTTAAGAGAAAGTTTCTTTTAAATTTGCAAGGTTAGCTTGATCCATAACCTGTTAATAGTAAGAAAGCTTAAGCAAAGCTGAAGATTGTCTCAAAGCTGTGATTGGTCTAGATATTCTCCAGACCAGACTTATGTAAAATTGCAATTAAGTTGTGTGACTTCTTGTTAACTTTTAATTTATGTATATCAGATTTTTTTTATAAAACTTTTTAATAGAAAAACTAGCCAAAGGCAGTGCTATCCTCTAGTAATTATAAATAGCACAGCAAGATCTTACCAATTTTCCCCCACTCCCTCCCCCACTGCAAACATGATTTTAGTCTACCTGCAGATCAAGAGCCAAGTAGGGAGATTTTTTTTTGTTGTTACCTTGTTTCTACATCTGGCTCTTGTAGAACACCTGACCTGAAGTAATGCACGTGGTGCTGAACCATGTGGCTGATTCGTACTAGTAAACCCACCTACTGCAAGATTACTGTAAGATTAACTACCTTACCTTGAAAAAACCTTCTTTCGCAAAACTGTTTCAGAAACAAATGGTAGTTTAATACCCTCAAGAAATTGGAGGTCAGCATGGTGAAATCTATGCAATAATATTTTGGGGTTTTTAGAAGCAGTAGCCTTAACTTGAAATTTGTAAATTGTCATTTATTAATGCAGTCAAGAAAACAGTGTCCAGGGATAGTGCTTGATTCTTTCAGTTCTCTGATTTTAAATGTAAAACTGTTGTAAATGTTAACAACTATACAGATTTTCTGCTGAGAGCAGTTCATGTTTCTGTTGCTTTTGCGTGGGATGTTGCTGGAAAATAAACAGAACTGCGTTTACTTTCACATACGACTCTTCATTTCCTGCTAGCAGTGCTCTGTAGATAATAAAAAGCAGGGAAATACTGAAAGCCAAGTGTCTGATATTGGTACTAAGCCAGAATATATCTGTGTTAGCACCATCCTGTGACTTTGAGGAGACCTTAAAATCTATTTACTTGGCCGCCAGAGTGAATTTGAGACAATTTAGTTTAGTAGATGTTCATTAGCTGGTTGCCAAGTTCTGTTCTCTAGGAAAAACTGTTAGAAGATCTGGGTGAACACTTCAATCATCTTTACTAACAGGACATCTTTTACAGTCACCTCACCTGGTTTTATCTCTTAAAATGGAATTTCTGGGTGTTGATGTTATGCCCCTTAAACTCATCGGCTCAAGGTAGTATCTTAGCTAGTAAAATTGCTTACAGTTGTCTAATTTGTTAGGCACTTTTGAAGCCAGGTAGCTTGATATGATGAGGAAACTTTCAAGAGGAAGCAGTGGCATTGGGATAAGGTTGGTGCTAAGCTCTGATGTTAAGGAGACAGCCTTCCTAACATGTATTTTTTTCCAGAGAAGGCAACAAAATGGTAGTTGCTTTCAACATGGACTGAGCACCCTCTGTTCTTCGCGCATTGCTTTTCTCACGTCACATTTTCTGGCCACACTGTTCCTGGTTGTTCTTAAGTATTTTTGGTGTGTCAGTCTATACCTGAGTATCAGAACTTCCAGTAGGATTGTTTTTTTTTTAAAGAAGTTTTCCTATCCTATTGTAGCTACCCAAACAGGTTGGATCAGTGGGTTATTCAGGAGATTGTTTAGAGGTTTCTGAGGTGTAAGGTTACTTTTACACCTGGTTTTGAAATAAGGAAGCACATGGGTTAGGACAATTTTTAGATCACAAATGCAGGCTGGGGGATGAACAGATGGAGAGCTGCCCTGAGGGGAAGGACTTGGGGATGTCGGTGGGTGGATGAGAAACTTGAAGTGACTCAGCCATGTGCACTCAGCTCAGAAAACCAGTTGTGTCCTGAGCTGCACCAGGAGCAGCGTGAGCACCAGGCCAGGGGAGGGGACTCTGCCCCTCTGTTCTGCTTTTGTGAGACCCCACCTTGAGTGCTGCATCCAGCTCTGGGGTGGAATGTGGGGACAACATTGGGAAGAACACTAATCCCTAGGCAGTGCTCAGGCAAACAATTGGGATGCACTTCTCTGTTATAGTGGAGCACACAACAAATAATTCTCCTTTGGCAAATGTCTTGAGATGCTTTTAAATTTCTGCAGAGTAACTTCTCAGTGGTTAGTTCATAACCTGGTATATAATTTGAGATTAATCCAACTAACCTGCCTACTACTCAGACAAGGTTCTCAGCACAGGCCTTGGGATATGACCCTCTTGCATTGCCTGTGCCCTGCCCTGGAGCTGTGCCCTCCTGTACATGACCCTGCCCTTCTGAGATGGGTGTTGCTTCTCACTGCGCCCACTCACTCTTCCATCTCTGCTCTGTCATTTCTGCTTCAGACTGTAAGGTTCTACGTCACTGTTTTTTGGGTTTTTTTTTTGGCTAGTTTATCCCTTGTTTTCTTTTCCTGTGGTGTGCTCCAGCTTGCTTACAGATTTTAATTCTGTTGATCTCATTAAAAGCAATCTGAGGTGCTGTTCAGCTTTCAGTTCTGCACAGCGCACTCACCCAGGAAGGAACCAGGTGGGTATGATCCAGACTAGAAATGTAACTGTGTTCAGTAGCTGTCTGTGAAACAGCCTCAGATTTGTTACTTTTTTCTGAAGGAGCTGGCCATCCACAGTAATGTCTTCACTACAACACTTCCCCTTTGTCTCAGTTACTTAGATCAATTGGTTTTTATGGTTGGTACTTAGCATTCAGTTTGGATGTTTTTCCAAAGGTACTGAACACCAAACTGGAAAAAAAAACCCTGAGCTTTTTGTGATAGAATTAAGCCCTCTAGTGGTTAAATATGGGCTAACCTCATCCATTTAGGGCAGTATATGGTAATAAAGGAATCTTATGGAAAAACAATATCCATATGTTCAGTTGTACATAGTTTCATGCAGTGGAGTTAGCTTCACATGGAGAGCAAGCAAGTACTGCTGCTAAATTTTAACCTTATTAGGTTAAATTCCTCTAAAAATAAAACTGAGCAGGTTGCTCTGTAGGCAGGAGAACCTGTCAACCCTGCTTTTTATAGACTTCTGCCTTCTGGTTTGTGTTTCTCTTACTCCCTTCACACCAAGCCCTGTCCCCTTTCAGCATCCTCATGCCATGCCTGGCTGACAGCAGTCGTGGCTGTGGCTAATTTAAAGCTCCATCTGTTTTGGCTGGGCCATTGGTACACGTGTGTGGGTAGGGTGGCAATCGGAACCTTGAAGAGCTGAGCTGTCCCATCTTGTCCTTCACTTGGACATTAATTGGGTCTTCCTTCATTAGACACCTGTTGTCACATAAACCATGAGGGAACATATTTACCTTTCTGTCCAGTGCCTGGACAGCCAGTTCAAAAATTAGAAGTGACAGGACAGATATTTTGGAAAAGACTTGCCAGTACAACAATTGGATGCTCTTAGGAAGCCAAGCTAAAACCAGTTTTCTTCCACAAATCCGTTTTTAAGTCCAAAATACCATTCAAACAGCTTTCTGTTCATGCAAGTATTTACTGAAATTATTTTCAGGATTATCTGTTTAATTGTGCTCCTAATGTAAATAAGAACATATGGAGAGCAACTACATTTGCCTGAGGATGGATCTGTGGAAACCTGGGGGATCAGGCTTTTCTTTATCAAAACTGGGCTAGTAAAAGCCCCCTTTTAAAAGAATTTTTATGTTCTTAGAAGTTCTTGCTCTTCTGTGTTTTCTTCTGTTTGCTTTCTCATAATGTGAGAAGATTGGCTGCTAGCTATTGAATACTAAGTTTGAGTGCTTCCTGACAACTAGGGATAAATTTGCCAAAATATTATATAAATAATTAAGAGATTGAAATTCCTTCGTGAAGTGTCAAAAATCCATTTTACTTTCAAGGAAAACAATGTTGTTACAATGTAATATATACACTTCAGTTAGGGAAAATGGTAATGCTGAGCAGAATTTACTCCAGTTGTGCACTGTTTAGTTTTGTGGCACCTGGGTAATCCCTGAACACGAAGTGTGCAAGGAACTGAGATTTAGCATCTGCCACTGCTGGCCCCCACGGTATTTTTTGATTACCAGTCCTGTTCACTCTGAGCTTGTCACTTATCTCTTGGATTGTGTTCAAGCACAAGAGAAAACTAATTTATCCAAAAAAATGCTGATTTATACACTCAAGAAATAACTTCACTTTGAGTGGAAATTTGGAACTTGTTTTGTGGGTTAAAGTGGGGTGCAGCTGTCCGTGTTGGGACCTCTCTATTTATCTGTCTATTGAGAAAGTTTCTGGGAGGTACAGGAGTGTCTCTAATTATTAGCAAAAACAACATTCCCTTTTGTGTTTCTTTAGAAAGGGGTTATTCCATTTCTGCTGAGAAATACTTTGTTTTCAGAAATATGAGTGCCATATAGAGATGAAGATTTGGGCCTGCTCTTTGATTCCACTTTCATGTGCTGGAATCAAAGATACTTTGGAGCACTGCAGAGGGCAGTAAAAGTGCATGTTTAATTACAGGCACACAAAAGGGAGCTCTGAGTTGCTTTACATTTGTTGTAAATGCCAGGAATCTAATTATACTTACTGATTCTGACCTCAGGAGCAACCCGTAGTCCCAATAAAGCCCCTTCAAGTCTGTCATCTTTCACTGTTCTTTCCATTTCCAGTTTCACTTGATCTTAAGCCCATTATTACAAGGAATGGAAGATAATAGTAACTTAAAGCAGACAGAGGAAAAATGGACTTCAGGGGGGAGAAAAAGTCCTCCTGACAGACAGTACGAACCTACTTGCATTTAAAATCCTTAGTGACCTGCAGTGGAAGTATCTGAAAATGCTTATTTAAGTTGTTTGAACTTTACTTTTCTGAAGAACAGAAAACTGTTTTTTCCTGAGGAGTTGAGATTTCCCAGGGAAAATTAATTTCAGGATTTTAGCCACAGCTGACCGGTTTCAGAATATTCCTGGACATTGAATCCCATATTCCTTGACCTGTGTTAGAAAGTGTTTGTCTCATACACCTACCAAGGCCCTCACTGCTCTGAAAGTATTGCTGTCTGAGCTAAAATTACACCTTGTAGCTGGAGTGTTGGATGTGAAATCGTAGCAGGGAATTAGCAGCAACTGAAAGGAGCACGTTGGTGAGGTTAGCACGTGTGTGCATAGAGGAAAGAACACCAGAAAAAGGAATAGAGAGAGAGCCAGTCCCACCTAGAGACTGTTCATTGCCTGAGTAGCTGAATATTGTATTGCAAGGATATGACAAAGCTAGAATTGATAGGTATATCAGGAATAAAATGTTGTTTTGGTGGGTCCCTGCACTAGAGCACTTATCTTGAAATAAAAAAGACAGAAAATTAAGCCAGCCAGGCTTATCTGGAAGCAGACTCATGCTTCAATATGCTGCTAGAATTTCTGGAACAATGTATTCTGATGATAAGACTAGTAAGAAATGTGCAGTATTGATTAACAGAGTGGCTGATAGTGCTTAGAAGAATTTGATACTAAGTCTAGTGACCTGTCAACTTACCAAAATAATAAATTACTATTTTTTTGACATTTGAGAATAAAACTCCTTCTCATTCTTACTGGAGAAACTAAACTGGCAGCAACAGTCTTGATACTAGATCATATGTAAGGCACAGAGGTGAGGCTTTACCCGATCCTTTATCTGTTTTCAGTGGATTCTGGCTATTCTTTAGAATACTTTAGAATGTAAAAAAATGTTGTTTGGTCATGTTCTCTTCCCAATAGTAAATTTAGATAATTATTAGAATTAAAATTTATTTATATATATATATTTGTAAAAACATTTTAAAAAATCTTGTGAATTGCTGACAGAAGTGCTTCCAGTATGAGTGGATCCCATTATTTCTCTGAATTATAATAATTCCATAGACTTAAGTGAGACCTGGTGCAGTCTTACTGTTGGGAACTAAAGGGAGGGATGGATGGATGGATGGATGGATGGATGGATGGATGGATGGATGGATGGATGGATGGATGGATGGATGGAGAGGAATTGCGGGTTTTGCAAATCATAATCCAGTCTGGTTGAAGTAGTTGTGTTCAAGCAGATGGTGAGCTCCTCAGAAAGTGTCTACAGCTGGGCAGGGACAAGCTTCTCATGGTGAAAATAATATCTACAGACAAAACTTCTGTTTTAAATGAAAAAAGCAAAACTGTCACTGGGGAAGCTGGATCCAGATCCTTGATGTGCCTGTTGTGGGAAGGCAGCTACACCAGGGACTCGCTTCTCTGCAGGCTCTTAGCTGGGGACCAAGGTCTCTTCATGGTCAGAGAATATTCCCAAAGAACCTGCCTGTAAAAACATCACAAAGTCTATGTATTTACATCAGTTAATAAATTATTTCTGCCAAGATATTCACCTAAAAAAAACCTCCACAGCAAATCTGAGATGAATTTTCAAGTTCTAATTTGAAGAGGTAAAGTAGATTTGGGTAGCATGGAAGAAGATAACATTTTGTATGCCAGCACAAATCTGTTTCACTGGATCCACAGTTAGAATTTAGGCTGTTTGCTGAAATTCAGCATAAAGATGTTTGTTTGTTTTTTATATTAATGCAGTATTTTAAGATGTTATGAAAACTCATGTCTGTAAGAACACCAAGAAAATGTGACTTCTTTCATTGAAGAATGTGGTTTTTCTTGCTTTTATAGCCTTTCTTGGATTGGCTGTGATGCATTCATAAGGGAACAATACCAGCAACTGTGAAAAAATGTGTTTTACAAATTAAAATGAGTATTGATGAGGGGAAAAAACCCACGTTCTTGCTGGTCAAATAAGTATGTCTGACTTAACAACAAAGTAGAGCCCCTGCATGAACTTTGTTGTAAATCAACTAATAGTATATTAAAGCTAAGAACAGTATTTTGCTTTCAGAATCTTGCTGCTGTGAGTTCTGCTTTTCACAAGGATGCAGATGAAAAAGGGATGATCCCTTTAAGAGTTTGATAGGTTAAGTCACGAAATTCATATCTCACACACCAGGCAAAAAAATATGCCAGCAACTGCTGGGAAAATGACAACTGCAGTGTCTGATCGCTTGTCAAATCAATGAGGCTTTTCTCTCCTTTTGGTGAGAATTTATTTGCAGGGGTTGGTGAGCTGAGAAAATAAGATTCCTGACCTAATGGTCACCCCCATTGGTATCTCATTGTGGAAAATACTCTCTGCTGCAGTCCATTCAAGTGATTGGCAATGACAGCTTGGATGGATATTGTCAGTTGACAGGGCTTTGCACTCTCTCTGTTTTAAAAATGATGCGAAAGATCCCGTCCCCAGCATGCCGTGCCACAAGTTGGGTTTATGAATGAATGGATGAATGCATGCTTCTCTCCTGTCATCTGCAACAACAGCAAAAAAAAAAAAATATTCCAATCCCATCCCTGAAATGATATGCTAAGTAAATTCACACACATGCATTTAACACGCAAATGGTGCCCGAAGGCAAGCTGAGCTAGCCCTTCCAAACACTGGGGCTGTATTTTTTTTGTAGTCATTAGGAATTTCATGGAAAATGTGAAACTGCCCATTTGATATGGAAAATCTCCATGAAAAATGTGAAATTCCAGTGTTTCCAGCAAGGTTTTGCTGACAGCTCATGCATGGAGAATAGCCTGAAAGCCATGCATGCAATTAAGGGATCCATATAGGCGAGCTGGAGAGAACAACACAGGCAGTGGGGGATGTGGCCTTTGCTAGGGCCAGCTGGTGTCTGCTCCTGGACTCTCTGAGGGCACCAGACCATTGAGAGAAGTGGGGTGAAAGGGGAAAAAAGAAAACACAGAAGCTTCAGAGAAAACGAACCAAGTCTCTCGGAGAAAATCCCGGAGCTCCTAGGTAACACTGTCCCTCCCTGCACCCCCCCGCTTCAGGATGCTCTGAGATGCAGCTCAGAGTGTGACACAAGTTTCTTGTTTTCACAGACGTGAGAGTAACCATGCAAATAACAGAGGTGCTGTGGAGCTCAGCCAGGGAGCCAGATGCTGGGCTGCAAAGATGAGGATGAATGGTTTGGGGGGGACAGGGTCCAGTTTGTGCTCCATAATCATGTCAGGCCACTGCTTGTCTGCAGTTGAGGAGATCCTTCTGCATCCTCTCCTTTCTTTGCTCTTTCTGAATGGTTTAGCCCTTGTGATGCCTTTTCCTGGTCTTAAAAATTGAGAGCCAGACATGGTTAAAAAATAAGGAGTTTTTACCTCGGTATTTTAATAAGGATCCTTATTGGTGCACCACGTTGCCAAGGTGGGCTGCACCACAATGCACACACACGATAGATCACCTATATGATTTATAGACCTTAAAAATTAGCATATCTAACAAGGATGCCCCAGTGGGAGGCCTGGATGAATGGCCTGATATTCCCCAATTTGAGGAATTTCCCCCTGGATGGGCCAAATCTCTAGTTTACAGGATGTATTCTAGAAAGGACCTTGGTTTCCCAAGATAGCGTAGGGTTTTCTGGGCTCCTACTATGAGGGCTTGAGGATGTTTGGTCTCCTGGCCTAACAAAATACTAGGACTATGCTAAGATACCAGACTTAAAGAATTACAAGTATCCTTGCTAAGAATACTGAGGATACATAAAAGTTATATAAAAGGTGTATGAAAGAAAAGGAAAAAACCATTTTGGCATAATTTCCAGAAAAGGCTCAGCTGCACTATTTATTCTGGAAGAGGGATTGAAAACTTTCATGTAAGTTGTTGAATGTGGAGGGTAAAACAGAATTTCAACCCTCCCCTGCCTCCCCCTGCTGCTGCAATAAAACCACAGAACGCTGCAGGTGCTGACTCCTTGCCTTGTCTGTGGTCATTTATCTGCTGTCCAGTGACACCAGCCCAGTGCTGCAGCACTGTGTCACCTCAGCTCCTGATTTCACCAAGATTAGAGGAAAATGACTGGATGGTTTGCAAGCTGGGCACTGCAGGGTCAAGCAAGACAAGGCTGGAGTGCAGAAACTGCCTTGCAGTGTATTCTGTCCTGAAAACATCCCCTCTGGAGTCACTTTGTGCCATTGCTCCTGTCTGATGGGGCAGCTGTGTGACAGAGCAAACACCTGAGGAGGTCCCTGCTCCATGCAAAAGCCTGGGGTAGAGGTGTTGAAGTCATCAGGGGTCTGTGCTCTTGGAGGAGCCACATGGATCTGGAGCAGGGCTGCGTTACCCACCTGCACTGCTGATGCTGCTGGATCACCCTGAGCTGGCTCTGCTCTGTGCTCCTTGTGCCCTGGAGACCAGGATTCATGGCACCATGTAAAGGAGCTGGGAATGAACCAGGAAGCCTTGCAAGAGATTCCAATGCCCAAACTCATCGTTCTCATCTGGGTGCTATTCCAGTTTTCTCACAAAGCAAATCGGGTTCATTTGTGCCGTTCTGTTTGTACTGGTTAGGAAATATTTCTGGTATGCTGTGCTTGGGAGAGAAGGTGGGAGATGGGGTCATAAGGAAGGGGAAAATGAAGCATCAGTTTTTGTTCTTTGGGAATTTTGAACCGAGATCTGCTATGCAGGCAGGAGAGGTTGACTTGAGAAGAACCTGGCCATGGAAACATTATTTCTAATTAATAAAGGACAGGAAAACTATGCAGCTTCTGGAATGTAGCAAAATCATCTCAGTTGCTCTCTCTCAGCTGCACCATCAAAGGAATTACATTTAAATGTTTTGTTTGGACTCTTCCCCCTTTCCCCCTCCCCTCCCAAATCCCTGAGCACTCACTCCCACGCACACAGAATATATAAACCATGCAGCAAGGATACAAGGGTCCTGGTGCCTGAGCTTTGCAATTGCAGAGAGGAAGGTAAGAAGCTTTTGCTGTACTCCAGGTCACTTCTTGTAATTGGAACAAATTGTTAACTCATTGACTTAACCAACTTTTTCCAGAAAAACTTGGGGATCCCATGCAGCAGCAGTGCTTTGTTTGTAAAGGTCTGTTTTCTTTACCAGCAGCCTGCAGTCCAGGGAAAATGGAAGCAAAGGGGGACTCCTTGTTAGACCCCCTTTGGCTGGGACTGCAGCACAGCTTATAGCCTTGCTCTTGCTCTGGCTTTTGGGGAGCCATCTGCTTCCACCTCTTCTGGTTCTCAGCACTGTTTTCTTTTCAAGAGGGTGTCTTGCATGGCCTGAGGACAGTGATGTGAGAGGGGAGAGCACTCTGCAACATGAGGACAGGAATTACAAGACCTACCAGGTGTTTCTAGTAAAAGAGAATTATGTGCAATGGAGAAGATGCTGGCTGCTGGAAAGGTCCTTGGGGAAGAAAGTAAATCCAGACATCCCCTTCTCACAGCAGTATCCCAGTTAACACACTTGCCCTGTGACGCTGCCAGTTTGCAAGTGATATAATGTGGCATGTCTGGCCAGTTCATGCATTGCCTAGCAGGGAGCAACATGCCTTTATTAATGTCAAATTCCTCACATTTTGGAAGGTGAGCATTTGTTTGATCACCATGGATATGCAGGGCTGTGGTTAACTGTGGAATTGGCTCAAATTGTAGGTATTGTCAGGGATTTGACATATAAAAGCTGTGGAGTAAGGTGGTGGCTTAAATAGGAATCAGCTGGGCCTTTATCCAGGGTTTGGCTATGGATTAGTGCATCTCATCAGCTGAGTGTTTTATATTGATAAACAACCCAGTGCTATTTGGTACTTTTTTCTCATTTTGCTTGCAGAAGATAAACTATCTTTAAAAGGCAAAAACCCAGCTCCATAGTTCTGTAATATTAACATTACTTAAATACCTGATTGCTCCTCTTCCATGCAGAAAAGGCAGAATTGTACCAAGCAGGACCAAATAATGCAAATAAGTGTATTTCCCTTCATCACTTATATGTGCACAACTGGAATAGCCCCACACAACACCAGTCTGGTATAAAGATTCTCTCACTCTTTAGATAAAAATAATTGTTCACAGAATAAGTCACGTTCTGTGACAGAGCCTAGATTCTTCTATAAAAAAACACACTTTTGCTGTTGCTGCAATAGCAACAGCCACAAATAGATCTATCCAGAACCAGTTGCACCAGCCAAGCCTCTTTCCCTTGATTAGTGGGCAGAATGTGGGTGAAATGATAAGAAGTGCATGGCAAATTGAAATAAAAATGATGCATTGTTCTGTATTTCTGAGGCTTCACTTTCTGCAT
Organism: Poecile atricapillus; assembly: GCF_030490865.1. Classification (NCBI taxonomy): domain Eukaryota; kingdom Metazoa; phylum Chordata; class Aves; order Passeriformes; family Paridae; genus Poecile; species Poecile atricapillus. The sequence goes on from NC_081252.1 coordinate 69,113,719, forward strand.
ATGTGCCCTTCGTGCCGTCATCTTTTCAGGGGAAAAATATTCTCATTCCCTCAAAATGCTGGTGGTCACTCAACCATGGTGAATGTACTTGAATCTTAAGATTTACGATCACAATCCTGTTATCTGCAGTGTCAGGATGATTATCCCAGCAGTCCTGTGGGATCAACCTAAAAATTGTTGGACAAGAAAATTATTTATCAGAAATTACACCAAGAAGATGATTGGTTCTGAATTTGAAACAGACATAGTTATTTGCAGCTGCTCTGGCTGCCCCCTCTCTAATCTCTCCCCTGCTGTCCAAACAAGATGAGATACAGGTTCTTGTTTTGTCAGCACGTGACTGGAAGAAACTTTTTATATTTGCACTTTCTTTATTTTACAGCTGTGAGTATGCAATAGCTGCACCATTTATTAAATGCAAATGAAATATATTTTATGTTTTGTGTCCATGGATTTAATCAATTGTATTGGGGTGGACATATTTAATGAAGCAGACATGAAATACAGAGGGGTCTCTTGTGACTAGAAATCTGAAGTGTCTCTTTGCCATGCAAAGCTTGCCACTGCCTGAGTTCTGATCTTTGACCAAACAAAAGACAAGCCCACAAGACAACTACACTACCTGATTCACTGCAATTTCTTAAAGCCTCTGTCAACTTCCTGCAGCACTTTCTCAGAAAATAAAAACTGGTCTTCAGACCAATGGAGTACGAAAAGCTATGGTTTTCCTGGCAATAGGAGGATCACTTTTATACTTTGAAAAGTAGTTTTATTAAGATTCCTTCTCTAAGCACCTTCTCCCCTCAACTATGCCTAGACATCATACTAGAAATCAGCTTAACATCTGTACAAATTTGACCAAGGCAGCAAGTTCTACAGACTTAAAGGACTGAAAGGTACTCGTATCCCAGTACTTTTTAGATAACTGGTCTGATAGGAGACCTGCAGTAAATGGAAACCTCCCACTGATTTCACATGGCTCCCAGATTAGGGATTTGGGAAGGCCACAAACACCACCTGTGACAGAAGTAATTCAAGTGGTGTTATGCCAGATTTTCTGCCTCTGACTTCTCATTCTATGCTATGTGTGTTAACTGTGCTGGGCTGCTTTTCTGGTGGACTTACTGACTATGGTTTCTGAACACAAGGCTTCACCAGGCACCCACCTGGCCCATCTGGGGGCTGAGATTTTAATTCTTACATACAATTGCATCTACGGTTGTGATTTGATTGACTTTAGCATCTCCCATGAAGATCCAGGGACAAAGTGAGGATGGCTGTGATGCACCTCACAGCAACTGTCAGCTGACTTCTGGGAAACTCTGTGAGATCTACGGGCACTTGCTCCTTCATCCTTCACAGTTATCTTGGATTGTGAAAGAAGTGCAGCAGAGCAGACTCCTCCTCTGTCCATGTTGCACAGACACTCAGGACTGTGCTGTGCTGAAGGTCAGAGCCACTTGAAAACTGTTTACATAAGTCACAACCCAACAGAATTTACAGCCTGTTACTTGCTCTTGCATTCTTATGGTCTTCACTGATCCTTCTAATCTGGCTATAATTTACAACCACATCTGTTTTGGGGAGTGAGGTGGAAGAGGTGAGTCCAATTCAACAGCTGCAACAAGGTCTAAGTAATGCCCAACATCATTTAAGGTTGGAGGAGGTCTCAAGACAACCACACGGGCCTGCTATTTTTGTACCATCACGTGCAGTTGTCAGACCCCTCTTTGGGCCAGATAATGGGTACATCAGCCAATCGGTTCAGCTCAGTGAAGGTCACAAAAAAATCCACAGCCTGTGCAAAAATGGGGGAGCAGGAAGCTGAGAGACTGCACTGGAAATGTACCAGAGATCTTCAGGAGTGGTGGAGGTGTGCCCAAAGGCAGAAGTTGTGTTGTTGCAGAAGCAGAGAGAACAGCAGGTCATGGGGAGGGAAAATCTCACTCTTCTGTCTGCTTCTAGCTGTGCTCTCCCTTCCTGTCCTTGGGCCAGCTCTGGCACACATTGAATCAACTGGCTGAGCAGGCAGAAAAGCACACAGGGAATAAAAGAGGTGTTTGCATTTTGAAGGGATCTGAATGAGTGCAGCAAAGGTGGGTATGAGGGAGGGGTGGGGACAAAGACAGAGCTGTACCCTCAGTCCGTGCAAGGGGAAGGTCCTGCAGCATGGACAAAGCCCAGGAGTCAATTCCTAGAGAGAGCAGATGAGTGAAACCAAGGGAGCACACACCATCACTTTGACCAGAGATGTGAGGACCAGGCTGAGAACATGAAGGCAGCACATAGGCAGTGTCCTGTCTGTGCTGGGTGCTGGAACAGAAAACAATGACAGTGCTACGTGCTGAGATTTCTCTGGTACACTATCCCACTTTCCAGCTATCCATGGCTTAAAGGCTTCCTGAGTTAGACATCATGCTTTTGTGTTTCATTGCCCTTGGCATGCCTTGCTCCTGGAAATTTATTTTTCATGTCTTTGAACCCGTGAAAGCTTTGGCATGATAATTGATAAAAGATCCTTGGATGAAAAGAACCACAGTGATATAAAAACAGATCTTGCAGGATTTCTCCAGTATGATGAAAAATTCATGTCAACAACATGAATGTTTTTCCTAGAATATGTATATATATATATATATATAAAAATCAAAACAAATCCAAAAATATTCAAGTACTGGTAAAATCTATATAACTTTCGCAAAATCATTCCTGTTTTTCTCTTCACTGAAATAATGAGGATTTTGTTATATTTATGCTGCCCCTACATGGCCTAAGAGGTTTTATCCATATTAACAGTGACTCTGTCTCTCTTACTTCCTTGAGCACTCGCAGTGATGGAAATTTAGGAGCTGTGGCTGCTGCTAGAGGTGTAGGTACATGGTGTGGTGCTGCAGGTGTAGCTTTGAAGTGCCAGGACCAGCCAGCAGCCACCTACACCCCAATTCCCAGTGCTTACTGATGCAGGGGAAAGCCAAATGATATCATCACCACCAGTAAAACTTCCAGTAACTTCCCAAGCCCCAGAGCCAAGACATCTCGGTGTGATCCACTCAGCAAGGAGGTGCTAAGAAGCTTTCTCTGGGCTTCCAGTGTCCCACTTGCACTTTCCTGACAGAAAATCATCTGTGCCGCCCCATGGAATTGTACTGCACCAATTGGCACCATTTTGCAGACATGCAGGTCTCTTAATATTTTCTTTTTGCCTTCTCTCTTCATGAAAAGTGAACAACTGGGTAATAGCCAGGTGAATTTACCAGCTGTGTGACTTTGGAACATCAGAGAAGCTGGCTTCAGAAGAGAAATTTCTGCTGTATTTTAATTGAATAATTCAGTATAAATTGACAAGGACTTAAAGCCACCATATCAAACCTTCACCCTACTGAAAAGACAGATTAGATCAGGTTGTTTGGTGTCTTGTATGGTTTAGTTTTGATTATCTCCATAGATGGAGATACCACCATCTCTCTGGCCTCCTGTTTAACTGCTCCGATCATTAAGTAACTTCTTAATACAGATTGGAATTTTGCCGATGGAGATTGGTTCTGCTGCCTCTCATCCTCCCCCTAGGCACACCTGAGAGGAGTCTGGCTTCATGTTCTTCCTAGTCCTCATTCAATACTGACAATGGGTGATTTAGTCCTTTCCACTTGCTGAAAAGAGGGCAGAACTGTGAAGCAAAAATGTTCTAATCCCATCCCTCTCCTCTTTTCATTCTGGGCTTGTTTTCACTGAATAGTGATTTTCTGTGTGACTTTGGGGTGGTGTTCTTGCAATTATTTAATTTCTTGGCTCCCACTGACATTGCAGTTTTTTCTGGTGACCTACACTTTACCTAGCTTCTTATATAGCCCCTGATAACCATGGTATGAAAACACCAGTGTGGCTTTATTACCACCTGCAGGGACACTGGCCAAAAAGTGAAGACCTGCAACAGAGCCCCTGGGTTGGGTGAGAGGTGTGACACCCCCACAACACAGCCCAGCTCAAGGCTCATGGCCCTGGGTGTATGTTGGAGGCTCATGACGATTTTTTTTTTGATGGTTCCAATCTCTGATGAATGTCTGAGCTTGTCCCTGCAGGGAGTGAGGAGCAGAACTCTGCCAGTGAGAACTTCCTGGCGTGATTTGCATTGCTCTGTTCCATGTGTTCTGTAAAACCAGAGCAAACCTGTCCATGGGCACTCCTCACTTTGGTTTAGTTTCTCACCAGATTAAAGCAAACCGATCAGAGCCTGGGTTTAGCAGGAGAGCATCCCTCCCTCTGCTCGCTCCGGGGTTTGTATTAGTTTAATGAATTGGTTTAAATTAACATCTACTTGAATGGGTGCAACTCTTTCATGTAGCTGAGGCCTGAGGCTACAAGATAAACAAGAGATGAGGTGAGAAGACCTTTAAATTATTCACAGCCCAGCAGAAACCCCTATGAATGGATTGAGTGCTATTTTTGTCTTTATTCTCCTACCTTTTAAAAGATATCATAAAACAGCTGGAATAACTCTTAGCAGAAAGCCAGGGCCAGGGAGTGGGTGGAGAAGAATGCCAGAAGGTTATGGGTGCAACTTTTGGAGCTTGTACCTGTGAGTGCCTCATCCCAAACAAAGCCAGAGGAGCTGCCAGAGAGCTACACATGTGCAGCACATGAATGGGTAAAAAGAGGAAACGCAGGGAGAGGCTGCAGGGCTAAATCCCAATCCCATTTAAAGTCAGTGGCAGAGCTTCACTGACTAAGATTGGCCCTCAGCCCTGATTTCATTTGTTCAGAGGGTTTGCTTGTGCAATTGTTAATCTGTGCTGATGAGCAATAATTGCTACAGGAAGGGAAAAGTGAAGAGGAGGCAGCACAAAAGCCGTGGAATCTATCCTGACCCTGCCTGGACTCGGCATTTCACTGCATGGTTTCACTCTGTGCATTGCTGGAGGGGAGCATCCTCCCTTTGCCAATGCCACATCAAAGTGCAGTGTGTGGTGCAGGATTTCAGCATCCCGGGGTTGCAGACAGTAACAGCCTGAGCTGCCTGTGAAATGAGCTGGGATATGGGACTGCAGCTGGACAAAGGCCCACGTTCCTTCTGGAGATGTCTGGGGAAATGTAAAACCTGATCAGTCATACAGGGGGATTCAGGAAACTCTTGCTGTAATGAATGTGACAGTGTGACAGTCACATGTGGGTTTTACATATCAGTGCTTCCCCAAGAAGGTGGTTGACATCATCCCAGTGGGCTTCAACAGGAGCCCAGCTGTCATTGACAGGGGTCAGATGTAGTCTGGTGGTCAGGGATGATCCTCCTGGCTGAGATTGTCCTCTAACTCCATCATCTAGCTGGGTTTCTCCATCTCTGGCTGTGGTGAACCACTGGCACAAATTCCATGGCCTAGAAGGCAGCACAGGACAACAGCAGCTGTTTTCCCACTTTCAAATCTCCATCCCGTGTGTGGAGGAGCTGGATGCTTTATGAATGCCTGAGACTGCATAACTTCTAATCTTGGATATCTGGTGCATTTTCTTCTCCCTGTCTTCCCTTCCTCCCTCCCTCCAGCCAGCCAGCCTCAACATCTGGAGCTGAGTTGGGAAGATTACCAGTGAGCAAAGGCTTGAGATTGCTCTAAACCAGACCAGTGAGCAGACTGTCCTGTACTGGTGCTTCCCCTTTTCTCAGAAATGGTCTAGTCTCTAATGGGACTCCTTGTCCAGCCTTTATTTTCAAACTGGAATGAAAATATCAGTATTGCTTTAATTTGCATTAATAATCTTAGCATCTGAAAGATTGGGCAGAACTTCTGTAAATGTTAGTTCAAAGTGTGTTTGCAGACTTTTGGTTCTTCAGATAATCACCCAAACCAGGTTTTTTTCATGTTCTCTCTCACTCTCATATCAAGCATTGAAAATATAATAAATATACTACAAATAAAATAGAAAATATAATTTAAAACTGACTCTTAATTAAACCTACAACCTTCTGACTTACTCAGAAGAGATCTGCCCACTAAAGCATTTATCTTTGCATTTTGTATCACAGTTTAGCAACTATTACTAAACAACTCTACAGAAGTGTGACAGAGTTTAAAAAATTAGGTTTTTACATAGGAATTACTTAAAATCTTTACAGTCTAGTATTTATTTTCTTTATTTCTGTGGTATAACTGTCCTATAACACTTCAGACTCCCAGGCCTGCTGTTTCAGAGCTGACAGAGAGGATGCTGCGCTTGGTTTATTTGGTTTACTTGGCAGTATTAAGGATGTAGAGGAGTGGAGAAAAGACCTGTTGATGATATTTCTGGGTAAATGAGAGGGCAGGGTTGTAGGGACACTTAAGAAAGTAGAAAAGTAAGACAGAATGGGCTTCCAACAGCTATAGAGGGCAGAGCAAGGAGGAAGACGACAGTCATTTGGAAAACTGCAAGTTGGAAAAACAGTGAGGTGCTGGATGCAGCTCCTGGACATCCTTACAGGGGATGACAGTTTTTTAACAAATGGGAAATGTGCTTTTCTCATTGGCTGTTTTTCACTTCCACCTCCTCCTGCTCTTGTGCAATAGGAATTGTTTTGCACTGAATGCACTGACCAAAAGTAAGGACTTTTCCTGGATGGATTGTTTCAACCTTGTGATTTGGGCCTTTCTTACTCTTCTTAAGGTATATACTTTCTTACTTCTTCTTAAAGTATATACCCTAGTAAAGCTGACCCACTCAGTTAGTGAAATTGTCCTTTTGTTATATGCAATAGAGCATTTTCAGAGAAACTTCAATAATTCCTAGTTTCAAGAAAAAAACCCTAGAGCTCAGTTTGCCAAGGTGTACTTAGCTTCCATTTGTTCTCCAATGTGTTGTTTCCCTCTGTGCATCTCTTTCAAACCTGAGCTAATCCATGAAAGGCTCATCTGTGTCTCTGTGCATTACAGTCAAACGTTCCAGTGGCCAGTGTTGCCTTCAGTCAGATGAGATGTCATTTTCCTCTGCAGTAGTCAGAAAATGCAAATCAAAACAGGAGGACCTAGAACTCCTGTGGTCTTCTGCTTTGATTGAAGTCTGAGTGGTTTTTTCAGCTTTTATTCCTTTACCCACTTTAATTTTCCTTGCCTGGTTACAGCTGAGGGGCAAAGGCAATGCAATGCCCAAGTGTATACAAAGGAACTGGTGTGACAGAGATAAAGGGTACAATCCATCTCTAGATGGATCCATCTCTGGTGCATGAGGAATGTCCCTCACACAGTAATCACACAATGCATTAATATGCTAATGGTTCCCTGTCATTAAGTAGCAGCATTATAGATTTTTTTTTTTTTTTAACTTTTCTGTTCATCCAAGACTACTTTTGTGCTATCAGCCATTCTTATCAATCTTCTAACCTCCCTGTTCTCTCCACTTCAACAAACAGAAGAGACCAAGTCTTACTCTGTATTTTTTAGTGTTTCAGATTCAGAGTTAAACTCATAACAGAGCTTATAGTTTAAGACTTTGCCCCTTGTGAGTCCTAAGAGGTGAAAATGTTCCTTTCTGTGGTGACACCTATGTCTGCTAAAGAGCAGATGTTGTTTTCACCCCCAAAGAAAAGTGGCACAGCCAGTTACGTACAAAAGGTCTGTGGTGCTGTGGTTTGCCCATGTGTGGCCTTTAGGACTAAGACACAAATTGTCCAAAAATCTCTGCCTGTGCTGTGCTGTATCCCACCCAGATGGCTTTTCACAGTATGAAACTGCGGGTGTGTATGTGTGGTGAGCCCTGGTGTGCAGCATGACGAGGGGCCAGACATCCCTGGGGACAGAAAGCCTGCTCAGCCAGTGCTGGAGGAGCATGGAGGGTGCCAGAGCTGGCTCTGTACTATTCCATATTGCCTTTTAGGAATGCCTGCTATTCCCCAAGCCATGCCAGGCATTCTCTGGGAAGGTACTGATGGGCACAGGCCACAGCTTTATGATGAAAGGCACTGCCAGTTTAGCAGGGTGCACAGTTAATGGTCCAGAGCTTTAGTTTGCTTTGGTTCTGGAATTAAACACACCTGATCTATCTTCAGTAGAGATGATAGTTATTCTCTGTGTTGTGATTTTGGCTTGTTTTCATCACATGTAATATTTTGTTAGTGGTACAGACTGACCCAGAGCACACAGTGAAACTGCTCATCACCAGGTATTGTGACATTTCTGTGGTCAGCTTGTGATGAAAGAGAGGTTTGATGGAGGGATTTTTTTCAGGCTTGCTAAACACCTCCAGCTGCTCAAAAAACTGCTGAAGTTGTAGGGAATGGCAGTTCTGAGTACTGGGCCTGAAGAAATTATTGTTAAGCATTTTGCTGTGCAGGGGAAGAAAAAGGGAGGGGATGGGAAAAGTGAGATAAGGTTTGTCATTCAAACGAAACACAGAATAGCCTCACCTTAAATCTTTAAATCTGCATCAATTATAATGCCTCGTTCACTTGCAAATTTCATTTTAAGATAAAGAATCATGACTGGTTTGTTTGCCATTCCTATAGCCAGAGACAAGCTTCACTTACTCCCCTTTTATTTTCAATGACTAAGACTGAAAGAACTAAATTACATTTCCTCCCCACTATGGAAACCTGATGAACCAGTGTGAACCTGCACCTGAGAAGCCCCGGAACGCTGAGGATTTGGCCACACAGATCGGACACTTGGATGCCTAATTGTGCTCTGGGCACAAAGCCTGCTTGAATGTGCGTCTTTATTAAGTGCATGGGAGGCCAGCACAAAAAATTAGACCCCATAAAGGTGCAGAAGGAGGAGAGCGGTGCAAAGGCTTTGCAGTGCCTGTCTCTGCTGTGCTAGAGAGCACCAAGCTGCCCATGTCAGAAGCCCTTTGAAAATGTACCCTGAGCGTCATCCGGGAGCTCAGAAGACACAAAGATTTGCTGCAGGTGCTGTTAGAGACCTGAATTAGCAGTTAGTAATGGAGCTGATAAATAAGGCTGGTGCCAGGAGCAAAAGCAGAGCCAGACCTTAGGGAAGGAGAACCAGAATGGGTGTGAGGGGAGAAGCAGAGCACGGGCAGAGCAGTATGAGTAGCTGAAGTGTGCTGGGAGCACTTACACCCTACAGTGGAGATGATCCTTCAGCAAAAAGGTTCACCCAGAGATGGAGGTGGAAACTGAATTTTGGTCTAGACAGACAAGTGAAGAACAGGGACTTGCTGGCATAACTGGATAAGTTCAGGAAGTGCAAATTTTGTCAGGTAAAAGGGCCATGATTTTTCAATTTGCTAAAGGATTAAATTAACAGTGTATTATCCACTCCAGGTCTGTGTTTGCACTTTCCCAGGCTTTGCAAAAGTAGATTGTACGGCGCCTTTTGCTGTATGGGAGCCTCCTTAATCTATGTATCCTTGCATGAATTGCTGTGGATGTTTGTAGCTGGAGCAAGATCTGTGCCTCCCAGACAAAATAGCCCCTTGTGTCTGCCCCCTCCTACCACCTTGGCCCCTTGGTGAAGACATGTTATAGTGCTGGCACACAGATGCTTGTGCTTGCTTCAGTCATGAGCAAGCATAGTGTGGTACAAACAGACATGTTAATATTTTGAGTTTCAGGACCTTTTCTATCACCCCCTCATTATATGTCCTAGTCGCAGCCCAGCTGAAGCACAAAAAGCCAGTATAGTTAGTGTCCAATATATCTTACGGTGCTCACTCAGGATTTGTAACTCGGGGCTGTCCTTGGACTCTAAATCAGGACATGAGTGAAGTGCATTGAATGATCCCATTAATATAAATAGCGCTAAAGTTAAAAGCAGGGCTCCGTGAAAGGACTTTTGATAGACTGGCTGCCGTCGCCCTCGAGTCAGCAGGTGGCATTATAGAACAATCAGGAATGCCCAAACCTTGGCCGCTTCCCGCCCGCAGCCCCAGACCTGAGCCCACGGGGGAATGAGCATGAAACCCGCCTGTTCAGCACAGCTGAAGCCGCACAATGAGCACTTGCCAATTAGGGCCGGGGCTATTGTCTGCGAAAGGTCAAGTGCTGGCCTTGCTGAAATCTTTCAACACCGGCTCCAGAGCGATTGGGACTTAATATATTTTATACAGCTGAAAACTTGCTCGGCCCTACGCAGGGCAGAGCCAGCCTTTCCTCTGCCCTTCCCCCGTATTCCCCAGGCCGGCAATACGTGCTGGGAAACCTCAGCGAGGGAGGAACCTGGCTTTTTAATCTGCTACCACCTCCCTCCCTGTAGGTATTGTGGAAGAATTGAGTTGTTGGCAGGGCCGTAGAAAGGAGGTGGTTTGGCAACGTGGGCCAGGGGAGGGTGTTTAGGACTGGGTTTGTTTTACCATCTCCCAAGAGATTTTCTTTATAGTTCTGGTGGTACATGTTTTTACAGCTTACTACTTTTAGTATCTGTCACTTGAAAAGAATAGATGGTCTAGATACATGGGGGAAAAAAAATGTGCAAGCAGCAACACGTAACCAACAAAAAGAAAACTTTCCCATGAAATACCCAAGTGATACAGATGTTGCAGGGTGCTTAAGGAACCACGGGTTAAGGAAAGACTCAGCGCTTCTGGCTAGCTTTTGGGTCCAGAGGCTGCAGATGAGAGCCTTCAAGCTCCCTTGGGTCGGGTGCCAGATGATCCATTAGCCCAATGGCCGTGCCAAGACGTGGTACCTTCCAGCAGCTGTAGCTGGCAAGGATCTCTTCCCAGACTCCAAACCAGAAATGGGAACTCCAGGAGTGCCTTTAGCCCCAGTGCTGTAATTAACTGCTGCATGGACGAGCATTGCCTGCTGGGCTTCCTGGTGACACAGGGGTTTCAGTGTGCACAGAGGCAGAGGTGAGTACCCTCCCTCAATTCCCAGTGGACGATGAACTCCTGGTGTTACTCCTTTTGCCCCTTCACTTGGGGACAGCCCTTATTAAAGCAGATGGTGGCTTTGATTTCCAGGCCGCAGTGATTAGTGACTGTGCTGTCCCCACGGGCTCTGGGCTTACAGTGTCCCCTTGGGGGTGCGAGTTCAACTTTTAAACCCCTGCACGGGAGCTGACCTTTGTTTCCACCAGTGGCACAATTAGGATGGACTCGGGGTGGTCCTGGGGAGAACATCAGCCTCCCTGTAATTGCTGGTGACAACAACCACAGGCCGGCGTTGGACACGGCCCACATTCTTGTGTTGTCACCACTGTGCTGTGTGACTTTGTGAGGACATTTTCCAGTGGGCATTGGCCTGGAGCCAGGCCACAGCCCGAGTTACTGGTTAAACCCATGGTTTAATGTGCTAATCCCAGAGTTTGAGCTACATGTACTGTGTGGCTGTGTGTGTGTGGTCCTGAAAACTCACCGGTCTACTTGCAAATTAAAAAAACCCGAAAACACTATAATATTTGCCCATTTGTTGCCATGGCGATGAAGGAGTGTGGAACAAAAGAAAGATATTCCGGTTGCCCCCGGGCCTGTGAACAAGCAGAATCAGAGAGTGGGTGAGAATGTGCTGTTAATTGTAACCAGAAATGCAGTAGGTCAGCCACCATCACTGCAAAGTGTTCTTCAAACCTCCTTTCATGTCCCAAAAAGACATCCTGTAAAAGCCGGTGAAAGCACTGACAGCGGGACTTCCATTGTACCAGGCGCGACTTGGCCCATAAATTAAGCGAACTGAAAACCCAGCCTTGCTCCCTCCAGGTATTCGTTTTCCTCAGTCTATCGATAACCTGGCAGGAGCAGATCTTGAACCAAATGTTATCTCGGCGCTGCCAGGACTTGCCGGCAGCTGCGGGGGGAAGGCAGCGCCGCTGACTCGCGGAGATAACAGGTGGAATGCAACAGGCGCTGCTTTTGTCTGCCATAACTTGCACTCCAAGCTCTCGGATGCTGCCGGGCCCTTTGCTATCCCAGCCTGCAGACTTTCCTGCCATGCCTGCAAAAGAAATCCGAAGCATTTCACAACTTCCAAGTTCTGACAGCATTGAGAAAAATGCATAAAACCCCAATAAAGCCCCTTCCCCCATGCATTTGTTGTGCTAAGGAGGCACGTCGCTGCTTCTTGGGTACAGAACATGGGCTCAGAAATTAACTGTAATTGTTGGTTCTCATTCTGTACGTGCACAACATTTGGCATGAAAAGTGTCTGCATCTTCTGTAAATCCCTCTTCAATTATGTGGAAGTGTTTGGTTTAATTTAAACCATGGCTGCTCCCACCAAGCTTAAAAATAAAATAACATAAAAACAGAACCACCCAAATCAGTCATAGTATCTTGGTCATGTTTATGTTATATATATGTAGTTAAATTTGCTCCTATATAGATGGAAACTTGAAGCCCACTCTCAGAGCCACCTAGTTTGTAAAGTTTCAAGAGGCTGTAGTTGTTCTTCTGAGAAATTATTTTCCTGTCTCAACCTACATTCTTCTATTTGCAAGAACCCAGAAGATAATGCAACCTTCAGACCAATTCCACAACCACAAAAAAAAACAGTACCCTTGATTCATTGCCGTAAGGATGTCCAGGCACAGTATTTTTAGAGGCAGTATTACATAGCTCTTGCTAGGTAAAATGGATTTTTCAGAAGTTAGAGAGCAGTGCTTTAAAAATGTCCCAAATTAAATGCAGTCTTATTGATGTAGTTTTAAACACAAAATTGGTCCATATAAAGATCACAGGATCTGGCTTACAGTCATCAGAGATGGAAAAATACCTATCAGACAAAGCTGTACAAGGGCAGAATCTGGTTCCTCCTAAAAGAGGGCTGGGTCTCATCTTTCACTGTTCTTTCTTCCATTAACTTGATCTTTGATCTCAGTTCCTGTTAGAAATATCTGTAAACAGTGATGAAGTCCTAGGCTATTAACCAGATGTTTAATATTGTGAGAAGATCCCTGCCTCTAATAGAGTATCTGATAAAGAAGACAGCTACAAGAGCAATCAATAACAATAACAATAACTACAACAATAACAATAATAATAATATTCTTCAGGAAAGAAGACACAGTATTTTCATTTTCTGACGGATCTGTCACCTTTGAAGTAAACCAGGCTGCTGGAAATGTGGTTCACATTTCAGAATCATTCCTTTCAGAATTATCAGGCTCAAGCATCCAAGCCAAGCTAATTTTTTAGTTTAACAAATATGAGTGTTCAGTTCAACTATATTAATTGGGTACTCAATCCACCACCAAGTTCTTGACCAAAAAGGTAATTGAAGATCAGTTATTACAGAAACTGACCTTGTAATAGGGCATTGCAATTATTTTAGTTTAGACTTGGTCAGTACGGGGTTCAAATCCCTGAAGCTTCCAGCCCCACACAGGTGACCTGCTGGAAGCTCCTGGAGTGCTGTGCACAGCTAATGCTGTGCAAAGACTGTGTTTTCAAGGACAGCTGCCTGGAAAGCCTTCCCAGAAAAGATCTGCCTTAGCCCAGGCTGATGTTGTTCAGGGAAAGCTGCAAAGTGCATTTTTAAATTCGTAAAGTCTTCCCCTGACCTAAGTGATACATAAACCCACATTGGCAGTGCTCTTCACTGAGGAAGGAAGCAAGGCAAAAAGCCAACAGTTTTACTTTAGATTTTTATAGCCCAGTAATTTTGTACAGCATGGTAGGCAATACATAATGGAAAGGTGTGTGGAAGCATCAGGTTAGAGAATTAAGTTCTATGTATTATATAGCCATGACTTATAAGCTATGGCTGAGGTATTATTTAGTCCCATTCACAATCCTGAGCATTTAGAAGTTAAAGCCTATCAAGGCAAAAATGAGGCAGAGAAGGAGATCTGCTTTAAATGTACTCCTAATTACTGCTAGAGAGCTTTTATGAAGAACAGACCACAGCACTTCCTATTGTTTTACATTTTGTCTTGTTTTAGAGTCTCAAGAGTGATGTCATAACAGGGGGAAACTTGTCATGGACACACATTAAACCCTGGACACAAGGAGAAGATCTTTGATAACATATTCAGTACATAGATGGGTAATTCAATAAGGGGAGAAAATGCTGAATTAAAGACATTTTTAAAGTTACTTGTATGCATGTCTCAGAAATTCTACCTCTGTTCAGAGGCACATGCTGAACTGCAATCAAATTACTATGTCCAGCTCTGCAATTTCAATCATTTATCCCATTTATAGGGGTCTTTTTGTCTTGAATTAGGCAAAATGTGAGCCCAACAGGAAATTAAGCAACTAAGCAAAATCAGGAAATTCACTCAAGTGGCTTAGTCAGTGGAATGCCACTGCTATCTTCAAACTAAAACTCCAAAGAGGTTGAACTGCAGTTGGATTTATTTTCAAAGTGGCTAATTTGCTTTTAATTTGTACAAGGTTAGTAACCAGGAAAAAAATACATTGCTCTCATGAAGCTTGCCTTTAATTATTTTCACAGAAGGCCACAGCATACAGACATACATAATGAGTTTAAAAATATAAAAATATCAGAACAGCTATTTTAATGACAAAGTTTGAGATGCTTATTTTAAATAAGTACCTGCTGTCTTTAGAACATTTAAAAAGAACTGAAACAGAAAAAAATACGTTCAAAGATTACACTTGGTCCTCAAAACACATATTTGATGATAGCTCTTGGGGTGGGGAGAGAGGAATTCTTTTAGCTGTTTACAGTGCCTCCCTGCATTTGGGATCTACAGATCTGTATGCAAAGTATTTTAAGTGATTTTTCTGGGAGGACAAGCTACATATTTTGCTTCACAGAAAACACTTCACTGCCCTGAACCCTCAAAACAATTTCTTGCTTGCAAATTACCATTATTACTTATCTACCCAAAGTACCTAGGAACTCTTGTGATGGTCCAGGTCCCTGTTGCACTGGGCAGTGCACCAACACAGAATAAGTATATAATCCTTGCCAAGAGCACACAGAAGCCAAGAGGTGTCTTTTTGTAGTTTAAAAAGAAGACAGAGGTACCATGGCTGATCTTTATTATAATTCTGGTGGTCCTCATCGTGTTGATCTATTGCAGTTTGAAATCAGACATTTTCTTGTGATTTTAAATAATTACTGCTGCTTACACAGCAATGCACTGCACTTGCCTTTGATTTAAACTAAGCCATGAGATGCTTCATTAGCTTCAAGAGGAAACCATGGAGCCTCGCCCTGTGGTAACAGGTTTGGATCTGGAGGGTTTCACTGCTGCTTTCTGAGCCCAGTGCCTGTGTCACACTCCTCCTGCTCAGTTCTTCTTTCTGGGCAGCCTTTGCTGGACTTGTAACAACTCCTGTTTGGTATTCAAATAACAGCTATAATTAAATCTTCTGCCTTTAGCCAACAGTATCAACAGAGATGAGGGAGGAAAAAAGAATAGATTTATACTAGGCATAAGGGAGAAAGTTTTTATGATGAGGCTGTTGAAGCACTGGCACAGGTTACCCAGAGGGGGATGCCCCATCCCTGGACACATTCAAGGCCAGGGGGGCTGGAGCTCTGAGCAACCTGATCAAGTTGAAGACATCCCTGATCACTGCAGGGGGGTTGAACTTGATGGCCTTTAGAGGTCTCTTCCAACCCAAGCCACTCTGTGCTTCTGTGATAACACACAGCCACTGTTGCGTGTCATCTGTGCCTGTCTGTGCATATCTGTACACGATGTAACAGATTTAAAACCAGTTGGGCAACTTCAACTGAATTTGATAGAGATTTAGAGACCTTCTGGAGATTGTGCAAAATTCATGGAAGTACCCAACTGAATAGAAAACACCCCACAAGTATTTCTGCTGAAGACAAGGCCTCTTAATCAGCTCCTGTCTGGTCTTAGACAACAGAGAACAAAGGAAAAAAAAACCCGAATTTGTAAGGCTTTGTCCTACCTCAAGTACAGAAGAAGTTTCAGCCAGGACTTGCATCTTAATCAGTCAGCCTCGAAACACATTCAAAAGACACCAAGTTTCATTAAAGCAGATTTTAAAATGTACTAGTTCCAATAGTATCTCCTCCTTTCTTCAGAAATATCCTAGATGTTTCATAGTTCAAAACACAGAACAGCTTATAGGGGTGTTTGGAGGTGAGGGGGAAACCCCTCTTTCTACAGGACTGATGGATGTCTCTTGCTTCTTTGTACAGGGTTGATTGGGGGTCAGGAAGACATTTCCCTCCCAGTCAGGGAAGAAGGGACATGAAGATTCATTTGTCTTTTTTTATCCCTTTCCTCTACAGCCAGCGGCCTGGCTGACCTCCTGAATCATTCAGGTCATCATAAAAAAGCCTCAGGTCATGGTGATCACTCTTGTTTTCTGCTTGTGAAACACAGGTTACTCTCCTGAGAATGAAAACACTTTAGTTTAATTGAAACCTTTGGGCTTAATATATGAGTACCTTTGTTAAATGTAAAGCCCTGAGGTAAGCAGAGGTCACACTGGTGCAGTTCAGAGTGTCTGGGGGTCTCCAGAGGCAGAACAGCCTTTGCTTTAGTGAAGGGTAGACAGAGGCACAAGAGGCAGTGAAGGGCTTTGAATTAAAAGATGGGGAGTTTATGGCTGATACAACTAAAATAGAACACAAAACCAGAACCACCAGAGTTAGGAGGAGGCTCGTGTGGCTAAAGGACATGGCTAGACAGCCACTGCAGCAGCAGTGAGTGGGTCTGGATGGGATGAGATTGTGTTATTTGAGAGGAAATCTGAGAGAAAATGAAAAGTTCTGGTTGAGCCACAGTGGGCTAGATCTCTCACTTACGTGTCAGGGACAGGATTTCTCACAGGCTGTGATTTCAGCTGGAGCAGAGCAGGCAGGTAAGGGAGCATGAGTAGAAACGTGGTGTTTGAACAGCTTTCTGCATGATCCAGAAATATAATATGTAAGAGAAAACCCTTCAATACTTGAATATGCCCTGTGATTAGTATGCACAATTCTATGTGAATGTTTCATGGTTAAAATCTTTGGTACATATCACTCTGCTTGGCTGAAACACAAGGAAAATTCTTCCCTATATTGCTGTTTTGATTTAAGGGTGAAAATAGTCCCTGCTTTATCTAACCATAGTCAATTTAGGAATGAGATGAAGTGACATACAGATATTATTGGCTTGCAATCACTTTGTTCCCCAGTGAAGTTTCACATTTGAAAGATCTCTGTTTCCAGAGAGATGGTAAAAGATATTAAGGCCTGACATTGTGACACTGCACATTTTCTACCACTTCACAGCCAAGTTCAAGGCAGAATAAAAGAAAATAATACGTATGCAGATATAAACAATTCTAACACTAACAAAATATTTATCCAGTGTGTTTCCACAGGGAAATTAATTTGCTAATTGCTCTCTCAAATTCCTGGGTAAGTAAAAGCAGAAAACGACCAGAACATTGCTAACTACCATCTTCTTGAAAAAAAACCAAAACAAACCAAAACAAACAGATTTTATAATGTACTAGTTCCAATACTATCTCCTCCTTTCTTCAGAAATATCCTAGATGTCTCATAGTTCAAAACACAGAACAGTTGTTTTGTTGCACAACAACAATAAAAAACCACCCCTCACAAAAAAAAACCAAACAAAAACAAACAAAAAAACCACCCCAAAATTAAGCAAAACCAACCAAACCCAGCCCAAACCAAACAAAAAACCCCCAACCTCAGCCCATAAAAAATGAGAAGCAGATGAAATGGCTCATACAGAAATTCTGTATTAAGGATGGTGAACCATAACAAGTGTGATATGTTGTACAGAGTGGGCTTTAAGTAACAGGGCTTATTAATCAAATTTAATTTACTTGTTAGTTATATGTCTTCCCTATGCCTTGTATTGGAAATCACTGGAGGAGTTTGAAGGAGCTCTGTAAGCCTTGTCCTGGCAGAAAAACTGCAAACCTGAGAACTTCAGCAGTAGGATGCACATACCTGTGCTGCCCCTGGCTTTTTCAAGGAGACACAAACTGGGGAAAAGTTCTGGGCTGAGAAAAAGCTCAGTCAAGAGATGAACAAGCCATTTGGAAAAGCAGACAAGTGTTGGAAAGTCCAGGAAGGAAGTGCTGTATACAGCAAAAAGAACAAGGCACTTGGAAACGTATGTAGGAAGGACTAGAAACTTGAGTAGGCAAAAGATGCTTTGGCTGAACTCTTAGTGGTTTAGAGTTCTCAGGAGTGGGGCTGTTCCTCAGGGACTGCAGTGAAAAGCTGCACAGTGCTGTATTGGCTCAGCACATGGCGCTTGATTTGGCCATTTTGAAATCCAGTGGCTAGTTTGTCTCCTGGAAAAAGAAGTATATTCTGGCTAGTCGGTTCAATTTAAGAAGAAACAGGCAAGTGTGTAGCTGGAGTAACAGGTAATAGAGGTGAAAGGCTGGGTGTAGGAAAAGTCATCTGTGTGCAGGGGGCACAGGATGGAGTCACCCTTCCATGAAATCCAATAAAAACTGATCTGGTCATGATTAACTCAACATCTTCAAAATCCTTTTAAGAGCTCACAAGGAACACAATATCTAGCCAGCTCATAGTGGTATGTGAGGGACTCCTGACTCTAATATCCCTGGATGTCAGCCCTCTGTTTGTTTCAGATTTTGATGCTGAACACTGCTCTGCTTCTCAGTTCCAGCTTATTTATTTAGTATTCTTATCACTTTATCTCATTTTTAGCAAGCTTGTGAATGTAAGTAAGGAAAAATACCTTATACAATAACTTCATCTATTTGAGCAGCCTGAGCAAGGTCTACATTAAACCCACCAACTGATACATATAATTAGTGGCAGAACTTCCTCTTGTGCCCAGAACCTGTGAAACTGCTCAGCAGAGAGAATGGAGAAGTGTGAAAAGCAGCTTTGATGGGGCTCAGCCATGCTCAAACATCCCCTCAAAACAGGAAGAACATCACAGTCAACTCAATACCCAAGCACTGTGTCCTGTACCTGCTCAGTGTCAGACTCCAGTCAGCCCAGTGTCTTTCTTCACCCCTTGCATGGGAATTCCCTGGGCTGGGAGAATCCACATTGCCCTCTTGCTTCTCAGGGGAAGTGCAAAGTGACCCAGAGGGAAACAGGATCAGTGAAGGATTTTATTTGATCTGGACTCTTTCTGACAGGCCTTCATAAATGTGTCTTTTAAAAACAGAGGCCCCTTTGCCACTATATATATTTTATGGGGAAGCAGATGAATGACCAACAGTGATTGCTAAAAGAAGTGAGATAGCATGATTTGGGGTAAATTTACCTGAGACTTGCTATTCCAGCTGAGAACTGCTATCCCAACCTGCTTGTCTTGCTTCTGTAATTCACTGTTAAAAGAATACTGTGTGCAGTAAAGACACTGTTTTGTCATACTAATGTTGACCTAATCAGTGTCCACAGCAAAACACTTTGCAATCAGTTTGAAATAGTGCTGGAAATGCTCATCTGACCTTTACAAGCAGTTGTGCACATTACAGAGTGTCTGAACTACTTTTGCACTTCATGACCTTACATCAAGTAGCTGCTGGGCTCCTTGTCTACAAACAGTATGAAAATAATAACCAAAAAAGAGCTGAGTTGCACAGTCTCCTCTGCTTCCTTTCCTGATCTTAGGTGGTAATTTGTCTAGATATGCAGCAGCTTAGTTGTAACACACACCCATAGCATTCAGGTCTAGCTGTTATTTTCACCCAAGAAGCAACGCCTGAGTGTCACTCATGTCTATCTGCCATGCTCTAAGGAGGGGAAAACATTCCATTTCTTGAATACCTGGATCCATGACCTGATGTGCAGACAAGAGGTTAGAGGAGCTGCTCTTTCTTTATGAAACATGGGGGTCAAGATGGACCAAACTCATCCTGTAGTGAAGACTTCCATATTCTTAATGCAGCAGTTTAGGTGCATAAAATAATGCTCAGAAGGACATCTTAGAGAAGCCATGCCATCCATTGGTTCCCTAGGTGAAAACTGTCTCCTGAGGTTCATTCTGACTGCACCTATTTCAGCTTGTGCTTTATTGCAAAGACAACTTTGTGTCTCTCTTTAGTTTGCTTTCTTTCCCCTCTCTGTTTTTTCCCTTTCTTTTTAATTTAGAAACCTGCCTACATTTGTGTCTCACTGTTTTGTTGGAAACAGATGGCCCTTCCTGAAGACACACAGTTGAGTGAACAGACACGGACCACTTTACCATGTGGTAGCATGTTTGTAATTAGATATTTAAAGTGCTAGACAATTACTATCGAACCTTGTCATGAGGGAAATTTAGGTCTGTGTTTACCAAGATCTGAATTATAAACTGGATCCCTGCCAGGGCTTTACTCGTGGGTATAAGATGAAGGAAGACTTTAGTTGAATACTGAGTGACATTGATTAGAGCTACCACCTGCCCTGTCTCAGACATGATCACACACTCCTCTCTCCCACCCTGTCCTGTAGTTTTTGTTGACCATTGTTTGTGGTTTCCCTATCTGATAAGTTTTGGGACCATAGGAGGTACCACCTCTGTAACATCTTTAGTTAAAGGCTCATCTTCCAAAGTGGTTTTGGACTACAGAGAGGTAAAAGCAGTTCCATCCCAAAAGGAGCCAGTATAGAGCCATGTCACAAAAAAGCAGGTAAAGTTGGAGAGGAGAATGGAAAGTGATAAATCAGGGGAGAAATTTTAGGGGAGTATTACAGAAGCAAAGAAGTTCAGGGATTTATCTAATGCAGAAGATGGTTTAATACCTGCAAAGTTTTGCCGTGGAAATAAATGCCCAGGCTGTGGAAGCTGAGAGCAGCAGCACTGGCTGCTGGGGAAGTGCAGCTGTGCCCCTTTCACGTGCCTCCCCCAATGCTGCAGCCACAGCTGTGACTGAACAGTTGCAATGAAGAAACTTCAATTTCAGATACATGAAGTTCACTCTGGTTTTACCCTGCTTGAAACAGAAATAGTATAGGAGTCTGCAGGAAAGTATCATGGAAACACAAATGTTTGCAAACTATGGAAATGGTTAAAGTCATAGGTAAAGGAAAACCATATTTACGTCAAAATCTTACACCTGAGCTGCTCTGCTCCAGTGGAATACTTAAAATGGTTTTGAAAGACAAATTATATCATGACTTCATTTAAAAAAACAAACAGAAAAAGTTGTTAGTTCTAAATTTGGATAAGGATTTAGCAATGAAATGCTTCAGGGATAACTTGTTTTCAATGGGGAATTCTGCGAACAAAAACTGATTACAGGATGGAGCCAAATCCCTGGCAAGGATACGGACAGGATCATGGAATCAGATGAACTAAAATTTCCCATGCACTAGAATCCACAATAAGGCCAGGAGCAAAATGAGCACAATCACAATGCATTTCAAGAGCCAGGACTGAGCAATGGGAGAAAGCTGTGTACTTTCTTCTGTGTACCTGTAATCTCTTGCAAGATCTTTCTGAAGAGAGGTATGTGTTGATCTTACAGAGAACTAGAACACTGATTTAAATATTCATTGTATAATCAGGGGAAGGAATCTTGGAAAACTATGTGAAAAAAGTACTGTGGGGTTGTACAGAGTGCAAAAGATGGGAGGACAGTGATGAAGACCAGCAGTAACACCTGGTAACGTTGTTTAAAATAAAATTTGGTTTAATTTATTGGTCTCTTAAAGTTCAAATTTGAAAGTAAGCTAGCCAAAGTAAGCATTTCCCAGGAACATAATTTTGGTTTGGAGTCTGCATTGTAACATTAACTCTGGTATCTCTTGCAGCATTGTCCTGTAATTCAAAAAAATCCCACAGAGAAATAAGGTAAATTCAGCTGAAAAACTCATAGGTCGAAGGACATGTGAGTGAAATACAACTCCATGTGCAAACACAGAAGAACAGGTTGCAGAAGGCTGAAACAACAGATGGTTGTCACAGGGACAAGAAGAGCTTGATAACAGTTACCATGAATAAGAAATACCTGCACGGCAGTAATGTTAGGCCTGTGGGCAGCAGTAAATCAGGGTTTGGTTTCTCATGACGTTAAGGATTATGCACCCACATAAAGAAGCCTCTGCCCTGACAAGTGCACGGTGTAATTGTTGTCCAAACACATCCCACTTCCTCGCTCCGGCTGACTCACGGCCGCCTCTGAGAAACTCCCATCGGAACGGTTCCTGTGGGGCGAGCAGCAGGTGTTGGGCGGCTTTCTGCCCTGCATTTCGGGGGCGATGAGGAGCTGCCGGCGGGTGTGACTGGGAGCAGGGATCGCGCAAGCAGAGGGCAGTGTAAGCACACGGACACAGCGCCGGCAGCGCCGGCTCCAGGGAGGGAACGGGAGCGGCGGGAGCGGCTCGGGCCGGGGGCTCCGCGGGCAGCCTCGGCTGTCCCGCCGCGCCTCGGCCTGCTTGTGACAGGCAAATATCATGACTTCATTCTTATCTAAAATAAAAAAATAAATGAAATTAATAGTTCAAAGTTTGGATAGGATTTAGCAATGAAACGCTCCAGGGGATAACTTGTTTTCAATGGGGAATTCTGTGAACAAAAACTGATTACAAGGATGGAGCCAAATCCCTGCCAAGGATACGGACAAGGATCGTGGAAGCAGATGAACTACAATTTCCCATGCGCCAGAATCCACAACTGGGCCAGGAGCAAAATGAGCACAGGCAGAAAGGGTGCCAAGACCCAAAAGGAGGGGTAAGAGAAATCGGAAGTAGAGGAAGAGGAAGAGAAGGAAGAAGAGGAAGAAGATGAGAAGGAAAAGGATGATGAGGAGGAGAGTGCGCATCCCCCTTGCGGCTCCATCCGGGCATGCGATGACGTAATCACCCTCGCGCGCGCAGCGCGTATTCCCCTGCGCGCGCCCCTCGCCCCTCCGCACGCGCGCTGCCCAGCCAATGACAGCGGCGCGGCGCCGCAAGGCCTCCTGGGGGCTGTAGTCCAACGCGCGCTCCCCACCCCACCCGGCACCACAGCTGCGCGTCCCTGCCGCGACCGGGGTAGCGCCCGCCCCCCGCCCCTTTATGGGCGGGGCCGGACCGCGCCGCAGGCCAATGGCAGAGCGGGTCAAGGTTCGGCCGGCGGGCGGCGCGGCCAATGGGCACGGGCGGGCGGTGGAGGGGGCGTGGCCGGCGGTGTTTTGTTCGGTTGCCATTGAGCAGCCCGGTCCATACGCGCGGGGGAGGCGGCACGGCCGCTCAGGTACCAGCGGCTGCTGTGGGGAGGGCACGGGGTGGGGGGGGCAATGAGCGTGGCCGGCAGGTAACAACAGTCGTGCGGCTAACAGGTAACAGCCGTGTAGGCAACAGCCGGACAGGTAATAACAGCCCTCTGCAAGCAGCAGCCGACAGGCATCAGCCCCGCTGTCGGCCCGCAGGCAGTGCAGGGTAGAGGGGAGGCGGCCCGGCCATCCTCGGACCCCTTGGCGGAGCCCGGGAGGGGCCGTACGCACGGCGCAGCTCCGGGCGGGCGGGGCAGCGAGCGCGGCCCGGGGGACCCTGCGGGGCGGGGGTGTCACCCCGAGGCTGCGCTTCCCCGCAGCGGCACCTCCTGCTGCCGCAGGGCTGCAGGCTGCTCATCCCTCCGGTTACCTCGGCAGATAGGTAAAGCGGTGTGGATCTTGTGCATTTTGTTGTTATTGTCCGTGCTCGGCCCGGGCCGCGCTCCCCCCTGCACCGCCGGCGCTGCAGCCGTGCGCCCGCTGGGAGCTGGAGGCGGCCGCCCCGCCGGGAGGCAGAAAATCCATAACCCCCAAAAATGAAGTTATTAGCGTTAATAGGCGCTGCTGGGGCGGGATCCGGGCCGGCTGCGCGGCGCTGCCGTGTCTCCCAGGGGCCTGGCCTGGCCCGGCCGTGCGGGGAAGGGAAGGTGCCCGGCCGCGGCGGGGCTCGGACATTCCTTTGTGCCGCTGCCCTGCAAACACATGTCTGCAGGCACGTACCCGGCGATTTTGAGGCGATTCCCCCCTGTCTGGCACAAGGATAGAGTTACCTCTGTGGAGGTGCCCTTTTTTCCACAATAGCTGCCTTCCATAATGATTCCTGGGTGGAAACGGTGGCTATTTTCTTCTTTTCCCTTCCCCTCAGCAATAGAAAGTTGATTTCTAGTTTATGGCCCTGAAGTGTAAGGACTAGTTGGGCTCAGTGGGCGAGTGAATGGGCTCTTTGTGTTATCCCAGCTTTTCTAAGGGCAATAACATGGCTTTGTTCTTGTTATTTGGCTTATTAAATGTCTTCTGGCCTGCAGGAAGGCTGGGTAGAAATGTGTGGTTGAAATTCTGGGTGCTGTTTCAGGAGGTCGTTTTAGGTCCTATGAGATAGAGCAGCCACCCGCTGTAGAGGCTTCTCAAGATTGATGTTCAGGGATCTGAATTCCTGGGGTTGGGATGGAAAAGTTCAGGCATTTTCCTCTTTAGGGAAGGATATCCCCATCCCAGCATCCAAAAGCTTTGGAGCAGCACCTCAGCTTTGGGGTTGCAGGGTTGAGAGGGACTGGGTGATTCTGTGGGCGCTAAGCCCTCTGCCTGGGGATGAGTTGAGCCAGTTGGTCAAACCCATTTTCTGGTTCTCTGTGCATACATTAAAATTAGCTCCTGAACAGCTCTTACAGCCTTTACTGTTGCATTGCCTCCCGTTCATTTGCCTGACTGATAGCAAATATTTTTGTCAGAAAAAAATTGCCGTTTTTGGCAAGAACCAGTAAGTTTGTATCTCTTGTGGCAAGCTCAAATGTTTCTGGGTGTGTTTTAATTGTGAATGGTCTGCTTGCTTCTAGTCCGGCTTATGAAATGTGGAGCACAATGTTTGCTGAATAGCAGAAACTTTCCTGATGAAGCATGTTACTTGATCTGGTTTTATTGGAGGTGCAGTGTACTTGTTCAAGCCCAAAGAGCTTGTATCCTTATAGTTATTGAGCTTTCAAAAATGCCTGGAGGAATTGTGCTTAGAGGCAGGAGACTAAAGCATACATTTTAAGTAGCTCTACATAAGTTGGTGGAACTCTGAATTAGAAAATGGGTTCACTATTCACTCATTTTGGATTTCTGTGAAATACTTTTCATGTTAATGTGTCTGCTATTTTTAATAAGCCCTATTTTTTTGCATCAGTAGCAAGATGCTTCTCTTCTTCATAAGGAAGTAAATGCTGCCTATTAGACACAATCTCAAAATAGTGATCTACAAGATCAGCCCCAAGATGATATGATACCCTTTTGGGATGTTCCTGTGGTAATCTGGCAGTCCTCTAGCGGCCTTTACCTGCCAGTGCGTAACCCACAGTTATTGTCTTTTTAACTGGGGAATTAAAGTTGGTTAAATAATTGTAAAGGGATATTTTAAGTTCAGGATGGTTAAACTTCCCTACTTCCTTTCAAAAAAGCTGTTTTTCTACGGGGTAGTATGATTCAGAAGAATGAGGAGGCTGAAAGAAGAAATATTTATATTTGCAACCATTGTGTTAAGCTTGGGAAGTTTAGTAGAGGTGTAAAACTATATTTATGAAAATATGGTGGGCAGATAGACTGAAAGCCTGACTGTACTGAGAAGACTGCAATTTATTGCATGGATTGCTTTATTTAAAACAAAACCTTGAAGGATTTATTCTTTCCTTTAGGAATTCCTTGAGAGTCTGGTAGCCATTACTGTGGCTCCCTTTTTTTAGTTCCTTCTTTTCCCTTCTCTGTGCTTTCTCCCCCTTCCTCTGTTGCCTCCCCCCAATCTACATTCCTTTGTGTTAGCAGTGATGATGGCAGTTCTAGTCACCTCCTGTGGTTTGATAGATTATTCCCTTTAGAATCATGGTGTACTTAAAACTTTCCAAACACAATTCTTTCCTTGCTCCTCCACTTTTTTTGATGCTGGCTTTGAGTTTTGTTCTAAAAATTTGTCCTCTGTGGTTCTGCTTTGAGCTGTCTTAAAAACTAATAAGAAGTCTCCTTAAGCCTTTAGTGGAAAATATTAGTATTTATGTTATGATTTACATTTCTTTTTGTGTATGTTGATGGTCATAATATAAACAGAAATTTTGTATTTTGGCAACAGGGAGCTTCTCTCTCCCCTGCAAGCTCACAAGTTCTGTGCTTGCTTTTTTAGACAAAACTTTGTTTGCTTTCAACTGTAATTTTTATTGTTGTGAAATAAACTTCTTGGACTTTGATTACTGCATTCTTGAGATCTGGTAGTCACGTAAGAACAATCTTGCAGGTACTCTATTTCAAAAAGCAATAGATTTCTGTCCACTGTGGAATTATTTGCAACTTTTACTTTAGATGTTTTAAGTTATAACCTTACTGGGGGGTCTGAAACTACTCACAAAAACCTGTGGAGGGCTTTATGAGCCCTCCTGAAGGAAGGGTTAATCAGCACAAGGAAGCCCTGTTCAATTCTGGGAAAGAAGTTCATGGCTAGAAATACAGGTACTTGAAGTCAGTGCAGTGTCTGATACTTTCTTGGTAGGTAAATTTTAATCTCTTGATTCTGTACACCTGTGAGGGAGCTCTTTACATGGACAATGTGCTTTTTGGTTGTTGTGAAGTCTGTGTCCTTAAGATCTTAGCACTGAAGTACTGCAATCCAGTGGTCTTTAAAAAAAAAAAACACAACAACCTCCACTTTGTTGGTTTCTCTTAACTGTAAACACTCTGTTAGGGCAATTGAGACAGTCATATTTTCAGAAAATAGTTTTCTTTAAGGATTTTCTTCTCACTCAAGAGGAGGCCTTTTAAAATAAAAAGTGTGTGTCATATTTTTAACTCTTTTCTAGGCTGCTCTACAATTTTTTTATGATCCAGTTGGATATTTTGGTACTGTTAAATATAGAGAAACCTGGAATCAAGGTAACTGTCAACTATTAACATAGCCCTTGCTACATGTGGTGCTGTTTTGGCTTTTTTGGTTGTTACAGGGAATAATATCATTAGCAAGCTGGCAAGAAGCTGCTCAGCTAACTGCTAATGCTTTGCTGTGGGTGTAAATAACTTCTGAAGGCCATGTTTCTGCTAATTTTTAGGTTGAGGGGAGGAAGTAGGCAGGGTTGTTACTAAATACATTATCTGGGTTATGGCTCTCAGTTTACTGACAGCACTGTTTTTTTAAGCAAGCGTTGAATATTATGCTTTAAGGTAATATGAAGTGTTTCAATTAGGATATTTAATGAGTTATGAAAACAAAACTAATATAATTGGCTTTCTTCTGTTTGAACTTGAGTGTATTTTGGTAGAATGCAGTTTTGCATATTGGGTGTTAACAGTGAGATCAAGGGTTCTGATCACCTGATGTTCACATCATTGCTCTGAACATGAAATGACATCATTGCTTTAAGTTCCTGTGAGAATTAAACTGTAGGAAAGCATTGGGGGGAATTGTCAGTGATCAGGCCCAGAGCTTGGGACATCCAGTGCCAGTGATGGCAACTGCTCTTCAGTGTGTCTGGGTCTGTCTGTGCAGATAGAGCCAAGGGTGTGAAATCAAACTGTATTTTGCCTGGAGCTTTCATTAGAAGTGTCATTTGCAAAACTGACGCTGTGTACCAAGACCTACACGTCATTGTGGGGAGGGCATTTGAGCTGCAAGAAAGCTGTTTCTGCATTAGCTGAGCTTCAAAATTGGAACACCCAGCTGGTACAGGAAATAGTTGAAGAAATAACTGCAGCACAACTGTCTATACCTTTACTTTTGTGCTTTAGCCTGAGATATATGATACTGGAAGACAGGATCTGAATTCCATTTTTTTAAAGGATTACCTGTTTCTCCTTAAGACTCCCCTCATCCAGCCAACCTTGGCAACCAACTTTCTCTTTATTTGTTAATTCACTAGAGTTTTTTTGGGTTATGAAAGATGACATTTTTAACTTGCCCAGTTCTACATTAAAATGAAGGTATTAAAAATTAAGGAAAATGTGTACTGTCCTAATAAGACCTCATATAACAAGGCTGTGGCTTTTCTTCTACTGTCACCTCCCCTTGAGCCATTAATAGGAATAATAGAAACTTCTGTTGGTGTTATATTAACTTTAAGTCCCTAATTTGCATCACAAATAACATTGTGAACAGCATTAATGCCTTCCAGGGGTTTGGGAGGTTTTTTAATTTGTAGGGTAAATGTATTTTTTAACCTAATTGGGCAGTTCAGAATATTATTGCAGCATGTTTAATTTTTGTTCTGCACAGCTTGTGTTGATGTCAGTGGCTTTAAATCATTCCTTCAGTGCTGTGCATATGTGTTATGTTTCACCTTCTTAATTGTGGCTTTAGATTTTGGTAAAGTATTCACCTCATACAGTTACTACTAGATACTGTATGATATTTTTGTTCTTTATTCTACCATCAAAAGTTTGTTTAGAATGAAAATTCTTCTTTTAAGGGTTCTTTTCCCTTTAGTTTGGGAAAGCAGGGAGAGTTAAAATGCACTTCTCTGCCTTCCTTCAAGGTTTCTGTTGATCTGACCTCCTTTGGTTTTAGAGGGATGAAAGCTTATCATGTTTAAGGAAGGGGGCAAGTGACAAAAGCTGTGTGTCATTTGGCTCTGTCAAACCCTGTGGCCTTATCAGCTTCCACTGTCCAAAAGTAGTATGCAGAATATGGAAGAGGTTAAAGTTTGGAGCCTTAGGTGTGATGTAGGTTATGAAACAGAATTGAGAGAACATAGCTGAGGCAGGATGATAGGTCTGGATATGGGGTTCTGCCTTCTGCAGCTCAGCATTTCTTAGTCAAGATGTGAATGGCCATTGAGGTCACAGGTGTTTTTTGTATCATGTTATCTTTTCATAATGTCAGAAACTTCTGATCTAAGGACTGTTTGAGGGTGTGTTTTATTGTTTTTTTTTTTAAGTGCTGGTCTCTGTTTAGATTCCTGAGACCTATTTGTATGTTTGTACTGTGTTTTTGATGAACTGACAGTTAAAATTGCCATCCTAGTTTAAAAAAAAAAAGGAACCTCTTTGTCCAATTATCCCAGTGTGATAGTAGTGGCAAATAATTCATTGCTATCTGTTGGAATGGAGGGTAGTGGTGTGTGAGCATGGCTCAAGACTACTGTTGTGCTTCAGAGTGTAATTTGATGCAGTATTTAGTAAATGAGAGGAGAGAGGGGTAGTGAAAACAGCATTCAAGAACTACTTGCATGAATTGACTAAAGTACAGCATGTATTTCTTGTAGGGGGAAGGAGGAAAGGAACAAGTACCCAACACTTCATCTTTTCATTTCTTAAAAGTGATGAAATGAAACAACAGAGTTGAACCTTTATGAATTTGAGAAGTGTGAGTAACTTGGAGGCTCAACTGAAGTGCTGCTGCCTGTTGTAAGAGGCTACCAAAGGTTAAGAGACAGCAGGGGTGTTGCTGGTTTGGAGGTTGTGCTGGTATTGGAACATGAGCCAGCATGTTCCAGTGCCAGCCTGGTACTTGGCCTGTTCCCTTCTCAGGATGCATGAGCTTCCCCTTGAGCTTGGCTCATATCACATATGTGCCTAATGACTTCATCCTTTTCTTCCATTAGCACCCCATCCTGACCAGACCTTTCTGGTTCAATATTTGGATAAGAGATTGCTGAACTGCAGGAGGGTAAGGTGGACTGCTGCTGCTCTTCTGTTTTCATGCTTCACAAATCAGAGGAATGTCATTTAATAAAGTGGGAAGGTACCTGGATAGGTATGATACTTGTAGTACTAAACTATTACAGAGGATGAAAAAGGATAGTACTTTGTCTTGTTTTACGCTTTTTAGGTGCCTTATTTTATGCTTGAGCTCTTAAGAGTTAATTCCTCTGTGCTTTAATGGCTTGTGATTTTGCAGTTTAAATGTGAGCTCTGGCTGTAACTGACGCTCTTTGCTTCAACTCCCCATCTGTAAAATGCTGCATATCTTAATTTTTGTTTTGGAGTATTTGGCTGCTGCTTGCAGCGTTTTCCATCCTCAGGAAGTCCTAACCCAGCCTGAGGCAGTGGGTGTAAAAGGTGCAGGCACATGTTTGTGTGACAGTGCCTTGACACCACATCAGTGAAAGCCATTACATCACCCTGCTGGGTTGTTGGAAGGCAAAGCACGCCTGTCTTTCTGAAGTAATAGGCTTCTGGCATCTCTTGGTCAGAAGAAAGATGCAGCAGGATACTGCAATATTGCTGAAACTTTCATGCTGCCACAGGAGGGGATTGGAGGGGTTTTATTTCTGTGCGAAGAAAGTGTAGGGCAGGTGTGACTCTTTTTTTGGTAATAATAAAATAACCTGATTATGCAAATCCTGAAGTTTTAATTTAAAAAAATCAGAAAAATAAGTTCTAGTTCATTGAAACTCAACGAACATTGTAGGAGGATAAGCAAAATCATGGGTTTGAAACTGAATTTGTCATTAAAAAAAAAGTAGGGCTGTGAAAGGTGTAGGCTGGTTGTGAGTCTCCTGCCCCATACTGATATTACACATCTAATGTGATTCATAACAGAAGCCTGAGTAGCTCTTCTTTCTACTTAGTCCAGTGCTTTGCTGTCCTCAGTATTAAAACTTGTTCTGAATATGAAGTCAGACATCTTTCTTACTATGGGTCAAGCTTATTGCCTAATTCCCTGGACATAAGGGACAGCTATTCCTTCCCCTTTAGTAAGTAATCTCTCAAAAGTATTTGAACTGTTTTTTGCAATGTTCTTGTTTCCTTGTGTCTTGCCCTCCACCCTTGTGATACTTTTGTCCTAAATAAAACTGGTGTATTCAGGTCTTCCTGAGAGGTCATGTTTTCTTCAGCTCTGATTGTTCCTGTTTTTATCTCAAGTTAGTTCATATTGGTCTTCAAGTGTGGTGCTCAGAACCCAAGTTTGAACTGCAACTGAGACTTTGTGCTGAGTGGAGTGAAAAAATGGCTTCATGTACCCTGGAGCTGATATTCCTGTTTATGCATCCCCATGCACTGGACTTTTTTACACCAGCTTAGCACTCATTTCAAGGTCAGCCTGTTGATCCCACCTAGCTCACAGCTTTCTTCTGAAGAACTTGCCTTCCTGTTTGTTCATTTAATCCTGCCTGAGTGTGCCTTTCAGAACTCACTTGTATCCTATTACTTGCAGAACACTTTTCCAACTTGTCAAAGTTATGCAGGATTTTAAGGCTGTCTTGCAGTCCTTCCTGCTGTTCTCCTACATATAACAAGCCTCCTCTGCCTGCAGCAGATCACGGGAAGCACAGAAATGGAACTGAGCTGGGTTCCTGCTCCATGTGTCTCCCACGCACCACTGGCAACTGCTCTTTGGCTGTGATTGTTCCCCAAGGACTGCCTTTGCTTACCTCCCAGCAGCACAAGTCTGTAAAATTTAGGTGTGTGAGCTCACAGGCTCCTCCCTGTCCCTAAACCGTGTTACACTGATGTCCCAGTGAACCAGCTGGGTGCTGCACACCTCTAGTGCTCGCAAAAGGTTCCCACTCTTCCCGGAGATTCTACTTAAATATGGGGGAATTGGAGACTGGTTGCATTAATTTTGATCTTTCTCTTAATGCTGGCATAGAACGAAGACAGGCCTAACTTCAAACTGATGTCCAGACCCGTTTTTGTTTGGTTGTTTTGTTTTAAGAAAGCCCCAGCCACCTTCTGTTTCTGTCTGTATTTAAATATATCACATAACAGCCTAAATCTAGTACCTTGCAAATAATTCCAGGTGCTACAGAGTGACTGAAGTCATCTGTAGTTAGAGATCTTTGAAGCTGTCCATTCTTGAGATGAAATTGCTCTTTCATTGCAAGCCATCTGTCGAAGGATAAGCTCTACTTGGAACAGCTTTTCTTTAGAGTATTTTTCTTGGATTTGTTTTTGTAAGTATTTTTTGACATCTCTATAGGCGCAATTTTCTCTGTTTGAAATCTTAGTTCTCATATTATCTCCCCCCATTGAACTCAATGCACATAATGAATCCTGTGCTGCATAGAAATGGATTTCTGTGAGCCCTGTCTCTGTTGGGGTTTGACACAGTTCTGTAAGTGCTATTTGTTTGGTTTTTTTTTTTTTTCCTCCAGCACCTCTTCCTCTAAATTTTCTATACCTCTCTGCCATTCAGTAATTCCCTTAGACTTGCTCTTATCATTGCCTTATTTACAGTCCCTGCATGTGTAGCAGTTTATTCTCATCACACAGATATATTTGAGTGTACTTAAGTTTTATTGTGCCTGGCTGCAAGCTGGAATAATTAATCTTCCAACCATTCTTTCCATTCCTAAGGAGATGGACAGATATGCTTTGAAATCCTGCTGCAGTGTTAAGTTGAGCAGAGGTTTACAAAGTCTGATGGTCCTTTGCTAAAGATATTGAATGTTTGTTAGATGGGATTACCTCAGTGACCACTCTGAACCCAAAAAATGCTACCAGAACAGTAAGGCAGCATCACCTGGTGTTGGGAATTTAAAAGCAATGTAGATGGTGAAATTTGTGCTGAGTGTACTTTAGGTTAATAGTTGTTTATATATATTACAGACCTTAAGAAGGATTATGGGGGAGCTACGTTCAGAAAAGTTCTTTCAAGGTGTGTTCATGCTTGTGGCAGGTTTTTCTGTATAAAGTGTGATACTCCAATTTTAGTAACATAGTTGACTGCAAAATGCCATGTGTCCTCGAGATTAAACTTCATAGTCCTGTTAAATATACAGTCTTAAGCTTTAGAACTAGTTTGGAGGAACTTTCCCTTTGTCCTTTTCTCACTGGAGCACAAGCTGATAAAATAATACCAAACCTATTTCTGAGCTCTAAACCAGCTGTTGAGCTGAGCCAAACTGCAATGAAGTAAATGCCTGTTGCACCTGCAGAAAAGGCTGCAGCTGTCAGAAGCTTGTTTATCACTTCAGTACTTCTTGAGTCCAGGTGCTCAGTCAGTGACTTCCCCTAACACAGTCATTTGTTTCAGATCTTCAGCAGAAAAGATGCTACTGCTTTATGCAGATTATAATGTTAATGCTTAACCTTTGCATGTGTGAAGATGCCAGGAACCCAGATGTAATTTCAGAGGCTTACTTTAGAGGAAGCTTAGATGGAGTACACTTTTTGTCAGCATTGAAAGATCATTTGAAAGACCACATCTCCCTTACTGTTAACTTCATGAGATAAATCTTTACTTTTTTGTTCTTCAGATTGGTTACCAAAGTTGATCTTGTCAGAATACTGTTATCTGTAAAGGTAACTGCCCAAGTGGGAGGTCCCATTTCCCTTCCAAATACTCTTGGTCCTGTCCTCCTTTGCACAGCTGCTGTCTGGGAATATTGCTAGACTTGCCAAGTGACTTACCTGCTGCTGCTCAAAGCTGATAAATTTCTGTCCTAGTCAGGAAGGATTAGAAGTGAAGGCCTTTCTCGACACTCATTTTTTTTTTCTCCTGGCGTTTTTGTGCTAAAACAAAATTCAGGTGATGTTCAGGTAGTACACAGAAGATACTGAGCTTTTCCATCAAGCAAAGGTGATCTTCCAGTATTTTAAGAAAAAACAATCAAACTAATGTAGCTAAAATAGTTCACTTTTTTTTGCTTCTTTGCCATAGTGTAACTTTGTCTCATAAAATTTCATTAGTTGATGTAATTGTTACAATTTTTTTTCTAAAGCCTACTGCAATGTGTGCCCCTTGGTTTGTGTCTTGACCTCTAACGCAGCATTTCCTGAATCCAGCTGTTCAGTGTGCTGCTCAAGGCTGACTGCATAGAAACAAAGTAGTTATCTGGCTTTTCAAATAGTCCAGTGAACTAGTAAGAGCTGCATAGCTCAACTAATTTTTATTGAAGTACCTTTAATAGGTCTGGCAAGAGGGATGTCCCCAGTGACACTTGAAGTAATGTCTGAATTGAATGCTGAAAGCACACACAGTATTGATGTGTACTGCCTTTGTCTTTGTATTTCATTCCATTATTTTAATGGGCTTTAATTTGTGGTCTGCTCATACTTGGATCATTTGTGGACTGAGAGCTCGCATGTAGAGCAGATTATTTGTAGTGCAGATCCCTTCAGAGACTTCACCATTCAAAAGCTTGTGGTATGTGCAAAACAGAAGTTGGAAACCAGCTATTAAGTTGATAGGAACCATAGTTTAGCAAAGTAAAGAGCAACAACAAGGAACTCTTCAAACAACCACTCAGTTTTGTTATTTGTAGTGTGATACCAAGACCTCTTTATTTAAAAGAAAATTTTTGCTATTTGAAAGCTGTTTGGTACTTGGGTTTTATTTTTCTGGATTCTAATGGCTCTGGTAACTAGATGGGTGTTGTAGAGCTTGGGATCTTCATGTGCCACCTGTTGAGGTGGCATCTCCTGCCACATGAGCTAGGGTTTCTTCAGTGGCAAATTGCGGATGGTGAGCCACGATAGAGAACAAGTTTGGGCCATGAGATGGAACTTGGTTGTCAGCTATGCACCATATTTCATATCTGTTCAATGCATTTCCATGCTCTTAACACAAAGATAATGTAGCAGCAAGCTTTAACTACTTTATGCAAGCCTGCATAGAATTTTACTGCTGTGTAAACTCTTCCTGTAATTTGCTTTCTTTATGCTTTAAAGTTTTACGTGAACATATGTAAACAGTGTACTTGTGAGCTGCTAAAGTAAAGGGTACACACACCCATATGCTCATTCAGTATAGTTGTACAGTGATCTTCTGGAGAGTTCCAATTTTGAGACAAAGACACACTTTTCTTAAACTGTGAAATTGGGTGTAATAGTTCGTCATGAGAGAAATATTACTCATAGTATGAAAAATAAGTACAGTGAGGCTTGGTGAAATGTGCTTCATGTTGCTGTAAGCATTGAGATGTACGGATATTTACAGAATACTGCTCAGAACTTGAGTTCTAAATTTAGTAGTATCTGCAGTTCACCAGCTGTACTATTTACTGAAAAATATTTGGACTACCATAGGTTCCTCATTTTTAATTTCCATAGTTGTATGCAAGCTAATGAAGGGAGACTTTGCTGTGTGCAGATTATATAGCTCATTAGATCCCTGAAATGCCATGAAGTAGCATCTTAACATAAGTGTTTTTCACCTGGCCTGAGGCCTCCAGCAAGAACATTTCACACTTGGGATCATGAAAACAAACCTAGTAGATGGGCTTTTTATTTTCAACAAGCCAACCAGATGTCTGAAACTCCTCAGAATGAACCTGAAGGCAAACAGGAGGAGGTTTATTAGCTGTGTGTGTTTTGGGAGCAGGATGTATGGAAGAGATTTGTATAATCCCTCAGCTCCGAGCCCATAGGCTTTGGTAATAGAAGAGTACTTCAGTGCTGGTATTATTCCATTCTATCATAGGGAAGCAGGATGTGCGTGGGGTAATCATTGTTGTCACTGCTGTACAAATTAAGGGTCAGTACTATTTTTTTTCAGCCCTGGGTATTTTTAAAGTATGCATATGTGCCTGTTTTACTTCTCAGTTTTAAGGGCAAACACTAGGAGAAAGCAGGTGACACTACTCATTAATTTTCTTTTTTTTTCCCTTGCTTTTCTAAGTGGTAGAGTGAAGCAAATATCTTGGTAGTAGGGCCAGTTGATCTATTTTTTTCATTCTTCAAGCCTTAGAATAAAAAAAAAACAACCTCATGGGTCTTGTACAGTCTGGATCACTTGCTTTAGTGAAAGTCTGGTGGATTTCTCCAGACACTAATATTATCAGTATAGATTAGTATTTAAGTCTGAATTTTGTATCTTACTGGAGGCTTATTCTAGGAAGTAAATACTTCCATTGGTTTTAAATAGCATATTTATAAAAGCAGTATGTGGAGGTCAAAGTAATTTGTGTAGGACCTGAGCTTTTAGCAATATACACTGAAAGCTACAGTAAAAAAGTGGTGATTGCCCACTAGGTTTTGTTCTGAATTGCTTAAACAGGCAATAGCTCTTGGTTTGAGTAGTGTAGTCTTGAAATAATGACTGTTAGCTCATTTAGTTTATAATTAGAGCAAAAGCCAAGGGCTTGGTGTTCATGTGTTCAAGCCTCCGTAGATCAGGCTTCTGTTCCTCCCCATCACATCATAGCCTGGGGCTTTCTGCAGACAGGATGAGGAGAAAGAGTCCAAATCTCACATTGCAGGGAGATGACTGCTCATGGGCTAACACTGATGGCTTTCACATGGAACTCCAAACAGAGTAGATGTAAATATTCTTCAGCAAAATTAATGAAATCCTTGCTGTCATTGTGGTGGATTATTTTAGGAAAGAGTGTAAGTAACATAAGCATCTTGGAACAGCATCTCTGTACACCATCAGACACAAGACACAGCTCCTTCATTGTCCTGTCTGACAAAGATACTTTAAAAGATGCAGGATGACTTGTCTGTGATATGAGTATTCGGTCTTTGTCAGGTCTGAAAGATAGGTTTAAACCCGAGAGACTGATTTCTTGCTGATATGAGTAGGCAATAAAAAATGCTTTAACCTCTGGCTGAATTGAATTCTTAGCCCTAGTTTTCTGTAATGATATATTCCCTGCTTTAATTAGGTATGACCTGGAAAAAGTCTCTTGAGCTTACTTCACCACTTCTGTTGCTTTGAGAAGTGCACTTTATAAACTGTGACAAAGGTTTAATATTGCCTATCTCTACCCTTCTTTTTCTTTTCTGGAAGGAGACTCACCTTTTTTTTAAAAACTAAACCAAAACCACTGATAGTAACTTGAGAAGTAAAAGAGGGTATATATATTACAGACAACAGTTCATATTGTAAAATATTTTGGTTCTAATTCAAAATGTATTAAATTAATGTAGGTCTTTGTTTCATATGTGTTCCTCAGCCAAACTGGGTGAATTGTACAGCCAAGGATGGAAAACCATACCATCAAAGTATGATGTATATCCTTTAGGTATAAAGGTATATCCTTTAACCTCTTTCCAGCATATCACGTGTCTAAGTAAAGTGGAATCAAAAGGCTGTGTGTGATGGTTGGGGCTTCACTTCCTTCTCATAGGAGATCCTGGATCTGGAGTGATGGAGTAGAAGTGAAGTGTGCAGGATGCAGCTTTTAGTAGCAGTTTGTTTTGTCTCAGCTGCCTCAGTGACCAGTTGGTCTTAGTGATGGTGCTTTAGTGTCAAAACAGTGAAATTCTGGGCTCAGTAGTGATTTTCTGCATTTGAGGTGAGTGGACCTAATATTTATTCTCATCTATCTCTGGAGGCATTAGCAACCCAAACCCTAATTTTTAACCTTAGAGTGGTGATCTGTAGTCCTGCCTTGCACATTAAGTGATGCAGGTTCTTCAGCAAAGTTTTGAGCTCTTCATGTTCCTGGTGCTTTTAGAGCCTGTGGGATACGTGAAATTTGTCTCCACTGGCCATTAGCTGATGTGAAGGATGTCTTCCAGCCTATTTTTCTTGTCCTTTTTTTGAGCTTTGTGCTACAGTTGTCAACCTGAATCGAAGCTTGACTACCTCATAATATTGAAGTTTCCTTCTCATAAAAACTGGCTTATGAAGGTGCTGCATGGAGAAAGTGGGAGGTTCTGTAACTCATGAAATTGGTCTTCAGTCCTTGTAGAGAAAAATCTAAATTGCACATGTTGAAACTGGGTGCTTTGGTTTGTTCAGAGTTCTGGAATGTGTAGAGTGTGGTGTTAAGGCTTTATTTTGTCTCATCTGAACTCTTCAGGGAGAACAACTACAATTTAAACAGAATTTTTTAGATGGTTGTGAACTGGTTTCTACAGAATACAAACTAGGATTATAAACACTCTTCTCTTTGTCCCTTTTGGTCAGAAACTGTTTTTCTAATGCACTGTTAAAAACCTCTTCGTAAAGAACCTCAGAAAAAAAGGGGTGCTAGTTAATGGCATTGAGAGGAGTCCTGAAGTACAATATGTTTGAAATAGAGGTGTCCCCTTAGAGTACCAATCCCCCAAAATGCTGATTGATGACTTTGTACCTGTAGGAAACTTTCTAATTAAAACTGATTTTTTTTTTTTTCCCCCTTAATGTGGCATTTTGGAAGGTTTGCGGAATAGCCACACTGCAGATTAGTGCTGGAAAGGATAAAGTCCAAATAATTCTCTTTTAAGTGCTTGCTATCAACAACTTTTCTGGGCTGAAAGTTATTAATAATAGAATTATGTTGTAAGGAATGCTTAGCCTCTCTGTGAACTTCTTAGCACTGTAGTAAATAATACATATTTTTAGGAAAAGAATGTTCTCTTCCCTTTTGGAAGTTGGAATTCTGTATTGCAGGAAACTAGACATTTTATAGCTTTTTGTCAGATGGCATAAAGTATTAGTTTAGCAGTAGGTGATCTTCCAACTTAGTGTTGCTTCAAGGATAAGTGGGATGGGACAGACAATGCTCTGTTAAAACTTAATCAGTTTTGTGTGATGTTTCAATTTTGAAGTGCTTCTTGGATGCTGCAGAAAGTGCCAGGGGGCAAAAAATCACATCACCTTTCATCTAGAGTCTAGTAGCAAAATTATCTAGATCTGGAGTTAGTACTGCTGGAGTGATTAGCTCCTTTGGCTTGCTGAAGCAGAGATAATATTTTAAAGGACCTACTTATCCGAATTGGAATTTTGACTCCAGCTAATCCTTTTCTTCTGCTGGGAGCAAGCTAAGTGCTTGTATGGGATTGTTGGTAATAAAGGTTCCATGTAGCACTTGGAGCAAAGGGTAGGAAACAATGTGAAGTAACAGAGGAAACAAACCTCTGTGTTCTCACAGGTCATTTTAATGCCATAGGCAGAAAAATAATGGAATAGTGATCACCAAGAAACATTTGTGTTATGGGGAAATCATCTAAAAATCTTGTGATCTCTTCTTTTTTATCCAAGATAGAACTCGCAGAAACAGAAGAAATTGTTAAAGTGTTTCAAACAAATGTAAATTTTCCCATTGAGATGAGCTGTTGCTGGAACATTTTGTCCTGCAGGATGCAGAGGAGGAGGAGGAGTGGGTTGGAAATGAGTCTGGCTGCATTACTTTCTTAGAGCCAAGGAGAGATTTTTTTTTGTGTTGGTTTTGTGTTCTTCATCAGGACTCTTCATCTCTTTGAAAGTAGCTTGTCAAGCTGAATGAGCCTCTGACATCCTTTAATTGACTGGGAGGTTGGATAATCTGTATTTTTAGTAGTCTTCCCCAAAAAAGGCACTAGTGATGTCACTGAGAAGATACAGAATTCGTGACATGAGCACTTCTGTTCTATCTCCACTGTTAATTTTGGCACAGATTTTACAAGTCATTACTACTTGTAGCTAAACTTTTGAAGAAATAAAACCCTCTCTCCTTTAGTAGTACTATAGAGATATAATAATGAATCTTTACTTTTCCCAGCCTTCAGAATGAATAGAAAAGAACTTTAAATCAGAGACAGTGGTGATACTGATTCCGTCATAGCTCGTTCTCCAGCTTTGGGGAATGTTAGCATTGGGGCTTGCATTTGGAGTTTGATTTTTATATTCCATTTATTCCTTTTGAGTAGTCTGCCTTTCAACAACAAAAAAATAGCTTCTCTTCCTCCCCAGCTCTCACCTCTGCCCCCCAGCTCAAGGAGATCGTAGGAAGATTATCTCTCCCAGGAAAGAGACTGAGTAACATCTTTTGTTGTATGTGTTTATCTTGGAGGTCTCAGCTTGCTTACTATCCTACCTAATCAGGCTCTACAAAGGATGGTGTGTTAAGGGAAAGATGGCCATGATCTTGTAGGACTCCATCCAACTTGGAGCTCCAGGGCCTATTGTTATGAGTAAAGGCTTGGAGGATGT
Organism: Poecile atricapillus; assembly: GCF_030490865.1. Taxonomy (NCBI): domain Eukaryota; kingdom Metazoa; phylum Chordata; class Aves; order Passeriformes; family Paridae; genus Poecile; species Poecile atricapillus. The sequence goes on from NC_081252.1 coordinate 69,153,182, forward strand.
TCCTGTTTGAACTGGCAGCACCTGGCTCTGCTGCTGCCTGCAGAGACTTGGTGACAGCAGAGGTGTGTTACCTGTGGGCTCTGTGGAGACTGGGGCAGGACTGCATTGTGCCAGGATCTCTGCCATGAGGCAGCTGAGAACATGCAAATTCAGCAGCATCCTCATTGCCCTATGGTTCATATTACTGAAAATCCTGTGAGTATGAAGTGCTGAGCAGTTTGAGAGGAATTCAGCCTGATAAGCATATAGAGTACGATAAGGAGAGACTGAAAAATAAAGTTGGCTGCTTTAAACCAGCTCTAGAAAAACAGCATGGTGGAGAAAGTACATAAAGTAAACAGCTTACTCTATTCTCAATGTGGATCCATTAAATACATAGCATAGCAGAGAGTCTTGAAGTAAACTAAGTGCTCAAAAATAGGAAAATTAAGTGAGGAACCCTTCTTCTAGGAGATACTGATATATTATATATTCTAAATACATAATAACAAAGATTTAAAATGACCACAGCTGAGTGAAGTCATTCTGAAGGATCTCTCATCTCCCGGCAGCCAATATTAATTAGCAAAGATGAGGGAAACAATTCCTTGTAGAGTATCCATAGCTCAGCCAGAGTGAACCAGGAGTTTGGTCACTGAGTTAATGTGCTGAGGCTGCAGGGAGGATTTCAGATCCCTTTGAGCTGGTAAGTTTGACCAGTCAAAGGAGTACAAATTGGGAAAGGAAGATGAGAGCAAAACACATTCAAACTGTGCTTCAGGAGGAGCTGCCTAATTTCTAATTAAAGAAGCTGCGTGGCTCAGTGTAGGAAATGCTGATGTCAACTGGCTTTCTTGTGTGGTGAATTTCTTTTTTTTTTCTGATGCTGTAGTTGGACAGGTACTTGGACAAGCAGTGTCAGCATCCCACAATGTGCCCACGCAAGCATTTGTGTCCAGTTCATGGCAAACCAGGCTGGGGAGCTGATCCAGCTGGAAAACAGCATTTCCCAGAAACAAAAGGAAGTGTTTTGGTTTCATCCAGCTATAAAAATTCCTTGATCTAGTTCTCTGTGATGAGCAGAAACACTTGTGCTGGCACACTGCTGTGGGCCACAAATAGCCAGAGAAGGGAATGTGTTGGCAGTTGTGATGGCAGCTGAGGTACATCAAACTGCAGCCTAGAAATGGTTTTCAGTGGTAGGAGTGTGATGGTGACATTTTGACCACTTAAACATTCATTGTGTCATCCTTAACAAGGACTGCCCACTAAGAACAGATTTCTAGTGTAAAACAGTTAATAACAATGTACTGATGAAGAACATTTAAAAAAGGTGAGAAGGGAATTCACTTGTAAAGTGTGCTTCTGATCTGAGCTACAACTCCTGGTATCAGGGTTGTGCTTCATATTGAGAAGTGGAATCGTGATGGGGAGCAGATAGATGAAGGCTTTTTGGGCTAGCAGCGCCTTTTCATCCCTGCCCCATACTTAAAAATAAAATCTTTGTCAATGGAGCATGCCTCCATTTGATAAATGATTATTGTAAGTGTGAGCTGCTAAAATGAAACTTTTTTTGGGGGTTTTCCACACTGCTTTGTGTTTCAGAACTGATTGGGCTCCATGCTGTTAGAAAGGGCCTGAATGGCTGCAGTGCCCGAATATTCCTTTCACTTTCTGGCAGGGTTTATGAATGTGGATAAGAACAATTCAGCATGATTTTGAAAGTGCTATGCTTCTGTGATTTCATTTACTTTCCCTTTATCCTTTGATTCAATTGGTTCATTAACTAAAGTCTAATGTCATTCTGTCTACTCTCTCCTTATTTTAGCTTGTATTAAGCTGACTTAAAATTGAAGTGCAACATTTGAAAATTTGAAGTACTAAGCAAAATGTAACTATACTTAACTGATTAATGATCAGTTTTTCCCCCATCTTTGGTAGTTTTATTGGATTTTGATTTTTTTCCTTGAGGGACATAAAAACCCACTAATTCTTCTATGGCTCTTCCCAATAGAAGTGACTAAACATGTTCTGAACTTTTCAGCTGGATCTTAGTAGTAGCCTCTTACTACTGGAAACATTCATCCTTAACATAGATCTGCAAGTCTTTGCACCAGTTGTGAAGCCCTTCAGTGTGTTTTCAATCTGTAAAGGAACAACACCTGACCTCCACTCAGCCTTTCTTGTGACTTCTATTCTGGATTTCCAGATTTACTTTAAACTCCACCAGGTTTAAAAGGGATGCAGCAATGTTTGATGGTGCTGCTCTAGGTGCTGCTGTGTTTACACATTCTTGCCATCAAACTTGGCTTCAGTGTTTCATGAACCACACTTTGTTTTGACTGCTCACACTGAACAGTGTATGTCTCACCTTTACCTGTGAGTGCATAAACTTGAGGGGTTTTAATATTTGACCTGGTATAATTTCAGAACAAGATGTAAACATTTAAAGTTGTGTGCTTTCCTGAAAGATAGGACACATGAAGAAAAAGCAGACCAGTTGCATTTCCAGCTATCTGGATAGCATTATTTGTGGTGGAAGAGTATTTCTAAGTATTCTACCTTGCAGAAAAAAAAAAAAATATATATATATATATAAGAACAAGGCCAAAAGTTGGGCAGAAATATTGCTTTTATGGGACAGCTCTCAGGCTGAGGGAGGCTTGTGTGTAGCAGACTCTGAAGGTGAAATAGTGCATGGTTAGCATATGAAAATCATATTTGAGGATGTACTTAAGTGCAACAGGTTTAAAAGATAGTCTAACATCACCATTATTATAATTATTATTAATATCTTAGTTTTAAGTGGGTTTAACTTGACTCATAGCCTCAAGTTGCTTTATTTCCCTTGCTACTACTGGTTATTTAAACAGCTAATTAGTAGTGCAGAAGGAGCAATATTTTTAAGGAACACTACTTGAAAATAATTTCCTGCTTTTTTTTAAAACTGTATATGTTAAAACTAGAGAATGTAAGTAATTTGGAAATGCATCTATGAAGATCTCTTCCCACTTTATATTCCATAAATGAATATGCTTGGCCAACTTAAATCATCAAGAGTGGTTAATGCAGGTCACTAGAGAGAAAGAAAATATGTGGAGGATGTTTAGGATAAAAAGAGGTAGCTGATGAACCTAGTGCTTTTGATTTAGATGACTACTTACAGAATAAAGATATCAAAGCTGTTGTCTGTGATACTTTTATGTGTATAGGAATCTGTCCTGGTTACCAGATCTGGTGTTTGTTGACAGGTAACAATTATGTAACCTTTAAAGAAAAAGCTGAAAAAAACACAGGGCAAATATTAAAAGTAGCTGTGGGTTTGGGAAGTAGGTGTAGCATTTATTACCCTATTACTGCTTCACTTTTCTTTTTAAGAAGGGATTAGTGATTAAAAAAATATGGTAGCTTTACGGAATGCTTTAACATGCCAAATAGTGTTAAACACACAGAACAGTATGGCGGGTAAGTGCCTGTGTCATATGCTGTTTTCATATTCCTGGCTTAGGCTTCAGTAGTTTAAATGAAGGGAAGCTTTCCTTCTGCCTTGGATTAAATTCCTAGGTAGAAGCAGTTCAGTAGCAGGAAACAGGCAAATAATACTCTGATCTTCACCATTAATAAATCTCATCTCCTTTCTAAAATTTTAGTCAGTGAAACCTCAAATAGGAGTATTCTTTCATGAGTAGAGACGTGTGATCTGAATTGCCAGGCCATCAGCGTTGGTCACAAAGTGATATATTTGTGTGAAGGAATAGTCCAAATAAGAGTTATTACAATACTAATTACAATATATGCAAGAGTTTTTCTGACTTTTTGTCCTTTTTTCTAATCCAATTTTACAGGAAACCAGACATGATACACTGACAGTATTTGGAAATAAACTTTGGCAGTAAGATGGAAGCATAAATCTCAAGATTCTAAACTGACACCGAAATGGCTCATGAGTATTAAAAGAAGAGAGTGAAGAGCATCCAATACTTGTGTGAGCAGTGGAAAAGGAACAACTACCATGGTAACACTAATAACAGAAAAGCTGCAGAACCAGAGCTTGGATGATCTGACCTGTAAAACATACAATATTAATCTGGTAAGGATTTACCAAAACAACATGAATTAAATGTGAAATGCCAAGTAACTCACGACTGCATAACAAATTTAAGAATGCGTATCAGCCAGAATTCAGCTTGTTAAGTTAGAACTGGTTTGCAAGGTTGGGTGAGAGTTGTAAGAGGAAGAAAAAGTGGATCTTCAGTTTTTAGTCTCTGTTTGAAGTGATGCTTTTTTACTTTAATGATCTTGTTAACCTTGCTACATCATTTTAAATAGCAAAAAGCCAGTTCTCTTCATGACATAGTGTTCTAATAATTGAAAAGGATTATCCAAGCTTCTCAGGATTCCTTTTTTGCTAGAAAAATGTACACGTATTTGTATGGATTGATATCTTTGTCTGGCAATACTTATAAAAATCTCTGACTACCATGTAGGTAACTGTCAGCACTGGGCAGAAGGAGAACAGGTCATCAAGTAAATAGAGTTAAACTAAAATTCAGGTTACTACCAAACTGTTATTAATGCTAGTGAGTGGATCTTTGCTTTTTCAATGTCTCAGATGCTTGGTGCTCTGAAAAACTTTGTAGTTTATAGTGTTATTCTTGCTGGTTTAATCTCTGGGTACATTGTGTGGTTCAAGCATGCAATTCAGGCATGAAGGAATCTATTCTCTTCATGTGTGTCTTGTGAATGAAATATCTACTCCAGAGTGAGTAATGCAGTACAGTCTCTTGTTAGTTTTAGGTGCCTACCTGAGAACCCCAAAACCATGTTCTGTATGGAATGCACTAATTTTATTTTACTGACTTTAATTACAGTGGCACCTTTCTGTAGGTCAAACTTTAATGTTCCAGTGGGACACAAACTTAATTTGACTAAATGTCAAGGTGTTATTCAATTCATTAGTGCTGTGCTTTTACTTTTTAAAATAATCAATGTTGGACCTGGACTATGTCAGTTACTTTAAAATTCTGTGTTGTAACTTATTTAAATAACTGAACTGCTTCCATATTTATTTCACAAGCCCAAAGCAGGTGAAGCATACCTTGAATTGTGGTGGAGTTTTTTTGCACAAGCACCTCCAATTCTTAGATATGCAGTCCCTTGTCCAGTAAGGATATCTTAGAGTAGACATTAAACAAGCAATTTTATTTTCAAAACTGTAGCAGGTCCTTTTAGAGTTCTTCCAGTAATTGATTTTACTTTTATTTCACCTTCCCCTTAAATATATGCTGTTCTTGAAAGGCAGATTTAAGGTGTTGAAATGATGTTAACCCTCAGGACAAGTGTATACTTGGCTTGCATTTATTTTGTCTGGTTTGATGAAGCACTTGGGGCATGCAGTTTGTAGGAGAATCTGCTGTATCTGTGAACTGACAAAGTAATAATTTGTAACTAAACTCTGGGGCCCAATTGTGAGCCAATGATGACTTATAACCAGTAGCAGTGGTTGGTTATGAACATGTAGCAGCACCTTGTAATTTCTAGTCTTTTTACCAATAGTCACTGTAGGTTTTGAACCATGGACCTCTAATAGCAGAGAAGGACATATCAGTGCTTTTACATTGTGTGGAGTCTGTACAGGAGTGTGTTGGCATGCTGTAATGTGTTGTAGATTGATTGTTTTTTATTCCTGTCCTTATCTGGACTTACAATAAAGCATGAAAAAGAATAAGTGGAGCGGAAAATGGCACATGATGTGTCATCAGTTGTTTCGTCCTCGCCCTTCTCCTGTTCCTCTCCTCCTTTTATCTGTCAAGTAATTGGTTTTGTAAGTGCTTTAGTTCTTGCAGAAAATAGGTTCTGAGGACAGGAACAGGTTCTGTTTGTACACAATGGCACCCTGAAAAAGTGTGGAAATTGCGTAGTGAGGTGTGGAAATAGAGCAGCAAGTGTGAATAAAAGTGTGCAAGTAGGTTGCTCCCTACTAAAAAAGATTCATGCAAGCAAATAATGACTTTCTGACTAAAATGTGAACCTGAGATAATAAAAAGTGCTTTTTCCACTGGTGAAGGCAATGTCTAAATCTCACTAAGAGAAAAAGACTGCTGGTGATGGTGTGGTATCACTGCTAGCACATTCAGGCTTTTGGACAAGAAGTTTAAGTTAATGCTGTAGTTTCTTCTAATAGCAGCAGCAGTTTGGAGCAATTCTGAAGTGATCTTGCCTGCACCTTTTGTTACTTGTGCTGGCACAAGGTTCTGTGACACCATGTGGTGTACCTCATTGTGAGTTGATTGAGGATTAAGACCAACTTCTCTTTCCTGGGTTAATGTAGTTAAACCTTATCAGTTTTGTGATACCTTTGCAGTGCATCTGCACAAGTGTCTTGGCACAAGTAGATAAAATAGCTGGGCAAAAGCTGTTCTGCAATACAGCTCATGAATGAGGGTTATAAAAGGAAAAAGATTAGCTCTTTCAAAGCTATTTACTGTGCAGCCGAACTGTGCATAAAGAGAACATGTAAAGGACATAGTACACTTTTTCATTTGTGTGAGCTGTGTGGTGACCAAGTACCTCTCTTTTATGTTGTAAAATACTGGCTGCAGCTTTTTAGTGCTCTGTTAAATGACATGCTAATTTTCCAAGCTGGTGTAATTCAGCCTTTGCACGCTCATTTATGTTGTACAGCCTTGTCCTGCACCTGCCTTAAGGAAAATGACTGAGTGACCTGCTGTAGAAGCAGGGAGGTTGTCCCAAGCTTTTGTCCTCAATTTGGGTACTGTAGTTCACAAGGTTGTGTCCCTGGTTGCCCAACTCTACCTCACAGAAGAGGAAAGAAGTTCCGTGAGCACATTGTGGCTTTCATGGGTTGATGGTAGCACTAAATCAAATAGCTGGTCTCTATTTCTTTGAACTCTCAGAACTTTCATAGAGCTCAAGTCTTGGATTTTTCTGTATATTCTGACTAAACTTGTACCTTTTTCATATTCCTGCATAGAATCTCATGTTGGTTTGTGAAGTTACAGCATGTGAGCTGTAAGACTTCAAGGTGTGATATTAAGAAGGAAACAAGCACTGCCAGTCAAGGGTTAGTGAAAGGAACAAGTATGATTTTAAAAGCCCTTCCAGGCATGTGGGCTTTCGTTATTTTTAATTCTGAGACTTATTTGTGTTGAAAGATGTAGAATTAGACTGACTTCCTCAGAGGAAAAGCCACTGGTCAGACTACTTAACTTAATCCCTTCTTTACATCCTGAGAAAAGGTCAAAGTGTTCCTCCTCACTGTTTCATATCCAGTCATATTTGGAGGATATTTGGTAGAGAAACAGAGGTCTGGCATGGCCTGTTCAAACTGAGTCACATCTGTATGGTGGTGGTTAAATTAGTATTTGAATGATAAACAATGGCTTCCCTGTGGGTTGGAAAGGATGCTGATCAAGTGGAGGAACTCAAATACACTTGGAAACTAGAAAAAATGCCTTGAAATTAAAGCCATTAATTTTAAAAGTATGAAGATGAAGTTGTCATTCTGAGAATAATGAGGAGGGATAGCACAGGCTGTGAAGTATTTAATGCAGTACATTGGAGTGTAGAAGAATAGCCAGAATTATTTTTGTTACAGTTGGCTTCTGCTAGCAAAGAACACTTAAAATTAGTGATGTAAATTATAATTCGTTGTCAGCCTCACTTGCACAGCTCTTCCACTTACTCAGTTCAGACTAGATGTCTTGGAGTATTTTAATGAAAGAACAGCTGTTAAGATTCAGAAAACCAACTGAAACTTGCAGCACTGTCCTAAATGTTGTACCACATGCTTCCTTTCCTTTTGAACATAGGATCTCCAGCTGCACAAAAGAGATTCTATTTGTGAACAAGTATTTCAAAGTAGAGCCACTTCTTGGCATGAAACAAACATTTCTAACCTCAGGTGAAACTTGTAGTTCCATTGTTTTGCATGTCTATCTTAAAATATGCCATTATTTCCCTGATAAATTCTCCAGAGGCATGAGATCTTGGTGGATGTTTTAACATCTATTCAAAAAGCAGTAGTTGCAAGATGGATGTTTCCTCTTCAGGAAAATGACCCTGTTGAATAATTTGGCCTCACTCTAAGGAAGGTTTCCTTCACACAGAGGGTAGCAGACTTCCCTGGCAAGGTTCTTAGCAATTGCAAGCTCTTTTTAAGCATAATCCCAAAATACTCATTGAGGAAGCTTCAGGTAGATCGAAGCACAAAGGGAATGAGTGGGGGAGAGTGGAGTGTGGCCAGCCCAGGAGAGCTGATGTTCAGTGCCCTGTTACACTAATATCTAGTGGGACTTGTGTCATGTGCTGTATAGATTAAAAAAATCTTCTATAAAGGATTTACAGCCTGACAGGGTCTTCTCAAGTTTGGGCTTCCAGAGGTGGTTAAAATACACCAACAGACACTGTTTCCAAGTGTTTCAGTTTTAGCTATGGAAAGCCAAGCCTATATTGTGAAGGAGATGTGTTACTTACTGTCCTCCTAGTCCCTCAGCCCTTATTTCAGTGCTTTGAGCTTTTGCTGGAAATAGTGCCACTCACTCTCCCTTTCAGCATATGATGTCACATGTCATGCTCTTATGGTTTTTGGTCTGAATCTCTAAAGAGTTGGAAGCGAATTTTGTTGTGACTTAGCAGGATTCTGTACAAACAATCCCAAGTTGCAGAGGAAATATGTCTGCTTTGTCATGGAAGTGAGCACTGACTTCTGCAGAACCTGGTCAAGAGTAGCTGTAAGGACAAGGTTACTGAGTTAGAGAACATTGCAGTTCTCTGGAGGACAGATAGTCTGTGTGAATGTGATCCCGCTTTTTCCATGGACTCCCTGAAAATTGGTTTCAGTGCTCTGCAGCTGTCAAACTAGTTTAGTCTTTACCTGATGGACAAGGCTTTTGAAGGTGGTAAAAGAACAGGTAATCAAATAACTTGAACATTCATGAAGAGAACCTTGTTAACGATGCCATTTGGCTGAAAACTGTAAAAACTAAGTATCAACTGCCACAAAGGATTGTCCTTGAGATTATTTTCCTTTGAATATCTTGGCCTGTGTGAATAAATAGTCTTTGAAACATCCCTAGCTATTATGTTCATATTAACTCATCTTGCTGCCCTTTCCATTTGGCTCAGGATAAATCAGCTGTAAGACTTTTTGACACAGAATTTTGTTACAAAAACACATTTTCTGTAGCTGCTGTCTGATAGTTGAATAGGTTGTCATTGCCTTTCATTTGGGGAACACTGGAAAGGAAGAATTTGTTGGAAGACCTTATCTTTAAGTCTCTAATTTGTCCATTTCTCCTTCAGGGACAGCTGAAATGTAACTACTATTACCTAAATGTGGTCCTGTGTTTCACATGCAGCTGGTACCTGATTAAAGTAAACGGTGGAAACTGGCTTTTCAAATGTGAATTCTGTAGAACTGGCAAGTTGCAGACTTCAAATAGTTTGAATTGTACAAACTAACAGCAGATCCAATGGAGATTTAAAATTTGGGTTCTGCTGTTTACTTTAAGGAGCTTCTTTAAAAGGAGGTTATAAATGCATCTAGATGGATTTGCAAAGTAAAAATGGAATGGTTTGGCTCATATGCAGATGCTGATAAAAAAATTAGATAAAAAATTTCATTACTGTCATATCCTTTCATCTGTTCTGTTATTTCTTACCTGTGGAACAATAACACCAAGGGAATATTACCACAGCTCAGTGTTTGTCTCTTTGGGACTCAAGGATATAAAGTTGTCACTAGCACTATGTGCTGGTGTACAGAAAAAAAAGAAAAAAAGAAAAGGCTTTGTAGCCCAAGGATGTTTGTTTAAAAATTGACTTTGTATCTGGAAAGGAAGTGTATGTACAATGCTATCTTCTTTGGCTATACACAAAGAACAATGTTCACATAAAGTGTGTTGCTGTTTTTAAAAGCAATCTTCCTCTCCATCCTGAGGTGGTGGTGGGGGAGTGAATAATGACCCTTGGGCTGATGGAGCTATGAGCCACTTATTTATAGCTCCTTTATAGGAGGCTGGATTGCAAGCTCTGTGCTTTGTCTGAGAAATCTAGACCATTAAGAATGCCTTTGTAGTAATATTTTCTAGGTAAATTAGTTACAAACTTGTCTTACTTGGTAGATCCTACTGATGAGGCTTAATTGAAGGCCTTTACGCACAAACCTTGCTTTTAAGCATGGCTATTATGTTGTTTCCCACCAATAAGCTGAGATTTAAAAAGCAGTCAGTCTGCTAAAGATGTTTTGATGATAGGAAGGACTTTTTCCAATGGCTTTTCTACTTTGGAGAAACAAAAATTCACTGCATTGATAATAAGAAAATGTAAATTCTAATAAAGCCTGATTGGAACATTGTTCATGATGGTGAACTTCAAGACCTTGTATATTTAATTTAGATAAAGCTATTCCTGTTCCTTAGTTGAAGATGAAGTGTTTTGCCTTCTAGCCTTAAGATTGAAAATGGAAACCCAACTGCCAGATTGTGATTTCCTCTCTACTGAAATGAGAGTTGGATCAAAGCTTTTTCATTAAGGATGAATTATCACTCTTAATTTTCTAGTTGATTCACATGGGCTGATGTTGTAACTCTTGAAACAGTTTGATACTTAGCAATATATCAGAAAACATAACAAATAATTAGGTGCCAGAGGCTTATTTATAAAGATCAGCTGTTCAGGAATTTCTTCAAGTTACATTGGAAAACCCCATCTTTTTGAAGGTGTTGTTAAGTGCACATATAGAAAAACTAAAACCTGCATGCAGTTTCCTTGAAGTGAATGCTGACTCTTTCTACAGTTAAAACTTTTTTTTTTCTGATTGATTTCAGTACTCATCTGAGAAGCTGAACAAAAGTGGCAGCTTGTTCCCTTTCGAAATCAATGGTAAGTTCTTCAGAAACCTTAGCTGTGTTTTACTGAGGTAATTGGTATAGCAAGCAGCCTTTCTTTTGTAAATAAGGTGAGGGGGATGGAGCATGCTGCTGTAGAGCCTGCTGGTTTAAGCTGGTCTTTGAACAATACTGGGAATAGCTGGTTGTTAGTTTTGTACTTGTGATCTGCTTTGCATAGTAAAGAGCCCTTGTAAAACTTTTTTTTTTTCTGTTCGATTTCTGCCTTGGTGTGTACAGAGGCACACTAATGCTATTTTTCATGTTAAATATCTTCAGATTCCTCAACTGGTAGAAATCTTTGTACATCTTATTATATTCTTTGCTACATGGACCATCCAGTATGATACGAACCATAAGTTGAAGTCCAGTGCCTGCACAGAAGTGTTATTGGCTTTTATTCCCCCTTGGGAATTATTATTAGAATAAGTTTTGTCTAGCAAAAACAAAAGTTCCAGTTACTGATATGTAAACTTTGTACTGCCTTATTAAAGGGTGGACTTGAAATTTTGCATGTTATGTTTTCTCTGAGCATAGAGGACTTTTATTTGCTCGGTGGGATTCCTCATAAAATGTGAATCTTAGTTTGTGAGAGGTTTCAAAAGGCAAATGGTGCTTTGTCTTAAATAGCATTAGCAACTAGGCAGGTATCCTGGTGGGAGTCTGTTAGAGACCACCCAACCAGGATGAGGAGAGGCAGACAAAATATTCTTTTAGCAGCTGGGAGAAGCCTCACAATTGCTAGTCCTTGTTGTTGTGGGGGACTTGAACTTACCAGATGTCTGCTGGAAAACCAGTACAGCAGAGAGAACACAGTCTAGTTGGTTCCTGGACTGTGTGGAAGAAAACTTCCTGATGTGTGAACTCAGTGAGGGGAGATACTCTGCTGGACCAGCTGGTTTTGAACAGGGAAGGACTGGTGGTGATGGGGTGGTCAGAGGCTGCCTTGGGTACAGAGACTGGGGGTCTGATCCTTGGAGAAGGAAGGAGGCAGGGATTAGGAGAACTGCCACCTTGAACTTCTGGAGGGCAGACTTCAGCCTGTGCAGGAGGCTGGTTGGCAGCTGAGAGGCAGTCCTGGAGGACAAAGGAGTCCAGGAAGGCTGGATGAGCTTTAAGAAGGAAATGTTAAAGCTGCAGAAGCAGGCTATCTATGCCATGTGCTGAAAGATGAGCCAATGGGGAAGAACATCGGCCTGATTGAACAGAGAGCTTTGGCTGGAGCTCAAGGCTAAAAAAAAAAAAACAAACCAGGAGAGCTGACCTTTGGAGGGAGAGGAAGGCAACTCAGGAGGACTACAAGGATGTTGTCAGGTTATGCAGGGAGAAAATTAGAAGGGCCGGAGTCCAACAAGAACGTAATCTGACTACTGCCATAAAACACAATAAAAAATGTTTGTATAAATACATCAGCAACAAAAGGAGGGCTAAGGAGAATCTCCATCCTTTACTGGGTGCAAGGAGGAATTTAGGGACCTAGGATGATGAAAAGCTGAGGTGCTTAATGCCTTCTTTGCCACAGTCTTTAACAGTAAGACCAGTTCTCTGGGTACTCAGCCCCTTGAGGTAGAAGATGGGAATGGGGAGCAGAATGAAGCCCCCATAATCTAAGGGGAAATGGTCAGAGATCTGGTACATCACTTACACACACACAGGACTGTGGGGCTGGGTGGGATCCACCCTGGAGGACTGAGGGAGTTCATGGATGGGCTCACTGAGACACTCTCCATCATTTACCAGCAGTCCTGGCCCCCTGGGGAGGTCCCAGGGGACTGGAGGCTACCAAATGTGACACCCATCCACCAGAAGGGCCTGAAGGAGGATCTGGGAATTTACAGGCCTGTCAGTCTGGGCTTTATGAAAGGCAGGTCCCGCTTGACCAACCTGATCCCCTTTTCTAACAAGGTGACCTGTCTTGTGCATGAAGGAGGGATTTCTTCCAAGTAACAGGTGACAGGGCAAGAGGAAACAGCCTCAAATTTTGCACCAGAGGAGGCCTAGATGGGATGTTAGGAAAAATTTCTTCACTGGAAGGGTTGTCAAGTATTGAAACTGGCTGCCCAGGGCAGTGGTGGAGTCACCATCCCTGTAGGTATTTACAAGACACGTAGATGTGGCACTTGAGACACGGTTTAGTGGTAGACTTGGCAGAATTAAGTTAATGGTTGGACTCTGATCTTAGAGCTGTTTTCAGACTAAATGGTTTGGTACTTCTGCCATGTAAACAATTAAAATACAGGTTCAACTTTTTTTTTTTTTTCTACATTAAACTTTTAAATAAGCCTCCTAGCCTGGGAGAAAGCTTCCTAAGGATTTTAAAAAATCAGGTGAGTCCCAGTTAGGAAATAGTCCTACAGTAGATGCTAGGAGTTTCAAACATTAGCTGGATCCCATTGTGTTGGCTCTTTTACTTGCATTGAATTATGGATGGTCCCTGCCTTGAAGAGCTTGCATGCTTAAGGCAAAGCACAGTATGTGGTTGTACCCATCTGAAAGAATGGAGGAGGAAGGACAGAGGAATTCTAATAAAACATGTTTGAATAGGCCAGCTGTCTGCACAGCTAAATGATTTTGAGACAATAGGGTGTTCTTTAAATAAGATCCAAATAAACAGGATAATCCATGACATACTTCGGGCATGGAACATGTACAACTATTTGGGTTTGCAACTTTTAAAGCTACTCAGCAAATCTTTTAGCTGTTGATTACTCTAAAACTTTAGTTTAGAAAGTCTACCATAAGAATATACTAGTATTCAGTGTTTAGGCTCTCTCTAGCTTCTTAAAATAGGTATATGGGAAAAAAATGGGTATTTTAAATGTTCTTTCTTTAAAGCAGGATAAGTGAAACTTATTTGGCTAATTGGTTTAAATTAGCAAATTTTCTAACCAAGCATGAAGCACTGTTAGCTGGCCAACAGTTTTTCTGCTTTTCAATTTGCAAATCCAAAGTCTGCTGTAGTTCTTCTTACACTTCATTGTATAATGTAGAGGAACAGCTGTAAAATGTGCAGAATGTTCTCAAAGAAATGCTTCACAAAAGAGTGAGAGGCTGCGCTGGCAGACTGCTTTTAACCCAGCGTTGCCACTTCAGATGAGAAGTTGTGCACTATGTCTGCATTCACAGTAAAACTTGCAGGAGGTTCTTAAGGGATACTTTATTTTATGCATTAAATTAAGATTTGCATTTCTTTCTTATATTCAGAGTGTAAGGGGGGAAGGCAGCAGTCTTCAGTCTGATTTAACTTTATTCTAATTTAAAGCTTTTCAGAGCAGAGAATATGAACACCCTTTGCAAGTTTTCTTTAATAAGGTGTTCTTAATAGAAAAGTGTAAGAGTTAAATGAAGAAACAGCAGTCTGAAGTGATTATCCTGCTCTTGCATAAAAAAATAAAAATAAAAGTTCCCTGATGGCTTCTCACATTGTTAATCTGTTTTGATTGTACCTGAGGTTGTTCACTGTTACACAGTTTATTTGTGGTATGTGCTGTGCACTAGGAAACTGTCCCTGTTGCTCACTGAAAAAAAATAAATAAAATTGTAATTATTCAGAATAAAGGAAAAAGTATTAACAAGGTACATATATATTGGAATGCCTGGATTGGTTCCTGATCAAATACTTTGGTCTTTGTTTTCTGAATTTTCTACTTTTTTCTTTAGCATGGAATTTTGCTTAAGAGCTGGGTATTTATGGCTCATCCTTCTAAAGATGATTTTGATGGCTTTACATTAAACTAGGTTTAAAGCAAATTGTTCTTTCCCTTTTCATCTTTTACCTGTGTCTTTTTCTGCTTTCAGAAGACAGTCCCTGGAAAGCTTTAAATGGGAGTTACCCAATCCAGCCTGACACAACCAGGAATTCAGCTTACCCTTTCCCAGTGTGCCCGTTCAGCACCAGCGCTGCCAGCAATGGCAGTCTGCCGTGGCAGCAGGAATCCTCCAACACGTCCATGGTGTCAGGATGGATAAGCGAGCTAAACCTGAATGAAAACTCGGGTCAGCCCCTGGCACCGCCCACCAAGCGCCACTGCAGGTCCCTGTCGGAGCCGGACGAGCTGGCTCGCTGCCGGTCACCCTGGAAGCCCGGCAGCTCCAAGGTTTGGACTCCTGTGTCAAAGAGACGCTGTAACAGCGGCGGCAGCGCTACCTTGCAGCGCTGCAACAGCCATGGAAGTGCCACCTTGCAGAGAAGCACAAGCATCAGCCTGCCACAAAACATCCTGTCCCTAAATAACGTCTTCACCATCACCAGCTTCAACACCTCTCCAGTACCCAGACCTTCCTCTGCCAGCAGCGGGTTTGTGGACAGCAGCGACGGCAGCACGAGCTCCAGCACCCGCTGGAATTCCGGAGGCCCTTGTGACTTTAACCCAAGGCGCCGCCTCTCCCTCTCCCAGGAGCACATCACCGAGACAGGAAATCTCTTGCCTTCAGCCAACAGCACTCCCACCTCCACACCCGAGCTCAGCCGGCGGCAGGGCCTGCTGAGGTGCCGCTCGCAGCCCTGCGTCCTGAACGAAAAGAAAAGCCGGCTGAAGCGCAGACGGGAGGAGGATGTACGATGGAACAGGCCATCGTTAGACTTTTTTAAAATGACACGGGTGAGATTTTACTTTCCTCAGTGTGGGAAGGGAGCTCTTGCAGAAAGGCTGTTCCTAGATCAGCGGCACTAATTTGTAGTTGTTGCAGATTTGCTTGTGCCCTGTATCTATCACCTTTGGCAGGAGAACAGGTTGCTTATGCTGAACCCTAATGCAGCTTATATTCTGCCTGTCAAACCCAGTTGTTGAAGTCCATTCTACTTGATACAGAATGCTGAGAGAGCTGAAAAGATGCTTAAAGCAGAGGCTACAGAAAATGGGCTTGCTCTTTGAAAAGCAAGGAAGCCATGGGGAATGGAGTGGACATGGTAGCAAGAAATTTATACCACTGTGTTCCCAAATGCAGTGATTTGAGTAATCTTGGTGCAAATCTGTTTGATTAAGCCTCCCCATAGTTTGAGTAATTCTATAATGCTAAATAAGAGCAAGCAAACCGCTGTATAAATGGATTAACTAAAGAAGCTGCTAATAAGCAGTTGGAAAGAGATAGATAGTATTCTAATATGGCAACTCCAGGTGCTCCAGCTCAATGGAGGGGTGTTTTAATCCAGAATTTTATTCAGCGTTCTACTTTCCCTCTCATGAGAGTAGAGGTGCTGATTCAAGAACTAGAAAACTTCAGTTTGTGCCTATACTTTGCACATAATACAAGTGCATACAATACAGCTTATATTTTTCGGAGCTTCTTTGTCCACAGAGTTGAGTGCTACAGTTAAAAATGTAAAACTGCATCTAAAATTATGGTCAGAGAACACTTTGTGCTTGGGAATATAACCCTACTGCTTTCAGTAGATACCAGACTTGGAAGGCTTGTGTGGTGGATCTATTATGACTAGTGGTAATGAGGCAGTTTGCAAAAACTGCAGTGAAATTGTAAGGAAGGGACATAGTTGTGCACCAGTGTCCCTGTATGTGATGCACCGTGCAAAAGAAAAGCTGAATAGGCCACAGTGTTGGCTAAAACATGCAGTTTGTGGTACCCCAGTATTAGTAGGCTTTACATCAAAATACATGGGGAAAAATACCAGTAAAATAGGTACTGGAACTGTCTGATGCTAACTTAATTTATATCCACTTGACTGAAAGTCTCTACTATGGCAGCTACCTTTCCCTTGTACTTTTGTGAAACAACTTCCCTATATCTTCAAGGATTTTCCTCTTTGAAAACACAGCATTTTTAGTGAAGCTGTGGGGGTAGAACAATCTGTTTATTACTGACAAGGTTGGTAATGGTTCTGTTCTAGGTATGACTAGACAGTGTTCTGAGTTTTGGCTAAGATGCAAGTTTACTAGTTAGCTAATCAGCTCTTACCTGTTTCTCTGTGTTAATCACTGCTGGGATTAATTTGCTAATCTAGACCAGAAGTATTATTGGATTTGCCTTTCAACTGCCTGTGTGGTCTCATGCAGGTTTCTTTATGTAAAATTTAAAACCTGCCCCTTTTTTGGCTAGACTCGATGTTTGCATTCTTCAGGCTCTGGAGGTGAGGTGCAATATTTCAGACTACTGAATGGCTTCAGTTGCTCAGGTCTTAATGCCTTTAAATAATCCATACAGCAGTGTGTATGGAGGAAACCTGTTACAGCCCACGTCTATAGGAAGTTTTTTGGCTCTTTAGATTTGCTGCAGAATTGTATATGACACTAATATTTAGCCAGTCTTTGCTATTTTTTCCCCATAAGACTATTTTGAAACGATGATTTCATGATGAGTAGTTTATTCTGCAGTGTCAAGGCCTGATGTTTTCTTTCCATCTATTTCAGTAGAATCTTCCTATTAAGATACTACTGTGTATTTAGTCAAAGGCACAAACTATAGCTTGGAAATGCATCTATTTCCAAACATGCTAAACTTTAATGAAAACATTTGTTTAAAAACTAGGCAAGTACTAGAAACATTTGAAGTAAAAATTGAATTAAGTCTAAGAAATATCAGGTTATTTTAGAATGTCAGCTTGCTTACCCATGTTATCATTAGAAGGCTTCCTATCTTACCTTCTCTGCATGCCCCAGATCCTGGCAGATGTATAGGCTTTGGAACTTAGACTGTGGTCTTAAGCAAAATTACTGCTGTGCAAAATATCATGAGCTAATACTAGAGAAGGCTTGTTTTGAAGTGTCATACAAGGTGTCCTATATCTGCTTAGAGCTCAGTGAAGATCAGGGCTACCATTAGGGAGAGTTCAGTAAGACCTTCCTTTCATGTATCTTGATGGCTCCTTATTGTTTCCAAAAATACTTTTTCTGTGATTTCAAATTCACTTCCAAGTCAGTTTATGAAAGACCTCTGTTGAAAACAAGCACTTTTAAGGATTTTTGTTTTAAGCTTTACTGCAAATATTTTGATGTTCTCAAATCTTCCTAAAAAGCTCAACTTACCAAGTAGTTGCTCAAAAGCAGGTCAGCAGTTAGATAATAGTGCTTGTGGGGAGAACTTAACGTGGGTCAAATGATTTATGATAGATCTGAAGGTGATATATTGGAACCACAACTGCTTGAAGGTGAAAGTTTTGGGTCTGCAGACATTTCTGCCCATGCTCTGGTGTCCTGAGAGGTTGACACAAAGACATGCTGAAGTTGCAGAAAGCTTCTCAGCACGGAATTCTCTCGAATCAGTGTTTATCAGCACTAAATGATATATTTAAGTTAGCTTGAAGGGAGGGCTGTTGTATCTGAATGAAGATCTTGAATAACTGTGGTCAGGTGAAGCTTAGAAGGCAGAAGGGGATGAAAAGTCTTTTTTGGTTTGATGTGTTTTATTTTCTTGTTTTTGTTTTGATGTTGGTTGTTTGTTTGGGGCTTTTTTTTCATTAGTGAACTGGTTTTTTTGCTAGTTGAGTTCTGAAAGCATACTTGTTGGTTGCTGCTTCAGTCCCCAATAATTAGATAAATATTAGTGTTAGAAAATCAAAAGTCTGATTCTGAAAGCAAAGTTTCCATTGTCATTGCTTTTTAAATTCAGAATTCATTGATGAGAAAATTCAGATTATTAATTTATCTGTGCCTTGTTCATGGCTTGTTCCTTCCACTGTTGCATCTTTAATATTCTGATTTGTGCCTTTATTTAGAAGAGGTAAAGAAGTTGGGCTGCTCTGAATATCATAAACTGTTTATTTCTATGTACTTTGACTTTGTTTTATTCTTCCACAGACCTCCACACTTCACTGCACTCCCCCTCTGGTTTAGGTTTTCATACCTTCTTGGGAAGGAATATGCCATATCTCCAGTTCTCACGGAAAGTGCCACATTAATATCCAGTAAAGTGAGTGATTCATGTATGTAGAAAGAGATTCAAGTGTTCAAGCAGATTGCTGTACACCCCTGCTTAGCTCTCATATAGTGCTAAATTCTGGAAGGATCTTTTTTTGGACTGGAAGCTGAAAATACCAACTTGTGAAACATCAGACCTTCTAGGACATGAAGGCAGCTGTAAAAACAAGTGGAAGAGACTGTAGGAAAAGATAACAAAATACGATAGCTGTTTTCAGCCCCTGAAGGCTCAGAATGACTTTCTCCATTCAGTTCTGTGTGCAAGAAGAGCTGAAGGAGCTGTAGCACAGCAGAACGTGGTGTCTGTGCCCGCTGAGCGTTTGTTCACCGTCACCCTGATCCGGAGCTGGCTGCAGTGAGCGGTGTCAGCCTCCCCCCATGGCCCAGACATCCCGGCACCCTGGTGTTTGGAGATGGCAGAGAGCCTCCCCGGGCTTGTGCTCTCCTGCAGCAAACCCGCTCTCAGAGCCTGCCACAGAATGAGTCAAGGTGCTGTTTAGACTGCTAGCTGCAGTATGAGGAGAGAAATGTTTCTTTACTGAAGTGGAAACTGCTGAGTTTTTTCCAGTGTTCTGCTTCGTGAGTTATGTCAGTTGATCCTGAGGTGCGACAAGGAAAGAGCAGCCAAGAGGTTGCACATGTTTTTTGGTGTGTAAGCAAGTTTTGCTGTGACAGTGAGATTTAATTCTGTTTTAGATCAAACAAAACACTGTAGTTTGAAGTATTTCTGGTGTTCAACATTCTTGTCTTACTCCTCCCCCAGTGGCATGAGGTTCCAGAAAGTAATAATCCTGGTATCGTACTTAAAAATCCCAAGCTACTTGTGTTTTCTGTGAAGTGGTGCTTGGTCTGTTAAAATAGTTAATACCAAATACCTGGCTTTATTCACCTAAGTAATAGTTTCAACTGTTGAATCCTGGGGCATATCATGCATTAATTAACATAAGACCAATAAGACAACACAATGAAAAGTTTTAAGGGCCTCTAAACAGTCAAGTAACTCAGGGACTGAAGTTGTAATTTCCTAGTACAGGGTGCTTCTTTTCTCAGAAATGCTTTAAAGTCATCTGGATTTTATACTACTGGATTTTCTTGGTACTGAGAGAGAGCCTAAGTGCCACACCAGGTCAGGCCAAAGCTGCAGCTGGCACCCTGCCCAACCAGAACAGCTGCTTTGAGGGATGCAGGAACAATGAATGTGCAATGTGATACTTCCTCCTGCATGGCCTGGCTCCAGCCAGTGTGCATCTTGGGGGTTCAGTGGTTCTAACTCTGACCATTATTGGTAGAGCTATTTTCTGTTGACAGTCAGCTTTTTTAACCCCATATCTTGGACCTCCACCACGTTACACAACAGTTCAATTTTTGTAAACACTTCTTCATTGCCTGCAACACCTGAATGCTTGATTTAGTCTTTCTTGAAGTTTCAGCTCTTCAATAAGCAGAACACTTGGATAACTTTGATCCTTAAAGTAAATTGAGCTAAAATTGCTTTATAACTATTGCCTTTATGCTGCAGATATCAGTGATGTAATGGCTTTATATAGCAATGAGCGTTTCTCACAGGGTGAGTGTGAATAAATAAGTCAAATATGTCAACTTTGACCAAAACAGCAAAACTAGTATCACTTACATGTGAGAATAAGCAGAAGGACTATTGATTCCCACAGCAGTTTAAAAACATACAAAGCTGAGGTGAATGTTGGGGGTGAATATGTGTCCCTGAAGGGTGGGAAGAGGAGGCACTACTTAATAAAGGGCAGAGCACATCAGCAGTGTTGCAACTGAACTTGGGTCAGGTGGCTGCTGCTTTTATTACAGAGACTTTCCTGGTAACTCCTGATCTCTATTGTGCAATCTCTGCATCCACTTACTTGTTTCACTTTGTGTGGGCCAGTTTGTAGAAGCCACTGTGAATAGATACAAGGGTGAGCTATAATACCAATTATTTTATTTAGGTATGTAAGTCAGGGCAACAAAATGTGTGGTTGCATTCTGAGAACTACCAGGCAATGGCTGGTTTTTGCCCTTTGTGGTTAACTGTAATGGTTAGTATGGGGACAGGTTTATGAATTAGCCATACTGTGACCTTACTAAGTTTGAGCTTTAAGCAAAGTAAATGTGGAAGCCTTCTTCCTGATTCTTTGAATTCTTGTTGTGATTAGTGTAGTGCAGGAGCTGCTACCTTTTGTCAAGCTCTCTCCCAGGTTGCTGTTTTAGCATGTGCAAGATAAAAGAAGTGATATCAAGTCCCTCACTAAGCTCACAGGCTGCCTGCCCTGTGAGTCAGGGCTGCACTGGCTAAAGTAGGTTAAGTGCTGGCTCATGAAGTTCATTCAAATTGTGCTCTGGAAATAGTAAACATGTTGCTTTAAATAGCTTGAGATGCTTATGTAAAGCTTGTGTCTCGTAGCCTCTTGTCTAAATGGGAACAAACAGGTTATTTGGGGTAGATGTAATTTCTGCTTGTGGAGTCAGCAAAGGCTGTTCTGTGCCCTGCCCACGAGTGCAGTGTGATTTGGGGGAGGTCTTTAATACGATTGCAGCACATAATCACTCACACTCTTGTGATTCGCTTGCAAGATGTACTGCAGCATCTGGGTCACAATGTAGGTCTGGTTTTTCTACATGTGCATGACATGTTTCAGTTTGGTGGTGCATTGATGGTGCAGCAATGCTCAGATAAAACAGGTGGGTAGAGGTCCTTGCCCTGTATGTAGGTATCTTGTGCTGCAGGGCACCTTCAGTGCCCTTGGGTTTTGGAATATGGTTTGTGGAAAATACAATACAGATGAGTAATGTGTACAGAAGGATTGGGATCAATTAAATGGTAGCAAATATAGATGTATAATACTAGTAGTTTCCCTTTAAGACCAAAAAGAACAGCTATGAATGAGGCAATTGAGCCAGGAACAGAATTTTAGTTCTTTTTTGAAAATTTAATACCTATTTCCAGGGAAGCCTTTAACTAAACATTTGAAAAATAGAACTAATCCTGGCCTGTCTTTACTCTGAAAAACACTTCAGGGACTTTTTTGGGCTTTTTTTTTTTTTTTTTTTGTCCTGTGGTGGTAATTTCTGTAAGTGATCATAAGCTAAGAAAGCAAAAGATAACATGATTTGTATTTCAAATATCAACACTGTATCAAAAGTGTCCAGCTAAGTAAAACAGTAGTTTAAGTTCATTTTGTGTAATTCTAGGCATAAACATAATTTATAGCTGGAAATAAATTGTGAGCAGTGGACCTCAAGGAAAATTTTTGTGCTCTTTGCCCATGCAGCATCCCCCTATGTCCAAGAGGCTAAAGACTTCAATATTTCTTCAATATTTAAGAGTAATGTTGTCCTGGAGGGCAATTGTCTGAATGAAAGTGAGTATAGTAAGATATTTGCAGGTTGTCTAAGCTTCTGTAGAGTTAAGATAAACTCCTGCTATACCTGCAGGATTTTGAACAGTGAGGTACAAGTCAGCATCAATCTGCTAGAGGTTGGTAAAGCTGTATTTGTTCAATGCAGATCAATTAAGAGGCCAGAGAATTGCTAAGATCAGGAAGAAGTTATCTTTGGAGAGGAGCAGGTATGTGGAAGATGGGAGCACTTTCTTGAGATGCCTCCTCCTGTGACATTGACTTGAGCAAACTTCAGTGATGGCCAGTGGCAATCGCAGCACCACTGCCACTGCTGGAAGAGCACAGGTGTTCCTGTTCTGCACCTCTGTGCAACAGATGTCTAATAAATTTACAAATATTTTGACTTGGACTGTATGTTAAATTTGCCTCTCTGAAGTTAAGCAGTATGCATCTGCTATGTAGTGTGATTAAACCTCCCATATTCTCAAATTAAATAATGTACAGTTGAATCACATTTTGGTGTAACTATTTACATTTGGCTATCAATCTGTGAAAAGAATTTGTGGAAATCATGGCCAAGGAAAGATGTCCTAAATCATCCTGTCTCATTCTCTGTTGATGCATGATTACTTCCCACAATATATTTTTCTAGTATTTTGTCCACTGTAGTCTTTTAAATGCCTCCAGGGATGTGGTTTCCTTAGCAGATAAAAAGAATCTTTTGTGGGAAGCAGAGGCAGTTTTGCCTGAGCTATAAAAGTTATTCAGACTCACTTAAGATAGTGTCATGTAGTTTTGGATCTCTTTCCTACTGTCATGGTAGTATTTCATGGAAATAGTCTTCCTGGTCCTCTAGTTAATAAAAACATGTTGTATGTCTTAGTCTCCATCTGAAAGCAACTTCTACAGGAGCAAGAGGAGGAATAGCAGATATTAAATGTGGTACCTAGTGCCTGGGAGCCTGTATCCAGCTATACTTTACTGCTTTGTGAAAAATTTATAAATGACTGCTTTTTTGGCCAGGAAATATTTTTTTTCATGAGTTAGAGAATAACACATAAGTGGGATATTTGAGGGAGCTCTGAGAAGTAGTAGCCAGGGATGAGAGCTTCTTGTAGAGCTTCAAGGACTTCAGTAGCTCCAGCTGAGGTGTTCAGCTAAATCTCCATTTCCAGTCAAACATTTAGACTATTCCTTTCCCTAATAGTTAGGTCTCTTAATTTAAACCTCTTCAAAATACTCCAGTAAAACAGGTTAATGAAATGAATATTTTGTTGAAAGTGAACCTTCTTCAGTCATCTTAAGTTTTATTTACCCTACTTTGTAAGGTGTTACACAGATGCTACTTCCTATGTTGAAGTACTTACATTAGAAATACTCAACTCCTGGTTTCAAAACTAAAAAAAAATTCTTTAACATGTATTGCATCAGAATAAAAAGCCTCTAAGTGGGCTTAATCTCTAGATATTTAAAAGAAACCCAAAACAACCTCCCCACCACAACTTTATTTTATACCATTATAAATCAGTATAGCTTTCTTGTAAACTTCTTAATCATATGTAGCAGCTAGTGTTTGTCTCTTGCTGTGTCCATTGTTTGAGCAGGAACTTGTTTAAATAACAGTAGTATCTTCAGGGGCATATGAAACTATTTTTGGAGTATGCATTTGTAGCATAAGTAGTTGACTTAAGCTTAAAGACAGCTTTTTAACCTTGTCAAAAATCTGTATTTTCCACTGGGCGTTATGTTACTATCTGACAATCAGTTTTGAGTTGAATTTTGTTATTTCAGGCATAGTTGTATGGCTCTTTCATCCTTCCAATCCTAAATAGATGAACTGCACATCTGTTGTGTGAAAGTAACGTAGGAGGTCTCTAAATTTTTCTATTTCAAGAGTGACTTTGTTAACATCAGTTAAAAGGCTTATCTATAATTACACAGTTCCTATTAACACTGTGGTGTTGCAAAACTGATGTTCATTTTCCATCCCTTCCCAGATGGTTTTTAATGTGAAGCATGTGAAAATCTTTATTTTTAAAACTGGCTATTATGCTTAATAACTAGCAAAGTAGCAAAATTAAGCTTTAATTTTTAAAATAACTTCAGGCACTGTACCAGGTGAAAACAGAAGTGCTCTTGTACAAAGAGCTGCGAATTTTCACCAAAATATGTGTAGCATCAGTGCCTAAGGATGACACTTGTGCCATGAGTGACTTTAAAGGGCCTTTGGGGAGCAAATATTAGGAGCCTTCTCTGCACTGGGGAGGTGCAGAGACTCAAGTGTGGTTTTTTGCTCTTTAATGTGTTGATGAATTTTTGTAGAAGTGAGAACAACAGTTTCTTAAAATGAAGAATGGCATCAAATACATTTTTTTTTCAGAAGGAGGCAAACACTGTATAAACCTTTCAATGTCTGCCTGTAAAAAAGGCAGGACAGGTCATAACTTAATTTGACAATGGATCTTGTAGGGCTTAATATCCCAGATGGTGTCAATGGTGTAGAGCTACTGACCTGACTTGTCTGAGCTTTTCATGTAAAACTTGTGGGCTCTATATCCAAGTAACATGTAGCTCAGCTCAAAGTGGATTTAATTGCCAGAGACACTGCCCTGTGGAATTCACTTTCCTTTTCAACAGTCTGTGTGAACCTTTATGGCTGCAGTATATGTATAGATGATGTGAGCTCTAAGGGCTGCCTGGCAGAGCAGTGCTAGCTTAAGAGTTACTGTAATTATTGCAAGAGGGAGATGTAGGAGACTCTGTAGCAGCAGACTGGAGTGATGAGTTTGGGTTCTCCATGCTTGATAGCATCAATTAAACTGAGAGGGATGCTTGAATTTCCAAGATTTTCAGTATTTTCTATTTTCCTTAATAAAAAAAAAAAGAAAATTGTTTTGCTCAAGTAGAAGCATCTCTGATAGCAGTTAATGTTTGCTCTATCAATTTATTGAACTTAACAGTTCAGGTAATTCTGCAATTGGATGAAGCTAGAGAAAAGGGTATGTGTAATTAAATACGAAATGAGATGTTGAAACTACTGCTTCTCAAGTTCTTCCCAGTTCTTTTTGAATCTGTCATGTAATTAAGACTCCCCCTGCCCCATCTAATAAAGTGTTTCTTGAGAACTTGAATTAATTTTTTCTGGTAAGTTCTGTAGGTGGAAAAAAAGTAACTTAAACTGTATCCTTTTCTGTTCTGCATTACAGGCCCTGCTTTATCACTTGATGCTTTACTTTCCTTGTGTTTTATGTAGATGAAGATGTGCTGTGAAACACTTCTTTTCACGACCTCTATTGTGTAATTTTAAGTTTGGGTTCTCCAACTACTTGAATTTTTGTTGTTTAAGGATGTCCTTAAGCAAATGGCAGTATGCAAGGCACTGGTATAAAGCATTATCTTCCCCTGAAGCTGTGCTTTCCTGTGGTCACTCTGCAGCATGTTAATGTCCTGCATGCTTTGAAATTATGGAGGGTTTGGTTATAGAAACCACTTTGGCATTTGTTTTTCCCTTCCTTGCTCCCCTCCCCTTGCCACCCCTGTGGTTTGAGTTTTGTATGAGGAGGACTCAGAGGAAGGGAAGCTGAATTCCTTTTCCTTGTTTTCGTCTTTCAAATACAATGGTGATTACAATGTCTGTATGAAACAGGCATTATATTTTGGTAATAATGTTTTGTCTCAAAGTGAGTGAGTCATCTTCTGACTACCAGGCTTCAGAATATGACAGTCCTTAAGAACTTTCCATATGAGGAAGCAATAACAGATTTGTGGGATGGCTAATGAATCATGGATAATTAGTGTCCTGGTCCTGCTAAGCTTTAGCATCTGACAGGTATTTTTACTTTTTGTGGGGTGGTTTACAGAAACATTCTCTACTCAGTTTATAATTTGATCTAATATGTGAAACCTTTAAATGCCAACTTTTTGTCATGGTACAAAAATTATATTGAATTGATATCACAAAAACAATAGAATTGATCTCACATGATTACCTTCTGGATTCTTTATTTGCTTAGTTCTTGTAAGTATATTTTAGGGCATCACAGATTAAGCTATAATCTATTAAAAATGAAACTGTAGTCCATTAAAAAGCAATTATTGTTATAGTGAGGGGGACAGGTGATATATTTTGTATTATATTATTGGTGTGCGTGTAGTATGAAACATCTAGCTCAATACTGATTTAGATGAGAAGGATCCTTGATATATCAAACACTATGTATTTTTAGCTTAGTTCAAAGTACTACAAATAATTACTTCAGTAAGCCAGAAGTTTCCAGTTACCAGTATTTGGCTTCTTCTGAGAGTAGCCTGGGGCATTTAATCATCAGAGCTCACACTTGTGGGAGAGTCCTGCCCATTGCATTTGGTATCTGCTGAACATGAGTGGTCTCCAAATCCCTGCTATTTTAGTGTATCTGATGTTGTTCATATATAGCTGCGTGCCTGCTACAAAACTAATGAAATTCCTTTAATAGTTTATGGTTTTTTGATACTAGAGCTGTTAGTCTTTGTACCTTGTCCAAGGAACAGCCATTTTTGAGAAGGAAGGCCTTTCAAAATAGGTGTTGTAGAACAAGAAAGCTTTTCCTAAGAGCTCCAGGGCGCAACTGAGGCTTCTTGTATAGTCTGACTTACGGTGAGCAACTGTTCATATTGATGACAGATCCTTCAGGCAGGACCAGCAGGTCCTGTCTCAATACCTTCAGCTTCTACCAGTCCTGAATTCAAACATGCTTTTAATTTTTCCGGTCCTGTTTTAGTAAATAGGCCCAGTTGACTGAGACTTGATTTACTCTGGTACCAATGTAAGTACCTGAGGATTAATCTGCAGTTTGCCAAATTGTTGGAGATAATGCTTAAATTAGAGACTTAAATTTGATGCTTTTACCTCTTCCTGCCATGAACAAGATGAGTATCTAGACAGCTTAAAAGAAGGTGAGGGAAGGGGGTTGGGAATTGCTGTCCATTTAGGGCTCTGTTTCAGGTGCATCTGAATTTGGATAATCCAGATTTTGTGTAATTCCCCTTTCATTATGATGAAAGATCCTTTACTTATAGCTGTAATTTCTAATTAATGGAGTCCTTAATTTGTTAGGAAAAAAGCTTATTAGATTGAGCAGTGTTAGAGGGGAGCATTTTTTTTCAAGTCTTGCTCCTTAAAATGATCTTGCTGTCATGAACAGATTTAAGTTTCCTGTGCTGAAACATAACTGATAACTACATTCCAAACCGGAGTTATACAGGTCATAAAGTTTGTCAAGAAGTGGCCTTGTGGTTTTTTTTCTAACCACAGCAGAATATTTTCTTGACCTAGTTATTTTTCAAAGACAGATGACTGTTTTTCTTACCTTGGACATTGTTGCCTGAAGGGGTTAGTCTGATGGTTTGACACAGGGTTTAGAGAACCTCTAGTCTATGCCTCTGATACTGTTGGATTTGGATGCTATTCTGCACAGCTGTGCTCTTAAAAAAAAAAGTAAGATTCTTGAACTTGAAAAGCTCCTTCAGTAACAGGCCTTGAAAAAGGAAACCTTTGCACATAAGGCATTTTCCTCTAGGATGAATCTTACATGGTAC
Source organism: Poecile atricapillus (assembly GCF_030490865.1). Lineage (NCBI taxonomy): Eukaryota > Metazoa > Chordata > Aves > Passeriformes > Paridae > Poecile > Poecile atricapillus. The sequence continues at coordinate 69,180,869 of NC_081252.1, forward strand.
AAATGTAAAGTATGGAACTGTTCTACTGGGAGTCAATATTTTTTTTTTTTTTACATGGCATTTAAGCATCTTTACAAAATGCATGCCTGTGTTTACTGGGAATTAGCAACCCAGCATGATGTCTGTTGGCTAATTTCACATGGTCTAAAAACCTTTTTTCCCCTAAATGTTGCCAGCTTCTTTCCCTGTTACTGTATCTGTGTGTTCCTGCATGTGCTTATGTTTTATAAGGATGTTACGGACTATTGCTTGCTGCTGTAAGCTCTCTCTTTTGGAGGGAGGAAGCAGAACTGAGTGTTGGAAGCAGGAGTAATTCTTTCTCTATTACTGTGTGAGAACAGGACATGTGCAGAATTAAGTAGTTTACACAGCTACTCCTCAGGTTCTGCTTCATGTACATTGCTGTTCTACAAGTTCCTTTGGCTTTGCTCTGAGTTATTTTTGCAGCTCTGCTGCTTTCTTTTTTTCAAGTTCTTTGGTCTGGTGTCAAAATCCTGTTTAGATCCTTGTAGAGAATAACTTTCTAGAAAACCAGCTGTCCTTCCTGGTGCTGAGCATCACTAAGTCCTGTTCCACTTTCATTATGGTAGTAAGGAATTTTCTATTACTCGTAGCAGAAAAATCCAGTGGAACTGAGTTTTCTGATCCTCTTGTGTGGTGGCATGACCCACAGTTAGTCCTATAAATACACTGGGCTATTCTTAGGCTACTGTAGAAGCTGCCTCATACAAAACATTCCCTGACTAGGTAGGCTTGGGATCTAGTGACCCTGACATTAGCTGGATGTTGTAGCTGTGGCATATCTGAGAACCAGGGCTGAGAATATCCTGCAGCATCTGTGAAGCCATGTGAACATCTCCCCATCCACTCTTTGCTCCCAGACACACAGGACATTCTTCTGCTAATGTGATCAACTCTTTTTATTGCTTGTACTTGTATTTTTTTTTTAGTGAATCTGCTTCTGCCATCAATTACTGTGGGTTTGAATCTTTAACGTTACCATATTAAATTGAAACCCACTTAGCATAATTCTGACTTTTTATGTATTCATATTCTGAAAAAATATGAAGACCTCTGGGAAACCATGAGACAAATTGCACGTGTGGCAGTCAGCAGCTAGAGGATGGTGGCAGAAGGGTGAAAACTGTTCCAAACTGTCTGTTCCCAAGCAGAATTTGGGGATTTCTTGCTTTGTTTTCATTGCCACTGTCAGCAGTTTGATAGTCTGTGCCTTAAAGCTGTTGGTTAAAAAAAGCATGCTAGTGTACTTCAGGAGGGGATGCCAGAGTTTGAGGGGGAAGGAAAGAATGTCCTCTGCAACCTTTTTGGTGTATGCTCTATGAATAGCTCTCAAAGCCTGTCTCTTCCAATTATTAATTCCCTGAGCAGCACTATTTGTAAAGCTTATGTTCTTGAGATGGCCTTTGGTTTCAAATGTCTATTTAGGCATAAATGCTATTTTTTTCTTCAGGTATGAGTCTACTGATACATGCTGGATCTTCTGCTTTAGGAGTTCTTCATGCACCTGTGAAATAACTTCAGTTAAGATTCCCGTTCTCCTGAGTAGTGATGAAACCAGCTGCCAGTTGCACAAAGCAAAAATCAATATACTGCCAGGTTCACCACAAGTAATAGCAGCAATATGAGGTGTTTCTCTGTCCTACAGTAACTTGTGGGAGTAGCAGGAACTGTGACCTAAATAGGAAGGAGATTCAAACTAGTGCTACAGCATATCGTCTGCAGAGTGTAACAAGTGACAGGTTTGGGACACTTTGAGTTTCTCCTCTGTTTATCTAAAAACAAAACAACCTTTTTTGCTTTGATATCTTACAGGAGATGTTGCAAGCAGTACTGCTTGGCTGATTTAGCTGCTGTCATACTGCAGGGTGGTTTTTTCTTCTCTTGTGGTGAAGTCTTTTCCCTGCTGTGAAACAGACTTCATCATGTCTTCCATTGGGGATCATTTGATCTGTATGCATTCAGACTGAGGGTCAAGTCCAGTTTTGTATTAATAATATGGTTTGTAATGCATATTAGTGGTTTTACCTTTGGGTTACAGCAGAAATAACTTGGTCCTTGAAGTTCATGTTTGGAAACTGTAAACCAAAGGATTACAGAGAGGAAATGAAGGAGGGGCAGGATGTTGAAATGCATTTTTAGTGAACAGTCGTATTTGTAATAACCTCTAATCTGTAAGAACAAACCTCAGTGGAGCTGTTAGTGAACTGTGAGTGCTGCTGTTCACTCCCTTTGCTTTAAACCTCCTTCCCCTTCTACACGTCAATTCCAAAGCAGTCATATTTAAATTCTTTAATGTGACTCATACCTACTTCGAGTTTTTTTCTTCTCTCCATCTGAGGAGGTTTTGTGTACACAGAGTAAGGCTACTTTCACCCTTCACTGGCTAGCTTGTGGTCAGAATATTTTTCTGTGATGTATTTAAATATGTCCTGAGATTTATGATAAATTTGTTCTTGTGTAACACTCCCCACCCTGCTAGTTTCTCTTCCTTAACCTTCTTCTTTAGGCTTACATACTGTGGAAGCATCAATTTCCAAGAAGTGCTAACTGTCAGATGTATAGCCAAGCTGAAGTCTCCTGTTGAAAGAGATTACACAGGTTCCTGGGCTTCAATAGCCTATAAAAATCAAGTGAATATTGCACAAGTTGCTGTGGTTTGGTTTGTTTTACTTCTAGGATTAGAACATGAGCACCATGTAACACTGATTTTTATTGGAGCTGAATTTTATTGTTCATTCCCAACATGGTTGGTTTATGTTAGAAAGCTGCCATGAAGAAGAAGATTGTGAGTGATTTCTTAAACTTTCTTCATGGCTGATCATATCAGGTGTCCTTATCAAGTGTTTGTGCCCTGGAGCTGGTACTTCAGCTCTGCTTTCCAGCTGATTCCCCTTCAGAGTGCCTGCTTAGAGAAAGTTACTGCTGATTGTCTCTTTTGCCATGCTAAGTAAACCAGGATCTGCTGAAGCAGACTGTGGGCATTGCCTACCTCTGACTACTTTTTTTTTCTGTTTGCTTTTATTCTCTCTCCTTTTAGGGCTGTTTTGTGTTGGTGACTGCAGTCACTTGTTTTTCTTGTCCTGCTCTGACCCTTCCAACTGATTAATTCCTCGTGATGCAGTTTGATGGTGTGACCTTGTGCTTTTCTATAAATGTGCCCATGATATCATTTCAATCAAGTTCATGAATATTCCAGCCTTCTCTTATGTGGCTGATGTCACTCAGCTTTAACTCATGAAGTATGTTAATATAATGTACTCTTTGGGGCATATATTTCCCATTTTTAAGCAGTCTTCGGATGCATTGTCACAAAGATGTATTGCCACCTCCTTTGAGCAGTTGTTTTGTGTGTTGGTTAGATTTCTGCTCTATATCAGTATTGCTGCCCTGTGCCTTGCTGAACTCAGCAGTGATGATTTAGCTGGTCATGGAGGACAGCATTAGGGTTGTGAGCAGGTTTGTGTGCCACACCTGAGATAAACATACCACTGCTCTGAAGTAGATGAAGCTAGAAGAGATGCAGTTCTTAAGTTCTTAGAAAACTGTCTGATCATGATGAAAAAACAATTATTATCTAATTATTCTCTTCTGGACTTGTCTTTCTGTGTATTTTTTTATTTTATTTTATTTTTCATTATTTATTTTTTTTTAGGCAGTGCAACTTTGTTGTTGTTAGGGCCTTTAGTACAGACTGTAACTTGACTTTTTATTCCAAGTGCTGTGTCATAGCATGGTTTTGAATAACTCACCCTTTTCCTTTGAGGACAAGGTGTAACTTCCAAGACTAGTTGTGTCATGCTGCTGTTCTGGGCTCCCTTGGACTGAAGTCTGGTCACTCAGCTCCCTTGCCTGTCTTACTTGTGGAAAACTTTTTTAACCTGCTTTGATTATGTCAGTAAGGATAAGTAGAATATGGCATTAATTGCTCTGCTGAATAGGGTGTGTGATCTCCTCAGCTCTGAGGGTATGAAGATGTGCCAGGGCAGAGTTTTTTCTCTAGAACTGTCTTCTGGTTTAAGGTCTGTTTGGATGGTAGAAAATGGGTTTGTGCAATAAAACCAAACTAGTAATCCAGCTACAGTTCAGAGGCTTTTGAAAACTTTCTCAAGTCTCCACCCAAGAAACTTCCTGTGAGATCAGTGCACACAAGAAGAAGATAAGAAAGTACTAGGTTTAAACTGGATTAGTGGAGAAGACTCATCTTCTGTGGGGTTTTTGATGTTCAAAAAGACTTCTTAAATTCACTGTGGTGTATAAACATATTAGGGAAAATAACTTGCTTCAAACTTGTATCTGTAAGACTCCTTGAGTGTAATGACTGCTGGGATTTTCAGTGAAGGAAGAAAATTGGCTTGCAACAAATGCAGCTGCAATCCTGATGTGAAATGAGCTTTTGTTGCAAAAATTACAAGGGCGAGCACTTGCATAGGGAGAATTTCCATTTTGAAATGAGAATGGTTTAAGTTTGCAAAAAGCAAGAAGAATCGTGTCTGGTTTTGAAGAATTACCCAGGAATAGAGAGTGCCATGAAGTCTCTAAAATCTGGGGACTTTTTTTCATATGGCTGAAGGGAGAGAGCAACAGGAAGGTCACTCAGTGCTGGTAGGCAGTCCTCTGGTGTGGATTTTGAGTGTTTCTGGAATCTCTGTGGGGATTTACCAGGATTCAAGTGGTCAGGTGTATGAGGCTTTTACTGTACATTTTGAAGAAAAGGATTAAAGAATTTTTGTTAAATGAAAAAATTATTTGTGGCAGAAGTTAGTACAGTAACTTTCTGGTGAGTCTAAAGAAAATCAGGATTGAGACTAAATTTCTTTGAAATCTTTCTAGTTTCTTCATGTCCAGATGTTTTGAATTGTTCAACTTTCTATGCAAGCAGAGATTAAAAAATGAATTATTTTAACATGCTTTTCTTTAGGTCCTGCAGGCTTTGGTTTTCTTAGTTTTTGAATAATTCTCAAAATTTATTCACTTTTATTTATATAAATTATTCATTTATGTGTAGTAGAAGGAGCTGGTTTCACATTTGCCCTTGACATTAAGATTGAAAGTGGCAGTTTGGAGTGAAAAACACTGCTTGTATTTGGGCAACACAGGATGGAGTTAGGACTCATGTTGTTTTAATATCAAAGGTGTTGCGGCCTTTTTTTTGTAGGTGATTTGCTGTTGTCATGGTTATAGTTTCTCTGCACTGTTCCCAGTGTTGGAGATCCCACCAGAGATTTTGAGGTTGCTTTGCCACCTGAGCACATCTGCTGTGTTGTGTATCTGACTTTCAGGAAAATACTTTCATCAGACATCACCTGTCTGGTTTAAAAATGCAATTAAATAGTTCAAGTAAATATTTGCATTAGCTGGGAAATAAAGTGGCACCTTGGAGATTAGGTCTGTTGTAATAATGAAGTGATAGAGAACAAAATGCAGCTCCTGAATAGGAGTTCTTAACTCTGAAGTGCAGTAGAAGATAATCAGGAGTTAAATAAAATTTCTACTGCAAGTCATCGACTGGATAAGTAGTAGATAGATCCCTTTGTGTTAAGCTTAATTTTGCTACATCAAAAAATGTATTTTGCTGACAGGGTGTTTTTGATAAACCTGTGGTGGCTAAAATGCTCTGACTTCAACACTAAAATGGCAGGAATGTGAAGAGCTTGCTTAGCCCAAACCTTTTGGAGTGTGAGCTGCAGCACCCTGTGTGAAACAGAAGCCTGGGTGGTTTTCCATTAGTTGTTCTTGTTGCAGTACTGGTGTGACACTTCATCCGCCCAACAGCCTTTTTTAAGAATCTTGAACTTGCAGTAGTTAAAAAATAACTTGGTTCATTCAGTGCTCTGTGAAATGACTGTTCCATCGATCTGGATGTTTGCTTAACAGCATTTCCATTTTAACTGCCTTCCTATGCTTTTGAGAAAATAGCAAATGCATCCTCAGTTCTTAAATGAAACTGTTTCTGCTTGCTTCCAGTACTGCTGAGCAGCCAACAGTGTACTGATAACTCAGTTATTGATGTGGCAACCTCGGAAACTTCAGCCAAGTGACTAAGTACTCAAATACTCAGATATAGAAACTGATAAACTGATGTCAACTAAAACAATTTCAACAAACTTATTTTAAGCATGAAGCATCTCCAGCTCAAAAATGTTTTCATGATGTGTTTCAGTTGGATAAAATATTGAATTATATTTTGAAGGCCTATTGAAAATTTTTAATATTCACTATTTGCAGTACCCCAGTGTTCCAGGTATCACTGCATTGCATAGTCTGCCTTGATCAGAAATATTGAAGTGTTGCAATTGTACTTGCAGATTTTTTTGTATGTAGCTATTTCATTTTCAAAAGCACAAGATGTGCTAGTGCAATAGGAGAACAACACCCTGTGCCTGTCAGTGGAAGGGGAAGGAGAAGTGGTAGATCTTCAGGTCTGCATTAGAACCAAGGCCTGGCTCAGTGTCACTTCTGGGGTCACTGGTGCCTGCTGTGGGTCGAGAGTCTCTTCCTTCCACCGTACCCAGGAAGGCTGCAATGCCACACTAACATTTCTAGCTCCCTACTAAAGAAACTGCCTTCCCTCAGCCAAACCTGAATAGTAAAACCAGAAGGAAGGTAAACCTATGTGGTCCTTTTTCTCATGCACAACTCAAAAATTGTGTGATTGATTTGGCCTCTAAAAGTTTTACAAATGCGGAGTTTAAAAGAGCCTTTAAGACCAGAGGTTGAGTAATTTAAGCTCTGCAAAGATACTGTCCTTCTGGGAAAGGGTTTTGCATATTCCCAGTGTTCTTCAGGTGTGGCTTTTGATACTTTTTTCCTTTCCTAGTTATATTTTAACTATTTCATCTTTCAGTTCTGTTTCATGTTGATCAGCATGTGCTTTGCTTGTCTTCTAGACTAATTCACATTACCAGTAAAGAGCAGGAGAACTTTGTGGTCTTGGCAGTATTGGAACAAGAATACTGTAGTATAAATTGCTTAGCAGGACTGAAAGTTTTCTGAGCTTCAGCTAATCCTGGGTAACTGCATTTCAGCCCATGTTGAAATTTGTCCCTTTTAAAATGTGTATTACAAGGGTATTTAAGTTTGAAGTGGTTGGTTAAAATAAGTGATATGAAGTAGTGTTATGATGTAAAATAGTATGAAAGATCGTAAAACACATATGACAGGTGCTTGTGGCTTAACTGTCATGTCCTATTTTGTAGAGCTTCAAGGTTACTTGTAGCTGCTGTAGTGTGTGCTGAGAGTGGCAGAAATCAGATGTGCTTGAAGCATAGTCAACATGGAGCCTCACTGAAATTCTTCATTAGTCCACAAAACCAAAATTGATCCAGAGGCTGAGTCTCTTGATGTGCTCCAAACCCCTGAAATATTAACTTAATGTGGGGTTTTTTTTAGCTTCTCTCCTTTCAGCATTTAATTAGTTTACTTTTGCATAACAGCTTGCATAGCAGGTTTGTTTTTTGGATTTTTTTTTTGTTTTTTGTTTTTTTAGAATGTTATTCATCATACTTGTTTTGAGGATACTTTCCTGAATCAAAATACGTACTTGAAGGTTTCAGGGATTCAGAGTGAATGTACTATCCTGAAGGGCTCAATGCACAGGCCATTTTGTTGAGCATTTAATATTATTTTGGTTGTGTAACTCTTGTAACTTGAGCCTGTGTTACTATAGAACCAAAAATTTTTGTAAGTTGAATTTCCAAGGCTTGTTAAAATTGCATGTCCCAGAGCAATAAACTTGCTTTTTCCAATTTTGCAAAGCTGACATAGTTGGCACAGTAAGGTGTGTTTTCAGGGCATGCAAGTGTGCATTTGGGTTGGTAAATGGCCCTTAAGCTTGTTAAATAGAAGTACTTTGTCAGGTGAGTAGGAAAGTAATAATGGAATTTAATATGAACAAAAGTACTTTGCAGTGGAGTGTTTCACTTCCAGACTTAGAACTAAAGTATATATATGCTCCATGTTGAAAAATACTGTTCTCTGGTATCCATATTCTAAAAGAACCTTTCTGCTCTCCTAGGGAGAGGACACCTCATGGAGAGTTTGAATAACTATAAGAAGAAATGAGAATTTTCTCTCTTTTCTGTTACTGAGCCTAAGGTCCTTTAACAGCAGAAAGCATGGACCTTGAGTAGTTAGGTAGTAATTAATAATCTTGAATGGCTTCAGTTCTGGAAAGAGTTTAATTGATTGCCATCTTTTGAGGCACCAATAAAATCTTCCAGATTTAAACTGGTTGTTTTCATCTCCCTTTGACAAAACCCTGGTTTAAACTCAGGTTATTTTACCTCTGTTCTGTGGTGGTTGAGCTCTGCAGGAGGTGTCCTCTCCCTGCAAGAGTGGGCAGCAGAAAGAATTCTGTTTTAAGAGAAAGGGTCAGTAGGGCCACCTGCATGTCAAGTGTAGTGTTTTTATTGCATCTTGTAGTGATACAGTTTGATTCAAAAATAATTAAACTTCAGGGTGTGGTTAATCTGGTAAATACATTATTCTGTTTGATGGGGGTAGGAGGAACCCTTTGTAAAGCATACTTGCAATACCTGAAGTATGTATCCTCTTCTTAAATCTCAACAACTAAAGAGTCAGATTCCCACCTTTATCTTGAGTAAAGTGAAACACAAGCTCATTCAGATGGCCTCCAGACATTTGTGGTGGACATAAGCCAGCATGTGCTTGTGTAAAAACAGCAATTGTAGAAAATGGTGAACTGTTGGATATTGTCAGGGAATTTTGTATACATGTCATGATAAAATGTTTCTACTAGGAGGAACAAGGGTGATACCACTCCAAATGAGGAATTAACACTGAATTAATGTTAGTGACCTTGTAGGCTAGTATTGATACTTTTATTCTGACTAGTGTCAGGAGATAAAGATTTGTTTGTGTGTGTTTACAGAGCACATACACAACTCATTTATATCTTAAAAGGCCTTTCTGTACTTTTTTCACTGTGCTCTGCCATTGGAGACCTTGACATGGAAACATGTTTCTGAGTAATGATCATCATGAGGACTGAAGTAATACTGTTCAAAATGCTAAGTGGCAGTAAGAAACTTCCTGAGGTTTAAAAAATACATTTATTGTATGAGTTTTTTAAAAAGTCACATTTTGTTCAAACTACCTCAGTGCTTTTAGAGCATTATTTTTAAATTTGGAAGTTCAAGATAGGTAAGATCAGACTTCACTTATAGATTATTAGCTACTTAAGTAGGATAAGATACCAATCTCTTAATGGTTCATGGTTTTTTGCCAATATATAATTTGATACAGTTAGAACCAGCTGTAGATCAATTTCACATAGGTTTGTGGAAGTGTTGGCATGTGGATCCCAGGTCCCTTAGTTACTGGGGTAGAGGGGAGAGATCCTAGAATGGACTAGGGTATAAATGGAGTTTGTACAGATTCTTCTGACTTGCCATGGTTCCTTTCACTGGCACCCAGCCACCCCTCAAATGGGTATGGACTGGAGAGTTAATCACGAAGCCCTTTCTTTGTGATCACTGATTTTTAAGGACAGATGACTGTTGTCTTTCCAGAGCCATCTGGTGTGTAAGAGAAGGCTGGATGGGCAGATCCTAGTGAGCCTGATCCTGGATCTTTCTGCCATTATTTTCTGCAGTTGCTTTCTGAGAGTGTGATTCATCTGTCCCTATAGTCCTGTCTGAATGCAGAATCATGCTAGATATTTATATGTACTAGCTAATAAGGTGTCAGCTTTGTAAAAGGAATCGGGTAGGTTACACTTTCCAAATCTTCACCCAAGTGTATGTTTATGTGCAAACAAGTGAGCACCTTGCCCCCATAAAAGTTGGATGCTTTGCTATAAGGCTTGCAACAAGCTGCATTTTTGAAGATTTCCAGATCCTCTGATTATATCCCTGGTTAATCACCAGTATTAGTTTGCTCTTATGTTGTAATATATTTGCAGGTTATGCAACAGCCTTAGGGAATTGAACTACAAGTTGTAATCTTAGTTTTTACTCTTAAACATACTTGGCAATAAATCTTAAATTTATTGCGACAGTTACTGTATGTGCTGGCTTTTGTCCATGTGCTTTGTGTGGCCACTCAAAGTACTGCAGACAGATTCTGTCCTTTGAACAGCTTTTATTGAGCTCTCTCAGTTGAGGCAGACTGTCCTTTGAGAGGTGTCCTCTCCAAGCAGCACAGATTTGGAGCTTTTTCCTCTAGAGAGGGACAGACCACTTGTCACATCAGTGGGGAGCTTTGGCAGATGGGACACTGTGGTTCCTGCTGGGGCTTGTGGAACTGCTTCTCACCAGGAACAGACTTCACCATCCTGGCTGTGATCCTGGGAATGGCCTGTCCGTGTATTGTGCTGCCAGGGAGCCTTTCCATGTACCTGGCAGCTTGTTGTACTTGCTGTTAGAAGTGCTGTGTCCTGTTTCCTCCACTGAAAAATAAACAAACCAAAAAAAAAACCAAACCAGTGAAGTGGAAGGAAACATCCCAGGGGCTGCTGGGTGGGCAGCACTGTTATATTTCCTTCACACTGAAATTATTGTTGCATAATGCCATGGCCAAATGAATATTCTGTTAATAATATTGATTGCTTGAAAGTTTCAAAGTCCTCAAGACTTTATTGGAGCCCATTATAGTGTCTGTATGTGTCTGTTGTGCATTTGTAGAATTTAATTTTGACCTATGTACTACATGCTGGGAGTTATTTTGGTTTTCTGCTGCATGCAGTCTCTTTCCTAGGAATGCCTGACGTGTGCTGCAAGGCCTAGGAAACCAGTTTGCGACCCTTATTGCTGCTGCCCTTTGTAACAACTAAGAACTCTGTGAATTCATATTTTACATGAGTTTTCTGCCTTGCTCTACACTAAAATTTCTTAATCTGACACAGTTAACAGTAAAACTTTTAAATATTTGTGCTACTGTTGTGGTAGAAACAAAACATTTGTGAGCCAGGAGGGTAAGATATTGTTGCTATCAAGTACATTTCTCAGAACTTAATTAGCATGAAGTGCCCAAAGCCTTGCTTCTCTGAGTTCAAGGAACCAGCAATCCCTTCATTCTGTCCCTTGTCATGCTGCAGAGGCCACTGGTGTTGTGTCACATACTAAAAGCAGAATATCAGTGTAAACTCAAAGAGGTAATTTGAGGTTTAGGGGAGCTTTTGAGTGGGTAACAGCTGCAGCTTGAAACTCATCTCTGAAACAAGGTGCTTGCAGCAGCTGCTTATGATTTATTTCCCCCTTTAACAGCAGCCTGCCCTGGCAGAAAGTACTTGTGACAAAAAAAAAAAAAATCCAAAAAAAATCTATGTGTTTAATGAGGGTGAAACTTGGCAACTATGTCCCAGAAAAGCACTGCCAGGAGTTGTGAACCACTTTTCAGATGGCTTAATGCAGTTAATGATCAGTTGTTTCTTTCCAGATAGTAACCTCCTTTGTGTGAAACGCATTGCCCCGTACATTAAAAAAATCTGCTCAGTTCTGTGAAGACAACATATAGTGTTACATCAGCCCAAGACTGTCCTTAGTCAGCAGGTTTGATTTCCAGAACATGATTAGGAGGATTGCTGCACAATAAACATTTCAAGTGATCCTAACTTGTGCTTTGGTTTAGACTCTGTGGGTTCTTTTAAATGGGCAAGGAAGAGAGAGCTGGATAAAAGTATGTTCTTGCCTAAGCAAGGGAACAAACTAGAAAAACAGATGGTGCTAAAAATAGTCTATTACTGAGGTCTAAATATGGCTCTGTGATTCCCCCCACCCCTTATAAATAATGCAGCTATAAATCCTCCTAGGTATCAATAAGTATTGAATTAACTCCAAACTGCTGAGTGTTACAGAACCTTTTGGCAGCTTTCCAAGCTTGGTGTTGCCCTTCATTCACAGGATCAACATTTAATTCCTAAACAGGGGAAACCTGAAGAATTCATCCTCTTTGAATGGAAACAGACGCAGGGAGCTTGAATGAGTAGCTACAGGCTCAGGCATCCCATTGCAATGGAAGGGGAGCTGTGCTTGATGAGTTTCTGCTAGGTTGCAGCCAGGATGAATCTCCTCCTTTCTTTTCTGCAACGCATGAACAATCAAAGGCTCCTTTTTTATCTATTGTTGCCATGGAGGGCGTCCATTTAAAGTTCAAATTCCAGCAGGCTTGGGAAGAAGGAAAGGAGATAGGAGTAGGCTGGGCTGGGAGATGATAGGCAAGCATCAAAAGTGAGCTGAAGACAAGCCAGCACTTTGTCCTGTGACAGGACAGACCATGCTGGGGGTACTTGGTTTTGAATGGATGCCTGGAAGTTTTTTGGAGCAGAGAATGAAACGCTGCTGAGGTAGCAGGCACAGAGAGCATCTGGCGTTTTGCTTTCTTTGCCTCGGCAGAGTGGGTCACAATGTGAAATTAGGCCCAAAATGGCATTTAATGAAGTGAGCCCTTGTGCTGGAGGTTCCCTGTGCTCTGACAGTGAGGGAGTATAAGCCCTGAGGAGAGTGAAGAAAAGGAAATCTCATTAAGGATGGAGGTTTTCCCCCTCTTTTGTGAATGGATTCTGTAACAAATGTCTTGCAGATACCCAGAGCTGCTCATCGCTGTGTTGCTTTGCCATACCTGCAGTCAGCACTGCGTGTGTGTTTATGGCACTTTCCTGTGAGCAACGTGCTGAGGAGAAGAGGAGGCAGTGAAATATCTGCTGCAGAGTTGCTTTTCCTTTCTTGCAAGTTCCTGTATGTACAATAAGTATTCATTGCTGAAAGAGCTAATGAGTACCAGACCAGCTGCATTTGACATTATGAGAAAAGAAAGGGGCCATCTATTGGCTCACATGCCAGGTTTCAGCCAGCTGTGGATATTTCTTTTTAAATTATTACTTATCCCACCAGAAAATTGGATAATGCTAAAATTATTGGTGATGTTGTTTGGAAAACAATACCGAGTTAAGAGCTATGGTTCAGTGTTAAACTTCTAGTTAATATGCCTAAGGGTTTAAAGAGAGGTGAGAGCTCTTTTCTCAGGTTTTACCATCTGGGCTTTGGCAGGTGGCAGGGGATTAAGTTGTTTTTTTCCTCTGCTCTAAATTGCAAGAGGTGATGGCTAGCAGAAGTGTTGAGTAGTGTCTCATCATTGATACGGGAACGTTTTTCCAAATTTTTTTGGCAAAAAATAAAATCCCAGTGTAATCTTCTGAAATTTATTAGAAAAATAAGTTGTACATCTTTGAATTTAACCCTGGGTAATTCAGGGAGAGGGTTCTTTAAATATTCAGTATTTTTTATAACATGTTAATCAAATTAATAGATTAGTAGGTTTTTGTTGTACCTGAATGCAAGGACTTAACTCTGAAACTAGACTTTGTTCTTCCATATTATTACCTGTTGTGGAACTTCCCTTTCTGACTTTGACTTGATGCATCATCATCTAAAAGAGATGTTAAACCAAGCTGATTCATCTGAGGCTTTTCTCTGCAGAGAGGTTTATTAAAATCACTTGGAGAAGTCTTAAATTTAACTGTCACTTGGTCTTTTGTTAGTCTTGCATTGATCAATTCCTGCTGCGTGTATGCGCTGGTGCATAGGGGTGATAAAAGCAGAGCAGATATCTCAAGCCTGTGAAAATGAACTGATTGCAATTTCTCTACATCACTTAGTGATGTCAATTTTTTCATTAGGATGGGAAATAATAGCTTGCTTACGTGTTTTTTCAAGTACATACAAATTGAAGAGAAGTTTGTTCTGTTCTTAAGTTGCTGTTACATACAACTTCTAATGGAATAGAGTTAATAAGATGTTTTCTGCACAAGTGATCTGGGAGGTGATGGTTGAGTGCTAAGGTGAGCTGCAGATAATCAAATAGATCATCTGTTTCTATATATGAAAGTACTCATTTATTTTTATTCTGATGACATGTGCTTTGCAATAAAACTTAAGTATTAGCAGAAAAGGAATTTTAAGTAAATGAGACCTCTGATGAGTTTCCTGATTTCAGTTTTCATTATATTTGTAACCATGTGACGAAAACTCAAGGCCTTCATGGTATGCAAGGAAGTTTGCAAGCTGGGGTAGCATAAACAGATCCTCATCTTTAAAACCAAGCACATATGATAATTAAATGAACAGGTTTTTTGAATGTTGCAGCTTTTTCATGCAAATTCTGGATTTACTGCACAATAGGAGAAAACTGAGGCTGTATAGCGAGAGATTGAGCTCAGTTTTAGTGTTATCTCAAAGTTGTAGGAATATGAGCATTGTCTCTGCCTTACACAAGTTGTGTATACTTTGCTTCTTGTCTGACTTGGTATGATGTATTTTAAAACATGTGTTGAACTGAAGGATAAAGGACCACATACATGGTTTCCTGACTTTTTAAAAAAACATACTGAGCATCAACTGCTGACATGTTGTCAGCTTTGATATTTGGACCAATAAACAAATGTGTCTGAATTCAGTTTCTCAAACAGAAATTTTAGTACAGGTTGACTTAGTATTAAAAATATATAGCAGTATTGTCAATTAATGTCAGGAACACTTCCTGAACCACATTATTTAAAAAATGTTCAAATAATACAAAATAAGATACTGAGCTAGGAAAATGCAGTCCTTGCACCATTCACCTTTAATCTCTGGTACTAATTCTGTTCTTCTTAAACACATTGTCTTCAATGTAACTTGTCCCTGGAAATAATTAGTGGTAAAGGTCCACCTACAGTTTAAATTAATGCTCCTGGAAGAATTTACTGTTAACACACACTTGTGCTTTTTGTGTGTCTGTTCCCATGTGTCCCTCTGTGCACTTACATAGCAAGGTCTTAGGGCTTTGTTTTGGACAAAATATTCCTCTGGTTGAAAGTTGACTTGAAGAAGGGGGAACTGTTCCCAAGCTGATGGGGTATTTTCCTTTTTTTCCCCATCCCCCTCCCCTGGCAGAAGTGAACTTTATGGCCCTATTATAGAATCCCTTAAAATGCTAGTTATGATGGAGTTCCAGCATAACCCAATAATATAGGTGAGTCTGACATCTGTCAGTAACTAATGAGGGCAGCATTGGAATCAGGATTTGGAGTTTTGTTCTCTAATTTCTCCTAAGTTTGACCTATCATATCAACTTAATAGTTGACCTGAGGATAAAAATAAAATGGAAAGAGAACATGAAGGAATTTTAAAGAGAAGTTGGTACATGGATGTACACTGCAGCAGTTGGTGCATATGTGATTCAGTTGTTAAAGTAATTGTTTGCAGCTCATAGCAAAGCTATGAAGGAATAAGACCTTGGCTAAACTTCTCAGGAATAGAAATTCTCTGTAAAAATAGATGACATGTAAATAGCAGGAAATGAAGCCAGTATGGTCATGTTTTGAAGCTACAAGGGTCAAATCCTGTCCTGTGTTACTCCAGTGCATAATCAGTCAACGTAAACTTTGTTACTTGAGAGCAGAGTTTGGCATGGCAAAGCAAACTTTGAAATGTCACTTTTTATTTAGAGTTTTGTAGAAGCACAGGTACAGCTTTTTCTCATCTAAATGTATCTAGTTAGAGACTGAGAAAGTTATTAAAACTCCTGGGGTTGGAGGTAACTTTTTTGTTTATGTTGTTTCAGAGCTGATTGTAGTCTGTTAATTCCTCTGTCAGAGGAATAATACATCAGAAGGCTGTGACTACCCAGGGTGGTCTTTGCTTTTGGATCCTGAATGCTGAACACTGAGAGATGGTACTGCAAGCAATCATAGTCTTGTTAAGCAGTTTTCTTGTGCTGCTCCTTTTGTGCCTGTGTTTCTGTTCAGGGGTGTGTGTGTAGCTCATGTTAATGATGTGTGTGTGCTTTCTTATTTCCCGGTCTAAAATGTGGAAAAATAGAGGCATCTTTTATATGTATTAGTTAGATTTGATTTAAACTAAGTCTTCATACAATTATTTTGTCATATAACTAAAGAAGATGGTAATACACATTTTAAGCTGTTTCTTGCTTCCACAGCCTGTTTTCTTTCTGAAGGGAAAGGTAATAGTTCTTGAATAGGAAAAGAGAGAATGACTCTGGCAAAGCATGAATCACTTCTGCAGGGAGAGAGCATGTGCTTACATTGTTTCCCTCTGTGTCCTTCTACTACAAAACCAGATGTGTTTATCATCCCTGTATGCACACAAGTGATGCAGCTGTTTGTTCATCACACCATTGCTCATTAGTGCTGTTGGCTGATTGGATTTGCCAGACCAAAGCCTCTTGAGTTTTGTGCAGCTCAAGCACAGTAGAGGCCCAGTTCCATATTGTCCAGCTCTTCAGTCTATCCATAAGAGGAATAAATTCACTGTCCATGATAGAGATGTGCTTAGGGTCAAGCAGCCAGTAGGAAAATCTGGTTGAAGGTGTGCAAAGACACTGGTTTACCTTAAGGCAGAAGAATTTCTGTGGCACTGCAGAGACCCCTGACTGCAGCTGTTGCTGAAGCAAGACCACAGCAAGAATCCATCATCCAGGCCCTTTCCTTGCTCTTTCAGCGCCCTTTGAATATTTTTTTTTTCTGTGGTGGTTATTTGTCTTTGAAGAAATCTCTGTTTTAATGCATGGCTGCATTTCAGATGAACACTGCTGCTGTATCTGGGAACTGTCCCATTTGGCTTAAACCTTCTCCCTGGCCCAAGCCTTTTATTCAGTATTATTCAGCTAAAGAAAGCAATGTCACTGTGTTTCACTTTGGCACTGTATTGATTATTAGTCACTTCAGAAGAGTTAAATCCTCTGTGTGAGCCCCCTGTGTTGTAGCTAATGGCATAATTCATAGCATCTGTAGGTGCCTGGTCCTAAGAATAGCTGAAACTTTCTCTTCTTAATTACATGCAGGTGAAATAGGTAGGCCTGATGTTTGTAGAGAGTAATTCCACATTCTTACAATAAAAGCTTGCATGATTTATACTTACTCAGACTGAGAAGGTAAAAGGTTGCAGTTCACAAATCCACTGAATTAGAAAATCTAAGAGGCTAACATCTTGATTAAAATTCCATACTGTAAACTTTTAAAAATGTGGTTTAATGTTGGTCTGGGCTTTATAAAGGGGAAAATTCCTGTGTATATTCACCCTCCCCATGTTAGCACTAGCGCTGAATCATATTCTTGACTGTATTACATTAAGTACTGCATTAACTTGCTTAGGTTTCAATTTGTCTTTAAAAGCAAACAACAGTTAACTCCTGATACGAATGGTCCTGACCTTGTAGAAGCTGCTAAACCCCAGCACTGAGTTTCCTGTGCGGAATTGCCCAATCCAACCAAAATTTAATTTTTAAAGGAGTGACTACAAAATGGCAGTATTGGTTTGAATTTCAATTCAGTTTGAACACTTTTAGGCTGACAAACTTTCATTTAATCTAATTAAATTCCTTAGTTTCTTACATTAATGGTGGAACTTCAATGAGTGCATGAACTCTGTAAGCATGAGAGGGGTGAGCTGATAACTCTGAGGGGGGCTGGGGATGCTCTCAGTTGTTCAGATCATCTTTGCAAACCACTAAAAGGAAAAATTTGTTTGAGAGGATATTTAGTTTGAGGGTGGAATTTATCATATGTGCAGTGCCCATGATGGATGATTTTTAAGTCTGAGTTTGGGGCAAGGGGGAGTAGGTATTTGGGTTGAACTCAATCCATGGTATTTGTAATCCCTGATGTATTTGGGATCTGCCATGCCTCCAGCTTGACTGTTTGGATTGTGGTGTGAGAGCAGTGATGTTAGTTGGGTCCTACAAGTTTCCTAACTAGGTGAGTAGGCTGCAGTGCCTGAAATCCCCTCGTCAGTGCAGGGGACCCTTTGTGGGTGCAGTGATGTTCAGTCAGGAACTGACCCTGATTTCCCCTCCTGTCCCCCTGTATTTGTGCATTTTATTTTTCTCACTTGGATACTTAAACTATTCCAGTGGTTTCTCTCAGTTACTTCACACAATAAGCAGCCTTGTATTCTGGCATATCTGAGCATAATTAGATAAATTTAGTATTTCAACTATTTTTTTTAGTCATTTTTTTTCTACTAATAGCACTAAATAGAAAGCCAAATTAAATCATAGGTTCTTGCAGCTTATAAACAAAACTTATAAGGACACTGTGGCACAATTTAGAGTCTGAGCATAAATATCTAGGCCAATAAATAGATCAACTTTCATGGTAGACTACACCAGAAAGCTGCACACTTAAATCTAGAACAGTCTGGCTAGAGGGAGATGAAAGCCTGTTACATCATGATGCTGTTTAGCATCTGATGTGAAATGAGTTGATGGCAGTTTCCTTCCTTCCTGGACACCTACATCTAAAAAATTTAAATAATCTTTGAAGATACAGCGGAGACAAAGCACTGAACAATTGTCATTTCAAGCTGTAGCCATACTGCTGTGTATTGCTGTCAGCTTATATTGATTTTTAACTGGATCTTTGGCATTGCAAATAGAGTCTTACCTTATTTGACTACAAGAATTGCAGCAGTAATTCTTTCTCTGCTGGAAGGAATGGTTATTATAGTTCAGTGTCTAATTACATGGCAGAATGTTAGAGGGTGTTTGCTCTTTCTCATTCATATCCAGTATTCCAGTTCTTTTCTGATTACTAGCTATAGATGATGACATAAACATTGCCTTTTTAATATATAAAAGTGCATGCCAAATTTCCAGGAAAATGAAGGGATAACTACAGAGCTTAAAAAAGAGAACAGCATCTTTGGTTCTCAAATCAAATTGAACAGAGATTTGATTTTGCCCTTGAAGGTATCAGGAATTTTCTTAGGATTTGATGGCTTCCACATAATACATAAATGGAAATGTTTTTGTTCACTACTTATTTTTTAAGCTGGTGCAAGAAAAATAATTATGGCTCTTGTGATTTACTTCAAATGCATAACTTAAAATTCTGCAGTGGTTTTGGACCTGAAGTATATACCTAGACACTTGAATTATAAAATCTAATGTATTTCTACACCTTTTAATTTCTTGTTTGAAGAGAGAGATTCTTTCACACTTTGGATTTTAACTTCTAGTTCATTAGCAAGCCTTAAGCACATAACATCATGGAGAATACTATATTGTTTTCCTCCTGTCAGTGCCACTTTGTACCAGTGAAGCAGCATTTCTACTCAGCTGCAAGTTTCTTGAAAGCAAAGGTTATCTGCAAACAGTGGAGTGTTCACAAAATGCTCAGTGCAATTCAAGACAGAAAAGAGTCAAATGTCAAGAGATTTACTCTACAGAAAGATTGATATTTTGTTACATAAACACAGCAATTTTTTGTACTATTTTTCACTTCATGCATAGTAGAAGATGCAGGAATTAGGACTGTGATGGGATGTTTTTTAACCTATACAACCAGTTGACATTTTTAATCGTTTACAGTAGACACTGTACATATCTCTGAATCATTACAGGTGAAGGTGTTAATGTAAGTAATTAGGTGCATGAAGTGAAAACTCAGTTTACAGGGAGGGGCACCCTTCACATCTGTGTGTGGTTGGATGTGATGTCAGCCAGGTGATGGTTTGGTCTCAGTATGATTGAGAGCTGCTCAGCACCAGGCTTTTGTGTCAGTTCGTAAAAAGTCCTTCCTTAAGCCTCCTCCTCAGCTTCACTGAATGGAATATCTTAAAACAACGAATTTGTACTATGGTTGGGTTTTGCTGTTATTGAGACTCAACTGTGACCTCTTTGGGGACAGGTTGGTGTCTGAGACACCAGTGAATGATTTGTGCTGTTTGTGGTGCTTCTGATCTGAAGTTTGAGTTACCATCAGTAGAGGCATTTTTTGAGCCAGTCTCACTAATCTGTGGGAAACATAAATCAAGGAAGTGAAGTAAGGACCCATGAAGCTCCCAAAGGGAGAAGTGCAGCCCATCTAACTTGCCCCATCTCCCTCAACTGGCTAGATACACGGAAAATACAAAAAAACCACGTATTGCTCCATGCTTGGGTTCTGCTACTTCAGTGTTTTGCTCTTGGGTTAGATGCTGATACTCCAGGAAATTCCAGACTTTTCTCATTATGAGGACCACTGCACCATCCATGTATTTCTTATTACTGGTAAAGAGACCTTAACAGTCAAGAAATCCCGTGTGCCAGCCCTAAAGCAGCATCTCTTGTGCCATCATAGGGACAAGTCTCAGGATGGGACAGGAAGCAAGCCAAACAACCAGTCTGATTACACTGATGAATTCCCTCTCTCCCTAAGTCTGTGACTTCAGGGAGCAGCCCATCCTGTGGTGATAACTGGTGCTGACAAAGCAATAGGATGGGCTGAGGGCTGGTGGTGGTTTAGGCTTCCTCTGCTGCTCAGTGTGTGCCAGCTGCTGCAGCTGCACCTCTTCAGAGCAGCTGGATCTTCACCCCACTCAGAGCCGAGGGGTGGACTTGGAGGGTGATGGGGGCTCGGGGGGAAGAAGCATGAGAAGTGCAGCTCCCATTATACACCAGGTTTTCATGCACATAAATGTCTTATTTTTTCCCTTGACTACTGTAGCAAATGCTCTAGTTTTGTTAGTAAAACAAAAACAACCTTTTTATTGCTGCTTATATTTGGAAAGTGATGTATTACGGGTTTCTGAACTGAAGGTTTAATAAAGAGTACAGACATTAGCTTCCTTTCAAGCTGCCCTGGGCCTTTCTTGTTTGCTTTGTATGGCAAGGGTCTAGAGAGATTTCTTTTATTTCCTTCCCCCACCATTGTTTTTGGTACAGAGTTGGGGTTTTTTTCTTAATATTCAGACATTTTATCGCCTCACTTCTTTTAAAACTCTGAGGTTTTTTTTTTTTTCCTTTTTTTTCCATCACACAAAAGAATACTTCTAGCTGATTGAGTTCTATCCATTGCCAACTGTGGACTCTTTTGTCTTGCTAGTCCAGCATCCTTTATAAAATGAGGACCATTGAGCAAGTACTCGCAGGCTCCCCACTGAGCACAATTGTTCTTGAAAGGTGTGGTACTGTACCAGTGTAACATGGAAAGCTGCAGTTCAGAGGGCCTGAATGCATTGCAATTTCTACCTTTTGCTTTGTGAAAGGAGCTGGATTGTGCTGCGAGATAATAAATCCACCTATTTTTAGTTTGGTGAGGTTGTGACAAGTGGGTGAACAAAGAACCAGTTGAATGCACTTGCTGTTGTGTTGAAACCGGCTAAAAGTTCCCATTCAAGTGGTTTCAGCACAGTACAGCTAACAGGCAATTTTCCATTTATGTACACAAACCTTCTAGAAAGACAGCTGTGTGGTTGGATTAATTTCTAGCAGTAAATTGAATAAAAGATATTTTGAAGGGGGACTCAGGAATTCCTTTCTAAAGCACTGAAAGCAGAACTTTCAAAGCTTTTCTTTATTTGGTTCCTTTCCCTCCCAGTACTTACTATAGGTTTAAAGAACTGAAAATATTGTCCCATATATGGAGATAGAACACATCTTGTGTTTTTCAAAGCAATGAGGGAGACTTAGGATTAAAATATACTTTAACATTTTTTATTTTAAAAATATACTGATTTGCTTTTAAGTAAATATGAGAGAAAATTTTACCTGTTAGTCATAGAAAGAAACTCAGATGTTCTCAAATGTTTCTACTTGAATAAGCTGTGAGCTATACAGAAGCGTTTTGAAAACTGGGACGTATGTTATACCAAAGCTGTTTTCACAGGGGAGTGAAATTTGAAAATAGAAATCTTTATGATCATGCAAGGTTATTTATCTTGTTGGTGTTAGTCACATGCAAAATTGGATATGGGCTTTAACCACAGCTGACAAAGACTTTGAATTTCTCCTGACAGAACTATGACCAGCAGTAATGTTTTTTCATCTTTGGATGCAGGCCTTGGAGTTAAACAAATCAACTCCTAGATGAGATCTTGTTTGTCTGTTCAAACAAACCAGATTATCCCTTATAGATCTTCCTAGCTGGAAATGTATAAATGTATGACTTAACTAATTACCTAATGTGTGTTGTGAGGTATGAAAGCTGTTTGAGCAGGGGAGGAGCAAAACAAGCCTGTGATGTGTTGTATTGGTGTGTTAAATGCTGCAGGCTCAGGGGATGCTGCTGCAGTGCCCTCCCTGTGGAGGGGTACCAGTGGTGGGGCCACCATCCCATCCCAGTGCTGCTGATCACCCTTAGCCTGCCTGGGACTGAGCTCCAGACTTGAGTGCTCTGCCTTTTACCTTTACCTGAGCTTTCCCTCCTGTGAACTTGCCGTGTAGATTTGATGTAGGAATGTCCAAGGGACTGTATGACCTTGCAGCGTGGCAGTGGGATTGTCTGCAGGGTGTTCCATATGTAACATCATAACCTAAGGGATCAGGCTAATCCCCTCCCCCTAGTGAGCTTTCCTCTTTTAACCAGCTTTTATAGACAAGGCTAATTCAAATTCCTTCTGAATTTGTGAAGTTTTGTTTAAAAAATACCCAAAGATACTGGAAAGCCCCATATGTGGGTGCTGATATGCCTTGGTGAAGGAGGAACCATTACACTGTTCTCTGGAAGAGCATCTGGAATACAGCATACTAGGAATGTTGCAATGTTCCCATTTCAAATAAACAAATATAAAATACTTAAGAAATGACAAACTGGGGGAGGAAGCTGGAAATGGGTGTGAAAGTTGGTCTTGTTCCCTGTGGATCTCCTTGTAATACAATGATTGCCATGTATGAGACTGGAGTCACTTAACCAGTGAGAGACTGAAAATGAGTGTGACATTATTCTGTCTTGCACCACCTCTCACAGGAGCCCTGGCTATGTCACCTTCCTCTCACTGGGTGCTTGCATGAGGCACAATTTGCAAGTTTCTCTCTTGTTAAAGTTTAAGTCTTGTTCTCTGTGTATTTGTGTTTTTTTTAAATGTTCTCTCTGGATTCTAGACAAGGATCCCTTAGAGCTCCATGAGGAGCTTAGGCATTTTTCCTTTATCTCTGGTACAGAGGTTGCACATTTACTGAGTGTTTCTTTTCTTTTGCCATTGTACAAATAAAGTTGAGTGCCCCTCTAGTTTTAATATCCTTTGAACTTAAACAGAATTGCTCCTGAGCTCTTGTTCAGACGGTACCTGGCTGAAAGATAAACTAACTAAGCTGACTCTGGAGCAAGATACTCCCAGTAGAGGCTTGGGTTTCTTCTGTTTGAGATTACCCAAATGTGCCAGTTGTCCTGGCAGCCTCACCGAGGCGACGCCTGAGGGCTCATTCTCTGCAGGGGAAATTAATTGTTGACTGGGCTGCAGTGCAGCTGTCTGACCTAAATGCTGCTGTCACCAAATGCTCTGCTCTGGGTTTGCCAGAAGCCCAATACAGCAGACTGGGTGGGTGTCTGTCTTCCCTCATGTAGTTGACCAAGAGTAGGTTTTTAGACCTTCCTGCAAAAGAAGGGGACTGTTTTTCTCACAAATGAGCATCTAGGCAAAATATCTGTACAAAGCCTGACTCTGTAGTAAGTAAATACCATTCTTCCTCTTTCTTCATGCCTCTCATTTCCAGGATTACTTCAAACACGTGGCACTCTTGAGTACATACACTCAAACCATTCAAGAATTTCAAGAATTTATTCTGTTCCTCTTGCCCAGTCATGGTTAATATAGTCATGGTTTCTCCTTTTTTTCTCATTGCAGACTTTAAAAAATTCCAAAAGTCTTTGCTCCCTTGACTATGAAGATGATGATGATGACACACAAATGAAGACAATTGTGTCATCGCCATGTGACTCAAATGATCTTATGAACATCATCACCCCTGGCTCCAGCCCGATGAAAGAGCAGCTGGATGAAGGGAGGCACCACGGGTCATGCCAACGTAGCTTCAAAACAAGGGATTATAAGAAAGCCGACGCAGTGTGCGAAAGCGACGAGGACACGAGTGATTGTGAGAGCACTGAAGAAGGAATCTTCCCTCTAGACTGTGGGGACTTGGACCTAGAGCAGATCGAAAACAACTGAGAGACTCCACGTTGTGTGCTAGAATCAGAATTGTTCTAAATTAAAGTGATAGAGGATTACCTTTGCCATGCATAATCCATGTCCCTGAATCTCTGTATTGCCTATCTTTGGGCCTGTGTTAGAAGAAATGTTTCAGGTGGGGGAAAAACGTGAACCATTGTTACCTGTTTAGTCTATTGGTCAATATGTGGATGACAACAACAACAACAAAGTAGGAGGTTAAATGTTATTTTGAACATTAAGGAATAATTTTGATTAAAAATTTCCTAACAAATATTTTGCATTTTTATGGCTTTTACAGTTCTGGAGAAAAAGCATCTCTATTTTGAAATGAATTTTCAGAAGGGCATTCTATAAAACTAAATCTGTCTACAGTGATTCTGGTGCGGGTCTATGTTGCTTTTGTTAAAGAGCTTAATGTGAAAAGTGAATTGCATAATGAAATTGGTAATAAACCTTCAGATAGAACTCTTAAATATCTGGTTGACAACTGGTCCAAAATACTTAACTGCCATCTTTGACAGTGTCTGGTTTAAAAACAACTTCATAACATGTACAAATGTTCTTTTCATACATTCAGGACTTTTTGATCAAAATATGGTAGTGACCTTAAAGGTTAACATTTTTCATTATTTTACTACTTGAATTGTTTTCTAGCCTGAAGCAATGCTAATTTAGGTGGGCTAAAACTGCAAGTAGCTGCCCACCTACTCGGTCATTATGTTTTCTGTGTTTCAAAAGAATGTACAACAAGAGCACTTGAACTTTTAGACAGGGACTTTGTAATGATCAATTCCCCAGGAGGTGATCCCTTCAGCAATACTAGAAGGAAAATAGTCCTTGAATTAAATAAAATGACATTTTGCTTTGCACTTGTGTCTGTTCATGGATTTTACTTGTGAAAAATGTGGTAGATTCTGTAATGTAGTACTTATGTGTGGAATTTGGTGGAGGGGAGGGGCAGATTTCTGGTCAATTGAAACAAAAGTGACATCAGGTTTGTCTGGAGAGCTGTGGAAAAACTCATGCTGGATCCCAAAGGTGTCTCAATATATTACATTTACTGGAATAATCTCAAATGTCATACTGCACTTATTGCAGACTCTTGCAACACATACTTATTTTTTTAGTTCAGTTGCAATAAGGAACTTCCTCAACAAGGAGGAAATTGATCTCAAAATGGTGTTAAAAGGGAGAGGCAAAGGAAACTTAGATAATGGCATTTGAGTCCATCACTCATCATGGTATTTGAGTTAGTGTGCTTAAATGTGCCATAAAACCAAAATACAGCAACCAGTCAGCTAATGGAATATGATTAAAATATGAGAAAATACCTTGAGGGATGTGCTGATGGTTGTGGCAAGGTATGATACAGGATCCAGCCATGTGCTTAGGGCCAGCCTTTGATCATAAAGGGATTGGCCCTTAATCACTGAACAAGTGCCCATAACTCAGAACCTAAACAAATTTTTAAAAGGGTATTCAGTAAGGTGCTCTAAACTTTCTTCTTTTGTGGCTCCCACTGCAAGTGGCAATGATCTGTGCTATTGATACTGGCATGTGTGCATAGTAAGGTGCAAGAAGACTGCAGAGACTTTGCCAGGTTCTTGGTGTGTTACTGCATATTGTGTGGGAGCAGTGAAGCTGCTCATCCTCCTTTTTCTAGATGATTAAATTAAGGAGTTGCTGTTGGAGCAAAGATTTGAGTTCCTTCAGAGGCTCCTGTTGGGAAGGTCTCACCCTGCAGATGCTTGCTGTGGGGCAGCACAGAGCAGACAGGTGCTGGCACACACAACCTTTTGGAACCATTGGATGGGATGGAGGATCACTATTCCTGGAGCTTCCTCCAGAAACAGTGAATGAGGTACAGCTCCTTCCCCTCATGGCTATTTGGGAAAAGTGCTGCAGTGTGGTGATGAGACTCTGTGGTAATGGAACAACCCAGCTCACTCCTGGACTGCAGTTGCTGGCTGCAGAACTGCTTTTCCTCCCTGTGTATTAATGGAGCAATAGAGGTAAGTAAAAGTGAAGCAGCTTTAAGGCAGGATTGTAGCAAAGGCCAATGGTACAACTGGGATCACTTAAAAGCTCATTTACCTATTTGAAAGCACTAGTTAAAAGTGTAATGGCATGGAATGAGAAAGCTAATGTGGCAATCCATTTAGCTCTTCTTTCCCCAAGGAAGACAAGCTTTTGGAAGAAGGAAAAGAAGAAAATGCCTCAGAGGACACAGATAGAAGGAGGTTAAGATGTGCATTGTCAATGAAAAAATAACAAGAGCTGAAGCTGTCAATAAGATGTTGATAAAGCAAAGGCAAGGGTAGACAACTAGATAATATTTGTTCTAGCTTTGAAATACAGCCTGCCTGTGGTGTTGATGAATTGCTTTTGTAGGTGTGCTGTTTTCAGTCCATGCAAAGCCACATTCCTACCCTGATCCTTAGAGTAGGAAGGGGTTTCCCAAGGGAAGTTACAGATACATTTGCTCATGGTAGCACAGGACTCAGTCTCCTGCTAAGCCAGCTGTTAAAACTCTAAATAGGCCTTTCATGGAAACAAACAGAAAGGAGTGGGTTTGGATACTGAAGAATGAATTTCATGACAGTAGGAAGTAGTAATTATCTAGTTTAGACTCGTGTTAGTCGGTGACAGGAAAATAAGCAGTTGAACAGCTGTGCAGTGACACTGGCAAATTAAGAAATCGGCTGGAAGGAATCTGTGCACTTTGTCTGTAGATTCCAATGTAATCCCCCATGAGAACCAACAGCAAAAAGGAGTTGTTGGTTGAAACTTCCTTCAGATGGAGCGGGCTTGGACCTTCCATCTGCCCCATGAGATCTGAAGTCCTGCTCTAAAACAAAATCACAGATGATGAACATGGCACCTTTGCACTTGCTTATAGGACGGTGTAGTGGCTGTTGGGCAAACAGGATGGTTTGCAAAAAGGGAAAGTGTGGTTTCAGAGACTGAATTGTGCTTGGAAGCAGCTGAGTGGGCTGTAAGCAGCTCTGCTCTGGGAGTGGTTTCCTTCCATCTTGCACCCAGTGTCAGAACGGAAGGCCGTGTTGCGTGGGGCTGAGGGAGTTGCTCTTGGTCACTTATCTTTCATTTTTATTACAACCTGGATAACAAAGTAGTACGCACGTTAAATCTACAGTCAACAGGAAGCTGGACAGATGTGAAAGATAAGATAGCTTTAGAATTCAAAATAATCTTGGCCACTTGTAGAAATGGTTGCAGCAGGGAGGAGATGGGGAAAGACAAGATCCTTTTTAGCAAGGCACTAAATATAGGTAGGGTGAAACAACTGCACAAATTCAGGGCTGTAAGCAGTTTCAGATAAAGCTGGTCCTGGTGGTGGTAGAAAAGCTTCAGGCTGGAGTTCACAAATAGTTCACAAATAGTAGTTTATTTGGTGAGATTCAAGATAATCCTGTACTTTAGAGGTGCGACTTGAGACTGCACATAGACAGGAAAGTGCAGTGGAGAGTGGCATGAATGATACTTTGAAAATGTGGGAAAAGACACTTATGAGGATGCAGTGGAAGGACTGAGCTTGAAATCATATGGTAGATGGGGCTTAAATTGTAGCTAGGATGAGTGGTAGTTATTTCTAATGCCAAATATTAAAACAAAAAAAAAGGTAGGCAGGCACTGAACAGATGTGTGGGGAGCCAGTAGTAGCTGTTCCACAAATGGAGATCTGTTAAGAGCAAGCATCTGTCAGCAGCAATGGCTCTGTTACAGCTTGCTTTGGGGCAGTGGACATGGCTGGCTGACTTTCCACAGTCCTTTTCCTCTGGATGCTGTCCCATTTTCCTCTGGATCTGTGCAGCTTGCATCTCTAAGCAAGCCTTGATTTCAAGGTAAATAATTGCTGGAGAAAAAGCTGAAAATAAGGGGGCAAAGAGATCACTCTGGAGCAGAAAGGAAGGAGCTCCCATGCATGGTTCAACTGAGATCTGTGGATCCTGCTCAGAGCTGACATTGTTAGAATATAGGCCTCTATATGTTGGGCTAAGTCATCTGTCAGAAAAACATAAATATGTATTTTTGTGTATGCAGGTCCATTCTAAGGGGTGGTGCCTAGTGAATTTACCTTTGCTTTCAAATCACAGGTGAAGTTGCTGCTTACCTGTTGGTGTGAAGATGGCCTCTGCAGCTCCTCTGAAAACCCACAGGTTTGTTGGAAAGTCCTCAGTGGAGGTTGGCAGATGCCAGAATAATTTTTCTCAATCTGCTCACTGTGTTTATTTTGCAAACAACACATTGTTTGTTTTTAAAAGTACCTGAGTCTAGAGCTGTGTGCTTGCACAGTGGGCTCTCACAGTGGGGCTTATCCTTTCATTAGGAATCATCCAGTTCTGCTCAGCAGATCACCTGGGATGTTTCCTTCAAGGTCCTGTCATTAGAAGAGGTGACACAGCTGCACTGCTTGCATGTGTTACACCTTACCTGGACGTGGTCCAGGAGCTGCAGGCTGACACTTCCACCACAGCTCTGCACATTTTCATCACCATTATAAAGGGACAAGCATCAAATAGTTGGGATCTGGGGCCCTGCTTGCTGTGGCTGCTCGTCCTTGGGCCCCTTGGTGGAGCTTGTTAGTTGTTTAAAAGACACAAAATGCAGTTTCAGTGGAGCGTTGCTGCCATATGCTGAGCAGCCCATTCTGGTGTGTTTTCCAAGTGAGTTTGGGCATCAGTTGTTTTGGAGTTTGTGTGTAGTTAACATCATCCAACTTACGGCTCCCACCACCATCTGGTCATCACAATAGTCACTGGCATGCTGAAATGCTGGGTATTTACTAGAAGAAAATGAGGCTGCTTTCACTATCTGCAGCTTCTAGGACCCATCAGCAGTACTGCTTTTATGGATATTTGCTGCTGTAAAATGCCTTTGTGATCTATGCTGTAAGTGCTTTGAGCCAGGGAAGTATGACATGACCTCCACGGAAACAAGTTTAAAACTTCCTTAGAGCGGCATTTCATTTCTTGAACTCTTTAAAACCCAAACCATAAGCTTAAATGTTTCATGATGCCTCAGTTTGGACGAAGAGCTGTGGCCTCCTCATTCAGGTAAGCTTGTGTGATGTGAGTGGTGATGTGAATTGGAAGTGAGGGCTGGAGTGCTCAAAACTTGTGCCCCACTTTCCCAAACAGACTTGGCTGAACTCCTCCCTGCAGCAGGATGGAGTGAGCAGGTACCCTCAGAGCACTCAGGTAGGGGCTGGGATATTGATACTGGTCAGCTGCCCCAGGTCCCTTTTTTCCTTTTTTTTTTTTTTAGGTGGGTACAGCAAGGGAAAGGTCAGTGCTGCATGACTCTACTTCATTCTCCCAAAGCTCTTTCCATGCACTGAGATGTGTTCCCATGGAAAATGGAACATGTTGTTACATGAATGCACAATCTTGCATAATGCAGAAAGGTGCATGAGGGCAAACTGTGAGTCTGTAGGCAGCCTTGACTCTGCTGTTTGCTTATTCTGAGGGACTTTTCAATGTTCATCCACCTCTAGCACAGTTTTGAAAACATTTAGGTGGTATAAATCCTTCACTGAAACAAGATAGGAAAATATGTTAATTTTTCAGATTTGGTCATCAGAATTGTCATGACCTTTAAAAGTCCTATGAGGAGCAGCTGAGGAAGCTGGAGAGAAAAAGCTTGGAGAAAAAGAGGCTGAAGAGAGATCTTGTCACTTTACAACTCCCTGTAAGGAGGTCAGAGCCAGGTGGGGACCACCCTCTTCTCCAAGACAACCAGTGAGAGGATGAGAGTACAGAGCCTCAAGCTGCACCAGGGGAGGTTCAATTTGGACATCAGGAAAAATTTCTTCATCAAAAGAGTTGTTAAGCCTTGGAACAGACTGCCCAGGGATGTTGTGGAGTCACTGGAGGTGTCCATGACTGAACGTGGCAGTCAGTGCTGTGGTCCAGTTGACAAGGTGGTGGTTGGTCAGAAGGTTGGACTCAATGACCTTGGAGGTTTTCTCCAACCCAAATGTGTGGCCCACATCAGAGTCAGTCTCTATGCAAGCACACAGCCTAAGATTACTGTGTTTGTTTTCTGATCAAATGGATCCAACAGAGAGGAAATTAGATACATGTTTTGCAGATGTCTTCATAGCTTTTTACTTGCCAAGAAAGCAATGTCCATGCCTAGGGAGCACAGGATTTACTCTGGAATTTAGTCTGGCTATTACAAGATGATCTAGTTCTGGTTTTCCCCTCTGACTCATAAGCATCCCTAATGTCTCCCCATCCCCATTTTTCTGTTCTGTCCTCCCTACTGCTCAGTTACATCCATTATCCTCTCTCAGTTTGGAAAATTATGTCCAGAGCTGGTTTGTTGGATGGATTTGGGTGGTGTGTTGGCTACCTGGGCAGTGAGAGAGAGCTGGGACAGCAGGTGTGTGCCCATCCTGTGTGAAATGTTTAGAGAGCTGAAATGCTGAAATTTCCACTCTCAAGAGTTAACAGACTGCTGTGTTTCTCTTTCTTAAAGGAAAGGTCAAAATTGGATGAAACTTTATAGCAATCCCAAATGCTGATTTGTGACGTGAGTGTTGTGAGGATCACAAGAATGTGAGTCCCTAGAGACGCTAAGGCTTCTTACCTAGAAGGTTGGTGGTTTGTTTTGGTTTTGGTGTTGAACCACTTAAGTTTTTTTCAACAAATGGAAGGAATTAATCCAAAGGAAATACCTGTAATGGAAGAGCTTTGGCCTGAGCACCTTTAAGTCACTGGAAACAAGTCTAAAATCAAGATCTTGTAATAAAAATGTTGATTTGGGAGCTCCTCTCCATCATGTAAGGCAGGGTGACTGTGCCTGACTTGCCTGTTTGATGTGGATGTTCTGCTTTCAAGTGTCATTATATTGGAGTCTGTCTAGGCTGATGAGAAAATGGTGACAGAAACAAAGAGGGAAAACACACAGAATTCAGAAATAGCAAAATTTGAATAGGACAAAAGTCCAATATAGGCAATCATAATTTAAACCAAAAGGGTTGTGGCGCAATGTTTGAACTGTAGCAAATGAAAGTTGTTCTACTCAGCATATTTTTGGTCTGAAACACACATTCATTCTAAAGTAAGAAATTTCTTTAAGTCAGCCTTACTCAGGGCTAGTGGGAATGGTTGGGATAGTCTTTAGTCACCAATCTCTTTGAGTTCTTGCCAAGAGAAGTTTCCTAAAACTATTGCCCTTGAGGAAAAGAATGTGAATTTAGTCCATAGGCAGGAAAGCACTGGGACTGTTCATCTTATTTGTGCATACACAAACCTGTTTAGGCCTTGAACTCCTGAAGACACATGTAACTTGCACAGCAAGAGCTATTCAGAATGGTATCAGTGGCTCTCGGGCAGGAAAAGAGCAACTTCAAAATGTGTCTTTTTTTCCTAATTTGTATAGCGCTGAATTTTCACAGATTCCAGTATTCAGAGTTACACCTGTTCCTAAATCCACTTTCAAGTGGTAACATCCAACCTCATTTCCATGCTCCCAACTCCCCTCACAGCGAGGGCTCTGTCCCAGTGGATCTGTTCCCTTTCTCCTCACCGGGATATTTGTATGTGAACAAACTGAATTGCTGGCGAGGGGCTGAGCAGGGAGCACCTCGAGTTCCCGGCACAGGAGATGCTCGGGTGGGGGGAAAAGCTTGAATATGCAAACGGAGTGAGCCAGACATGGGGACAAAAGGGTGACATAATCCATTTTGCCAATGGCCAGCTGTTCGGCTGCGGGGCTGCCCCGCTCCTCCCGTGGATAGTTATGCAAATGGAGGGGGCACAGGAAGGCAGCTGGACCACGGCTGAGGCTGGAAGCTGGGCTTTGTATCGTGAGCCTGCTCCTTAGCCAGCCCCTTGTGTGTGCCCGCCGTGCCCTGGCACCAGCTTTGCCATTTGCCTGCTGAGAGTTTGCCTTCGGCCCCATGGCATGCCCCAAAATTCCAGTTGTTTAGGGGAGGAAAGCTGGATTCCCAAGGTTGGTGCATGAGTTTAGTAAAGCAGGCTGGGTGATTCACCTGCCTGTGGCCCTGCTCCTCCCTCCCACCCTCATCTCTACCATGCAATGAGAAAAGTTTTGTCTGAAATTAGGCAGAGGAGTGTGAAAAATTGTGATGTTTCAGCAAACATCCAGGCTCTGCCATGGCAAGCTGGCTCGTCCCTTGTTGTCACCCCTGTTTTAATCCCTCTGACCATGTGCTGGGGTTCCTGGGGTGGTGTGCCCACCTCTCCTCATTGCCCTGGTACCAGATTTGTTCTGCAGTGAGGTGGAAAGCTCCAGGTTTGGTGGACAGCTGGGTGGGTCGGGCAATCTGAGCTCAGCTCCCACAGGGAGTTCCAGCATGGGGCAGCTGCATCCCTCTGCCAGGCTATGAAATGGGGTCCCAGGCTTGCAGATCAATGCTGGGGAGCAAGGGCTGGGTGACCCCAGCCAGGGAGTGGGGCAGCCCAGGCACAGGGCTGGATGGGACAGGACATCAGCCTGCATGACTGTCCTGGCTCTGCAGCGTCCGTGGTGAGGAGCTGTGGTCTGGCACCCTACAGCATCTTTGGGACAGGGGCTGGTGGCCTTGGCCTGGGCTGAAACAGGGTTGGGATGCCTCACAGACCTTTTACAAAGGGCTGGGCCCCTTCCCGCCTCCTACCTTGTGGTTCCCTGTCAGTCGTTGTGTTTCTTGTCCCTTGGCAAACACACATTTTCAACATGTGGGTGCACAACACGTGAGTGATTGCACAGCACACACTCTTGTAGAATTGTTTTTGGAAAGCCCTCCATGTGTCCACACTGACATCAAAACCCCCATCATGGCCCAGTGGATGGCAAGGGCAGGGATGCTCTGCCCTCAGTGCAGCCAGGGCACCGGGCACATGGGTGCAGGGAATTCAGCAGCCTCCTTTTGGGCAGAGGTGGGAGAAAGGCTGGGAAATTTGGATCAGCAATTCATCTGGCAGAAGGCCAAGCACCATTTCAGGTGTTGAAATCCACTCCTACAAAGTTTGAACTGCAATTTGGCATGTAAATTGATGGGCTCTTGAATGATAAATTGCATTGCTTGGAGAGGGGGAATCAGGAGGGACAGACAGGCAGTGGGGGCTTGTGGGGGGCTGGGGCAAAGCTGCTCATCATGGTGAGATGTCTGTGAGGAAAGAAGGTTGCCTTGGATGGGCAGGTCAGTATATGGGTTTCCAAAGCCAAAGGAAAAGGGTGAATCATAGACAGAAAGAATGGAAGAGTTCCATCTCTAGACATTGAGCCAGGTTTGAGCAGTGCAACCCACAGAGAAATTTACTGGACTTGGAAGCAATATCGGCTGCGTTATCAACACTTTCAGATGTGTAGTGAACCTTGTTCTCCCACAGTCTTCCTATCCTAAATATTAACTCCATGCATCTTTCAGATCCTCACTATGCTGTGCTAGGGAGAAATCCAGTGAGGTGCTGGCAAAGAATGAAGAAGAATCTCACCATCATCTGTAAAGAGTAGGTGCTTTCCCCAGAAACACCCTTTTTGACTTGTCAAAACCTCATTTGAAACCTGACTCATTCTCCATGTCTCGCTTTCCCACCAGAAAGTTGGTGCTTCTACCAATGATGATCCTTGCAAATAGCTTTTACAGTCTAATTTTAGTGCATTTTGTGAGTAGCCCATCTGAAAACACAACAGATTACTATGGAGATAGTCCAGACTACTGGGAAAATAATGTTTCTTTACTGCCTGGTAGATTGTTGAAAGTTTTTAGTAAAATGTCTTTCAGAATCACAATTAGTTCCCTTTTTTAGTCTCTCCTTTGTAAGTGAAATGGAAGGTCTGAAGGTCTGATTAGTGGAGAAATCTGTCATTTCCCTAATGAGGTTAAGTGATTAGATGAAGGAAATTCATGACCACGGTATGTCCTGGCCTAGAAGTTCCATGCAGCAGTCTGTGCTTTCCACACTGGAAGCAATTCAGCCTCCTGGCCATCATTTGTTTTTTTGCAGCATAAGAAATATGCTTATTTTACTGACTACAGGACTGTCAGGATGATTCTTGGCTGTGGATACCAAGGGAAGACTTCCTCCAAGAGGCTGTTGTGCCTGCTTAGACACTGCAATGCCAATGCACACGATTTTCAATATTTTCTTGTACACTCTGGGGACTGTGCTCAAGGCCTGTGCTTGATCTCATTGTTGGGGCTATACCTTACAACTGCTGACAGAGCCTGCAGCAGAGCTGGAGGCAGACTCGAGGGTGCTTAGGTCTCCCCTGTGCTGCCCCTTTGCTGAGTGGTGCTGGAGAGCTGGTCCTCAGGCCTTTTAACATCTGACATTTTCTCTTCCCTGCTTTTCCCAGCAGGACCCATGTGCTACAGCGCGCTTGGCATCCTGGTTGCAGCTACCTCCTCTAACTGTAACGCAAGGCTTCCCTAATGGATTTTCTGCACCGTTCTGTAGCCTGACTATTGCTTTTTTTTAATTTTCCCGCTCTGACTGGAGGCTGACAAGGTCTGTCTCCTTTCTGCCCGCTCAGCCTCAGCGGATTTCAGTTGGAGCAGTTTAACGAACGTCAGCCGTGGCCTCATTGTGCTGCATTGTTTTTGTGGGTGTCTGCACCTTTCAAACCAGCTCCAATTAGAAGAGGGGGGGAGAAGAGGGGGGAAAAGAAAGGAAGTAAATAGAGGCAAAATGATTCAGCTTTCAGCAAATGTGCAGCCTGTTTGTCAGACAGATGGAGCCACGTAGTGGATGGCTTTGCTGCAGCCTGGCCCCCCGAGCAGGTGGGTATTTTGGAAACGAGGAGCGGTTTGTCCCGCTAATTCGCGGCCGCGCAGCTCACACAGGACATATGTTGATTACAACTTGCCTCGGCTCCTGCTGTTGCAGGCATCAGAACGTGTCCACCCCTCCCCACCAGGCTTTAAAGAGAAAATGCTGGAATAAAAACAAAAAGAAAAAGTTACAGACACTTGTTGCATTGGAGTGGGAAGGACAAATGAGAGTTCAGAGCCACCCAGGCACGATTTCACTGAAGTACTAATTGCCAAGTGCCTTTCATTAAGAGACCATCATGGGTGTCCCAGCAGCATTTTGAACATCTATGCAGATGGGCAGATGGCCCTTTGCTGTAGTACAGGCAGACGCATCTAGTGTTACAGATGGATTATTATGTTGATTCATCACTAAAAGAAAAACTTATCTCACAACAGGGCACTCGTTGGAGCAGAGTTCCTTCTCGAGCTTATGTTTCTTCTCAGTATTGCCAGCTTTTACTGCTTGAAACACAGTCTTCAATCAGCAAGGCTAGTGTTTTCCCTTCTGTGCAGCATAAAAGAAAAAGAAAAAAGTTTAAGGGCCTGTCTAAGAGTAAAATGGTCCCTTGGGAAACCTAGAAGGTGTTGTATAACTTTAACTGCTGCTGGGCAGGGAGGGCACCTTTCCTAAGTGGTACCAACTCTTCATCTTTCTAACTTGTGCTGAACTGTGGTCATTTCTGGGTCATTGTCATCAGGAACAGAAGCATCATGTTGTCCTTAAGGGAGAGGAATCAGTTTAAAGCTGAAGTTAACCTGCCCAGAAGATGATGGTTTAGCCTCAAGCACCATCATAGCTATTGGATTGGTAGATATGGGTCCAAATGTGTGATCTGCCACTATGGTGGGATGAAAATGGAACTTCCACAATGAATACTAGAAGAAGCAAAGGCTGCATGGTGTCTTGCTTAGTTAATTTGAAGCGTGCCCCCTTGTGCAGTGTGGGGGCAGAGGAAATGTGAGGCCTGCTTGATCCAGGTCCAAGGGGAACAAGATAATGAAAGAGGTGGATGGGTGAGTTATGTCAGACCATGGCTTTCCTTGGGAAATCTGTCTTCTTGCTGCTCCCATGGTGATCATCCTGGGCTGCATATTTTGTCACAGCCTTTCCTAAGGCAGGTCTTTTCCTGTGGACATCTTCCATAGGACACTGGAGAGTCAAGTACAGCCTCTCACGTCTCCTGTCACCAGCTACATTGCAGTTGTGACAAGAATATCACTCTTGTTTCACCCTGTTTAAAAAAAAGAAATGTAGGGGGAAAAAAAAAAAACTCATTTTCTGCTTGACCTTGATATCTGGATGCTGAATTTTATATCCATTAGAGAAATTCATTTCCTGCTCCTTATCTACCCAGCTTTTATAACTTGGTGCTGTTACCATGAGCAGAGCTCTACCAGAAGTTTGGCCAACAAGAGAAAAGCAAACAAAAGATGAACTCGGAGATATGAAATCTGGAGCTGCACCTGCTGCAAACAAGGTTATTCTGAAGCTGGCTGTCATTGCACACTTCAATAATGAAGCAGCAGTGGAAGGTCCCACTAATACCTGCAGAAATTGCCCCACAGCTGAAATATGCATCCCTGTGGTTGTGTCACTCTGCAGTAGCTGTCTGTCTTGAGATCAGAACTCTTCCCTTTATGAGGTGTGGTTTAACACACCCACCTCCCTATGGAGGTCTGGGGGGTTGAAAATCCTCTGAGCACACTGGCATTTCTCCAAATAAAGGGGGAATTTGTGTGCCAAACCCTGAAAATTAGCCTCCAGAGACAGCTTAAATTTGCCAGTTGTTACTTGGGCAGATGTGATTCCCACCCAGGCTTGATGCAGGATTTCAGATTTCCAAATGTGTCTGGACAGTCATTAGATAAATGAGTGTCTGGTGCACAGGCTGCCTCAAAGCAAATGGTATCTGCTCAAAGTTTGGGTCCAAACAGTCCCCCTGAGTACCTGCACATGGGGCTTGGTGCTGCTTTGTGGGGCTGGGAGCTGCTGGGGACTCCAACACGTGGTGAAAGCCTGCAGATAAGGGATATCTCCAACAAATAAGCAGGACACTTATCTGTGGTTGCAGAACAGACAATCATGGAAGGCAGCAGAATTTAGGATAGACACACATGTAAAATACCAGGAAAAAAATAGTTATATAACATGAAGAAATATTGCACAATGCAGTGAAAGGGATATAATCCTTAAAACAGAAAATGACCTTTTGGTTTTAGTTTCTGAATGACATCAGCTGAGATTATGCAATGGTTAACCTGTCTGTAAAACAGGGCAGTTGATATTTACCTGCATCCCCACCACACGAGCCGACAATTAATGCTTGCAAGGCAGTTGGAGGACTTTGGTTGAGTGACTTTGCAGGTACAGAGACAGGCTTTAGAGCTTCCTCACTGAGGAGCAGCAACCAGTGCCTCCACGTGTCTGTGCACAGCCACATGTGCTCACCAACAGATTTCCCAAAGGAGCTCTGTGGTTTCAAATGTGCATGAAATACAGTCCATTGTTGATCAGTTAACATCACCCTACAGTGCCTTGTGCCTGGAGACTCAGTGGCCACCCTACAGATGTGTTGTCATATTAAAAGGAAATGGTTTTTGTACTGTGCATATGAATCCAGGCTAGACACCCACTGTGGATCTTCCTGGTCTTGGTTTCATCCTATCAGAGCATGAAAATATATCTGCTTAAAAGTATCACCTGTACCTAACAATACTAACTTCAGTGGTTCCTACCTCCTACAGCTGTCTGATGCTGCCAGTGTGACATTATTTCCCAAGCTCCATGGGAGGCTGAAAAGTGAAGTGACTGTTAGCACAGGAAGCTGTTTAGGGCAAGGTTTTGTAGAGGGTGTCTGCCTTCAGCATCTCCCGCTCTCAATTTTATGACCTGTTTTTTCAAAGAGCCTCTCGGATCTAGGGAAAAATCCAGGCCGTTTATTTGCCGTGCTTACCTGGGACTTGAAATACACTTTGAAAATCTGGCCCAAATATTTATTCTATAACTAAAAAGAGGAAAAATTCTATTTCTTAGAGTTATAATTGTCAAGGAAATGCTGGTGTCTTTATTATCTGAGGCAGAGCCCTTGAGACTTCTCACATCTATATTTTGCTGAGAGGCACTGTCCTCCCATATGGGTCAGGAAAACAAGGCAGACAAAGCAAAGACTGAGGGAATCATAGGATAGCAGTGATAACATCTTCTGTGGAGTTTATAGTGACCTCATTGCTTTGTCTGGTGATTTGGTTGAGTGTTTTGAAAAAGAGTGAATAAACCAGGGGGAAAGAAGCATCCCATCAGTTGGAGGAAAAAGGTAAGAAAACAATCTCTTGCTAGGAGCTTGTTTCTGTAGGAAGGAGAACCCCCAGCTCTCTGCAAAGGATGGGCTTGACTGGCAACAAGCTGGGACGTCACTTTGAAGGCGGAAGACAGCATGTGCATTGGGGTTCTGCTGCCTTTGAAGCCGTCTTTGTGCCAGCAAGAACTGGAGCTTCTCTGCAAAAAAAAAAAAAGGCAGACTGGTGTTTCACAGAGAGCTGATAAGAGCAAGTGGTTTGCAGCTCAACCAGGAGATAAACAGGTGTCTTAAAATGACTTTTATGTATCCAGGCCAGGATGAGAAAAGGGGAGCTCTTTTCTCTGCTGGCTGTAAAGCCAGGAAGCAACATCTGAAAAGTAGAAGTTATGTTAATGTTTGGTAGGGTCCCATCCACTCTGGCTAGGGTCTCTTTTTTTTCTAGGTGATTCACATCATCTACAGCCTCCATCCTCCTATCCTGCTTGCAGAATTCCAGTTTCCAAGTTGTCAGCCCCTCTGCATAAAGGAAGACGCTGGCTCAGTTTAAGACCATGCTGAACATTTATAGTATAGAGTGAAAAAGTAAAGGTGAAATGTGCAGCCCAGGGCTCCCAGTTCTTTCTTGTGTGCTCCTGGGAATGGAATTTTTGTCCATTGGACTTGAGCTGCTCTAAAAAGCACAGAACAAAAGCTGATCTTAAAAGTGATCCGCAAAGGAATAAATGGCAGGCTCACTCTTTGTTATTCATGTATGGTGCTCAAAGAGCACTTGAAATGGTTGGGATTTTCTGCTGAACATTTTCTTTTTTTAAAATTCTGCTTGGGTTTTGTGGGGTTTGGGTATTTGTTTTAGCAGTGGTTCAAGCATATGTCCCTCCTGAAAAACATTATGGCTGGCTGGGAAACCCATACATTGATAACATGAGGGGACACATGAGACTGAAATGGGCAGAAATGGGAAAAGCTGGGTGGTTGGAGGGGTGATATTCTCCAAGAGGCAGCCTGGCTTTTGTCTCTTACTTAATTTTATTCCTGCCTGCCCTGTGCTCTGTGCCACACGATTTACTCACTGAATCATGCTCAGCAGCTGTATTCACAAGCTGGCATAAATTTATTTTCGTCTGCTGGCCAATTACACCAACTGCCTCAACTGTTGTTTATTTTCTTCTGTTGCATCCTCTTGAGTTACTGTTAACAGTGTCCCTTTTGAGTAGAGATGGGCTTTTTGGCACAGGGGCCTGTCGGCCTGCCAAACTAATGGACCATATCTGTTATTTAACTAGTTGTAAAGGCTCCAGTTTCAGGACAGCTTGCAGTTGCTGCGGCCACCTGTAGCACATTGGCAGGGGTGGAGGCCACTGCCCCTGTGGGACGTAACGTCCCAGCTCAAGAGTGTCCCTTGGCACTGACCTGCCCTCACAGGGACACTTCTGGGGTTTGCCTTGGGGACAAGTGCCCTTCTGTGGCTGAGTGTCACCTCCCTGAGGCTGGGTGGCACGAGCTGGGCTGTGCCAGGGGAGCCTTGCTGCCCATGAGGTCCCCAGCTCACAGCTCCTCTGGCCAGACAAGGACTTGACCATGGAGAGGCTGTGGGAGGGAAGAGCTAGGCAACAGCACCTGAATGCCCAGGACTGGGGAAAGAGGTTAAATTACAGGAGGAATTAATCAGCCTGAAAAGCTGATTAGGGTAAGGACATCTTTCATGCAGTGCAACTGTAACTCTGTCCCATTTTGGGAGGCATCTCTATGCACCAGTGAGACCAGCAAGGATGAGCTCCCACCTTTACAGGATGCTTTGGGCATACAGCACTTGAACCCTGCAGGATCTCCTCTGATTCTTTCTCTTAGCTGTGTAGGATCTATAGGATTTTTGTGCTTGTAAGCTAGGCCTCACCACCACATTTGCCTGTTTCAAGGGAAAAGTGGCTCTTGTGTTTGCAAACTGAGGTTTGGCTCCTATTTAAAAAAAAAAAACCACCTTAAACCAGAGCCCTGCAGGCATTACTGCAGGAACAAGGGCTCTGCAGGTGCCACAGCAAGTGCTGCCTCCTTGCCAATGCAATCTGGACAGGGCAAGGTCTTGCCATAACTACTTGGCCACATGCCTGAGGTTTGTAGGCTAAAAGTGTTCACAGATGAGCATGACAAGCAAACTCAGCAGCCTTGAGGGGTGAGATCTTCATTCCCTTTGAGTCACTTTCATGAGAAGCCCTGTGTTATCCCATGGCAGAAGGGCCTCATTTCTAGATGTGCTATTAGCTCCTTGACAGCCATGACTCTGCTGGACACAGAGGTTGTCTGCATCCTTTTAAGAGCCACAGTTTCAGTGGGTGTTTGCCTTTGCTTGGAGGCCTGTGGCAAAAAGCTGTGCTCTGAAAGCCTCCTCTGAGGCGTTTGGCTTTCTGCTCCCCAGGGACTGGCAGGGCACTCCAGCAAAGAGGGGCCTCGTGCTGCCAAGTTTGGAGTCATTTCCTTCTCCCAAGTGCTCGAGGCTCTCTGGAGCAGAGGTTGCACTGGAGGCTCATCCGTCGCCCTCAGCAAACTTTCCAATAAACAGGAAAGATCGCAGGGAGGCCGACAAGATGGAAATCATTCTCACTCTGACCTTTTGTTCTTCCCCTCCCCTTTTGTCTTAAAACTAACAAGGCGTCGCTTGATTTGTTGCTCCACGAGCTGCCAGATGGAAGTGGAACTCCTTCCATCGGAGCGTGTGGCGGGGCTCAGCGAGGCCTGAGGAGAGCAGGGACGCCTGAGGGGCTCAGCTCACTGCATGGCTGTGGCTGGACCCCATTTCCAGCTGGGGACATGCCACCTGCCAGCCCACACCCTGGCTGCAGTGACACACTTAGAACAGGACAGTCAGTACCCCCACAGCCACTGTCTGCAATGGGGGTTTGGGGTACATGAGCACAGGGCATTATCTCAGCCCACTGCCACTTTTTGTTTTGATTCCTTCTGTAATGTTGCTGATGTGAAGGGGAGGGAAGCCTTTTGTTTGTGAAATGTTCTCTCCAGCCTTTCACTGTAGTCTCCCAGAGTACCCAAAGGTGGTCAGGAAATCTTCCCCTGTGCTAATGAGGCTTGTCCTGCTCTGAGGGGACAAAGAACCATGGCAGGAAGCAGCTCTTTCAAAGAAGATCTCTTCAAAATTGACCAAAAAGGACTGATCCTCTTCTGTGTGATCCATTCCAGCCCTTCCAGACTTAATTGACCTCTGAAAATATGAATGCATGAGAAAATTCAGAGAATTTGTCCTGGAGGCTGGAAGCATGGTATAGTGGTAAGGATACACAACTTAAATTGTGTATCCTTAAGCTGTGAACAAGAAGTGGGAGTGAGAGCTCTGCTGCATGTCTGAATTACCAGGTCTCATTTCTCTCCACCTGGCCCCCTCTATCCCCACGACTCTTTCCTGTGAGGGTACATGCCCTGATGCCCTGTGTTTGAGACATCTTCCAAGCACCATGGCTCTTTGAGTCTTTTCCAGGTGGAAGAAGAGCTCATTTCCCATGGTCGAGGTAAGCTCCTGCCAGCAAGCAGTGTCACACAATGCAGCTTCCAGCAGCTGTTCCCAGGTTCTGTAACACTTCAGCTGACTTTCTGTAACTCACATTCAGCACTTGGCTCTGCACCCACAGAGAGTCCTGACTCCCCTTTGTCAGCTGGAGTCCCATTGAAACCATGATGGGAGTTTCCTTCCAAGACCCCTTCTTTTCATCCTGCCCAAGACTCCAAAAGAGTGTGTGAGGATTTGGATCCATTACACATCTGCAAGGCACTTGGTTGCAGAGAGCCACATCATGAGGTTGTTATACTCTGTGTGGCTCAGTGGGGGTGAGGTGGTTAATGACTAACTTGTAAAACTGCTTGGTGCATGGGTGAACTGAGTAGGTGTTTTCAGAAACAGCTGAGCCAGTTTCCCCTGTCAGGATGGGCTTGGGTGCTGGCCAGTTTTCCTGTCACACTCTCTGCTTGCAAAACTTTGTGGGGTTGAGTTTTGGTTTCTGAAACCTGTCAGGCACAACTAAAATGCAAAAGTGGCATTGCTTGGTTTTGCAGGGCTCCGTAACAACATTCTCTAAGAAGCAGAACAACATTCTGTAAGAAGTAAGTCAAAATACTACTGCCAAAAATACTACTGCATCCATGACTTACACATTGGTTATAGTAGGAGAAGAAACCCAAATCCATCTGGATGATGGTTATCATACCAAGAGCTCAAGGCTCTGTACGTAGTGTCTGGAAAACTGGGTTTGAGGATGGGTGGGAGCTCTAAGCCTGGCTATTTTTACATCCTAGCTCTTAATAACCTATGTTGTAAATCTTACAGTGGAAGATCTCCTTCCCAGGGAGTATAGTATCCTGTCCACTGGTCTTGGTGCCCAGATCTTGTCCTCCAGGCAGTTGTACCTGCCACAGCCCCTGACACTGATTTTTCTGCAGAAAGCAGAGATTTCTAGAGCAATTAGTTCTCTTACAAAACTGGAAATAAGAGTTTCCACCTACCAATACTATTTATAAGTTAACAGTAGTGGACCTTAACTGGAATCCCTGCTGTTTCTGATTCCACTTGAAGACTACATGGTCGTCACAGTCCCATCATGGAGCCTGTGGGTGTGAAAGATGCATCTCATGTTGAGCCATTTCTCTTTTATTCTTATCACACTTGAGCACCTGTGAGTCAGAGGTCTGTCTCTTGCTTTCTTCCCTTCTCTCACTCTCCCTCTGCAGGCTGAAACGGGGGGTTTCTGGTGGACTTTGTCACATATATGAAATTTGGCCATGCAAAATGAAATATTTAAGTGGTGTCAGGCTGCTAATTTTTCTGTCTTCTGCAAACGTTAGGGGTGGCACCTGGGTGCACAGGTATGAATTGTGCATAATTGTGCTTTTTGCAAGGAACCTACACCAGGGTCAGGGGAAAGTCAGCCTACAGATAGAGCAGCCAATTGCTGGGGTCACTGCATGTGGGGACACACCCCAGTGTCAGCTCTTTGCAAGCTACAGAGTTCACACAGTCATGCAATGAACTGCAGAGCTCATGCATGCAAATGCCACTCCAGATCTCTGATCAGCATTTCTCTCCACAAAATTTGAGGGTGTGCAATAGACCTTTAATTTTGCTCTCTGTCCTCTTCTGATAAACCCTATTGCTTTCTTTTCAAAGCCTCTGGACTGGAATTTTCAGACAATTATTCACAATTATGTCAGTTATTTTTCTGTGTGTGGCTAGGATGATTTCTCCCGCATAAATTAATCTGTGTTTATTGATACTGACTTTTAACTGTGGCTTAATTTCCTGGCTACTCATTGTCATCTTTCCACAATTACTCACATTCAGGCTTAGATCAGAAAATCTTGGATAACTTTTAATACTTGATTATTGGTCATTTCACCCATCACTCATTCTCTTTCCAGATGATTATGATTGCACTAGACACCTGAAATTCCAGCACAAGTTACAAGGTGTTGGGGGACTTTCCAGAACCTCTTATTCTGTTACATATGCCAGAATGTACAAATACATGCAAAAATATGGACCCATATCTGTATGTCTTCATTCATACCATCGTTTATTCTTCATTTAACTTCCTATGTTTTAATCTGGTATGGGTTTTTGATATTCCGTGACAATAAATTATTTGGAGATTTTATCAATTATCAGTGTCTTTCAAAACCCAGGTGCAGTGAATCAACCCAGCTGCTCTGTCCTTTCTGGCTGGCAATCCTTCCAAAATATCTGATAGAGTTTTGAGGTACAACTTTGCAAAAACTATGTTTGCTTCCACTGATTCATTGATCCATTGAACAATCTACTGACAGAATTACAGACACGCTGGTTGGGAGGGTCCTCTGCTGATCTCTAATCCAACCTCTATTCAAAGCAGGCCATAAGAGGTGAGGCCAGCACAGCCTTTGTGTCACCTGCTCTGGAAAACCTCCAAGGATGGAGTTTATACCCCATCTCCAGTTACAGGTCCCAAAGCTGCCCATCTGAGCCTTTTGAGCTGAAACTGGGAACCTCCTTTGCTCCCCTTTATTGCTGCCTCCTGCTCCACCCTCTACCACTGGCAAGAAGAGTTTGTTTCCATTACTTATGGCTCTTCTTTCTGCAGTTTCAGTTTGGGGATTCTCCATCCTTGAAGATAATTAAAAGTGGAACAGACAACTCTGAAGGTGACCCTATTTCAAGCAAGGGTTGGCGTAGGGGTCTCCAGAGGTGACTTCCATCCTGAATTATTCCAGGATTTTGCAGTTAGACTGAATTCTAATAGGTTCCTCCACGAGAGACAGGAGTCCAAGGTGACTTATTAGGAGATGTCATCTACTAAAGCACAATTCTGGCATCCCAGGTACTGTCAGAAATTTTCCAAATAGACTTGAGAATCCTTGGCATGTTGGAGCAACGTGAACAAGCAGTTCATCCATGTGTTCTGTTAGTGTTCCTGGGATGTGCCTGTCTTGAGCAAGAGGCTATAAATTGATATTTTGCCTCTCTTATCTTGGATTGTCAGTCCATTTCTGGATCTGGTACTTTTTATAATAACATGGTATCTGGAAGACAAAGCTCATGTCAGCCCTTACCAGCAGGGCATTCTCCTGAAGAT
The DNA here is from genome assembly GCF_030490865.1 of Poecile atricapillus. Taxonomy (NCBI): domain Eukaryota; kingdom Metazoa; phylum Chordata; class Aves; order Passeriformes; family Paridae; genus Poecile; species Poecile atricapillus. The sequence continues at coordinate 69,225,474 of NC_081252.1, forward strand.
AAAGAGCTGGAAAGCAGCACAGTAGGAGCACAGAATCCTATCAGAGCCAGCAGCAAAATACTTAAATGCTGAAATAATTCAACATCTGCTTGGAGCAAGAACTATCCATATGAAAGACATTGATCTGTCCCAGACTTTCAGGCTGAAAGGGACTGTGATGTTCTTTCAGTCTGACCTCCCCCATGACTCAACCATACAACATCATTTTGTATCAAGCTCAGATCTCCCAAATGAGCTTGTATTAAAACTCTTAAGTGAAGGACTGAAGGACCCCATTTTTAGGAGATCATGGTAAGGTTATCCTCACAGCTGGGAAAAATACTCTGTTTCAGTTTTAATTGAGCTTCCACCCTCTGGCATTTGTGTTGGTGGTTTTTTTTTGGTTTGCTGATTTTTGTTTTGTTTTTTTCTGGATTAAGCATTCTTCTACTGCCAGGGTAAATTTGGTTTCCCATAAATATTTTGACCAACTTTCTTACCTTTTTAATACCCTCCATAGAACCCAGAATAACTATTTCTGGCTGGGCTGTAGATATTGCAGATAACCTTGACCTTTGCTTGTTTCTGCTAACAGCGATCCTCTGTAAAACAGAGATAATGCCACTTCCCTCCCTCTCACAGGTGTTGGCTGTTCAAAAAAAGAGACCATTAACATTTCTCAAATGCTACAGTGGGAAGCCAATATTAAAGCAGTCAAAGATCAGAGGCTGCATATTGCATTTACAAACATGGTTTAGTGCAGCAATCTTATCTACTGGAAACTAAATTCTCTGATAGCACTAGAAAATATGAACTGTATATTCATATATTATTATTGCTGTTCTGAATGAAAAGACATCATCTAAAAATGGTTGTGTACATCAATAACTGGATACACTTGAAAAGGAGAAGGTATTTGGTGAGAGTAGGGGTTAATTGTTTCACTTGTAAGGGACCTTGGGATAAGGCATTGCAGACCTTGTTAAGAGTACTTCTCATAGGAAAAGGCTTTTAAAAATGTAAAAACAGAAGCTAGTCTATTTGAGTCAGTTCATCTGTTTACTCTAGATGGGGCTTTTACTTGTAATGGAGCCAGTCGTCTCAGCTATCAGCCGCACCATTTACAGTCAAAGGCTAGACCAAAATAGCTCCTTGGTCCTTCTGATTTTCTATTTTTGTCAATGATCTACTTAAATGCTGACTATATCCCACTTAGGACACTCGGATCAATCTAATTGGCTAAGCATCACTGAGCTGCAGAGTGGCGGAGGAGTGGATCACCTCTCTATATTTAAAATGAATGTATATGAGGCGTCCTTGTGGTGAGTGGCTGTGGGCAGGCCTGGCACTGCAGAGTCATGGCTGGGGACTGGGAAGATGCTCCACTTTATAACAAGGCTGGTGTCTCCCACACTGTTGCTCTGTGGTGCAAAGTGCTGTGCAGGGATGAGTCAGGAAAGTGGATGCTCTCCCTCTGCTGCTTCCCATGCTGGAGTCACCTCGTCCTGAAAAGCCACCAGGGATGGATTCCACCTTCCTGGTGATAGGAAATCAGTCAGTGGTGTGGGAGTGTTCTAAACCACGTGTCAGGGAGCAGTCTCTGCTCTCAGCTATGGCCCTTGCCTGAAGGCCTGAGGAGGTGCTCCCTGCTGTCCACCATTTTTGGTTATTCATAAGTGATGTAGGTGGCTTTATTTATCTGGTGGTCCAAACATGGTGCAGGGCTGGTATTTGGGCTTGAGCAGCAGCCCAGAAATCCATCCATATTTCCATACACAGGGACTGAAAGGCTGATGCCCTTGCCTTTCTGCTACCCTGTTGACAAGTTATCATCAGCAGAGCTGTCTCCAAGTCTGCATTGCAGAAATCATTTATCCTCTGTGGCAAAAACAGATATTGAATCAGAAAGATGAGCCTTCTTCCAGATTATCCTGGGTGAAGGCTTCGGTCACATGTCCTGTGTAGCTCCTGTAGAACATTTGTAGGTTGACACAGAGTGGTTCAGCATTAACCAGCATTAATCAGTAATTATTTAGTTGATGAGTTTCAGTTAAGCAGAAATGCAGAAGAGGTTGGGTCCAGCTGTTAGAGTAGTGCCTGTGTAGTGCCAAAGAGTCTCTCTTCTGATTTTCAAAGCAGGAGGAGATTTTTTTAAATGCTCACAGAACCCCCCATTGTTGTTTATGACACTACACAGACTCTAAAGGAAAGTTAAGGAAAAGCAAATATCCTCTTTATTTTTAAATGTAACCTGCTAAAACAAATGAGTCCTCATGCCATCTTTGGGGAAGGGATTGGGCCAGATGTGTGTTTGGGAGCTGTTGGACACATCAGGGGGATTGTGCTCAGTGGTACTGTGTGCTCACAGCCTTGGTTTTGTTCAGAGAGCAGGTGCAGACTGTGCAGAATTACTTTAAAAAAGTCAAATCCCAGCATGACAGGACCAGACACAAGAAAGTCTTGGTAGCTTGGTCACAGGTTCCATGTAAGGTCATAATCAACTGTGGCAAAGCAAACAAGTTCTTTAATGTTGTTCTGTATTGCTTTAATTAATTAAACACTGGGAAACCCAAGTCATAGCCTAGGTCTCTCCTGGTTAGTAATTACAAAAACTGTTTTGGCAGGATCCTAAATAGCTAGGATCCCTTTCCTTTCCTTCCCTTGCCTTTCCTTCCTTTTTTTTCCCCCCCTTTTTTCCTTTTCTTATATTTTTTTTACCAGTAAGAAAGGCTTCATAAATTATTATTTCCTTTCCGAATTTTTTTTAAGAAAAAATAAAAGGATCTGGCATTTTTCCGCCCATCCATCTTGGATTTCATGCAAAAGTGCCGTGTTCAGGATAGTATTTAGTCTTTGCCAAATGGGAAAATTTTAGATGCCACTGTGGAATATAGGTGTGTTTTGTGTCCTTCTGCTGAGGACATGCCCTGTGTTTTTGTTAATGGTGTTCTTCCTGTTTTGGGCTTTTCTGGTATCCTATTAACAATATACCACACAATATTTTAACTGGCAGTGTTAGTTATAGGCAGTATGTAAACAGAATTTTTCTCAAAAGCTCTGTCTCTGATACATGACAAAAGAAATGTATATGGGTAATAACCCCCAGCCAATGCAGTGTGCAAACTAAATCCTTACCTTCTTTGCAGCAGTAACTTCCCTGGTGTTATCCTACACGTCATTCCAGTGGCATTAGTGCAGGATGGAAAAGGAATGGAAATTTTGATTTTATTTGATTATATGATACGGGCAAAACTCGTGTGGCATCGCTGGTTTGAATTTAATAGCACAGGCTCAGCTGATGGGCTGTTTCATTGCTCTTCACTGACCTGTCCTGCAGTTGAGGACACAGGAGGTCTGAGCAGACATTTCCTCTGTCTCACTCAGAAAAGGGAAAAGCATTTGAACAAGGAAATCTGCACTCAGAAAAAAAATAATGTTTGTGAAATTATCCTCTCTTTGGGAACAGCTTTGGTTTAAGTCTTACTGTTAGTGGAGAAGGTACCCCATGGTTGCCCAAGCTACCTGAGACCAGGTCCTTAACAATTCCTGGAGAATGTGAATGCACCTAATCAGCAAATTTATTGCATTTTTCTGTCATTTCCCATGAAATGGTGGTTGGGTGCCCCTGGCACACTGTCTGCTCTGGAGGTCATAGGGTGTTCTGGAGGGATGGGTGGTCACCAGGTGAACAGGTTGAAAATAAATAAATAAATGCCTTGAGGGGGTGTATCAAATTCAGGTCGCCTTGTGTGTGACAGGGAAGAGCACGGCAGGCAGAACGGACAGGAACAGATTTTGTTTAAATTTAGCTGCAGTGTTGTGGTTGGAAAAGGCTGATGAGAACTTGGCACTTAACTCCTCACCTCGTACTGCTCCCCCCAGTAGGGCTGACAGCCTCCAAACACAGCATTGCTGGTGCAGAGCCTGGGCAAACACCCTTTAAATAACCTCTTCCCTTCTGAAGACTGTTTTGCTGAGCTGTTCTATTTTTTAGCATCCACAATAGTGGCCAATGTTTTAGCATGTGGAGGGGTGTAAGTCCCACACCAAAAGCAGGTGGATAATGAACTGATGTGAACCTCCCTGTCAGACAACCACCATCTGCAATTTTGGGTTATGTTCCATGACTCCCCTCCCACCCTGTGGTCCAGGTAAGACTGGCTGATCTCTCATCTCTTGAAGCCAATTGCACCATGAGGCCACTCTGGAATGCACAGGAGCTGATCCCACCTTCCTGTTCTCTTTGCTCTCTCCCAGCCCTCTCACTGCACAGGGTAGGTGGGATCTGGGCCTGTTGTTGACAGCTGTTTATCTCCTCAGCTCCACTTCCCATGCCAAGCCCCTCTGTTTGTCTTCTGGGATATGATGCCTCCAAGTATCCCCAGTGCAACCTTAGGTCAGGAAAAGCTGGCACAAGATTTTGGCATCTGATGACTCCAGGTCCCCCACGACTACCCCCTCTGTGCAGGCCTGTGAACTTTCTTAACTCAGAGCAAGTAAGGGAGGCCACTGGAAGCTGTGCTGCCATCAGCTTCCTGTCTGCAGGGAAGTTGTGGATTCCACCAAACCAGTATTTTTGCCAGAAAGTTACAAAGGAAACATTACCTTCCTCAAAAGTAGGAGAACGCCATGCTCTGCATTCCAGGTAGCAGGGAAGCAAGCAAAGAGAAAAACCTTATTCCTTATCCATCCTTCCCATGCCAAAAGATACAGTTCTCTGAGTTTTCCTATGCTGGCACATTATAAGCACCAGTAATGTAATTTTTTTTCTAGCTATGTCCTGAGCCTTTGATTTTCCACAAAAGAAGTGCCAGTGCTGTCCCTGTCACCACCTGCAAAGCTGCTAAACATGGCTGTTGTCCCCACTCATGGGATGGGGACAGTGCTATCTATTTTGTGTAGTCCTACAGAAAGCACATCAGCTCCAGTGGAAACAAGCAATGGATTTCACTGGAGAGGAGTACTGCAGACAGTCATCTCAGTATGGTTTTCCATGCTGCTATGCTTGTTTTATTTTTGATGACAGAATTAATGACCCCTCAAATGAATATTTAAAGCTTCCTTTCTTTTTCAGTTTGATTGGAAAAATAGAGACATTTTAAAAAAGTTGTGTGCCCCTGTTTTGTGAGGTAACAACCTGGTTTTTATCCCCTGCCCTTCCAGGTGATATCCACCATGCCCAATGTTTGTTTTCTGCACCAGGGATTCAATTAAGTGTGTTAAGCACCCTGAAGAAAGAACCTTCACTGGTGTCTGTGCTGCTCAGCTTAGGTCAGCAGGGCTTGCAATAGAGATGGACCTTGAAATGGACCTTGGATGTGTTGCAGGTATCTTTAGACCTTCTTCCAGGAAAGGAAGGAGAACTTTTGATCTCTCCTTTCTGTGCCAAGATGAAATCAAAATGGTGCACTGGAAAATGAATAATTGCTTCTGGTCTGAAGTTGTGGGAAGCCTAATGCTGAAGGTTTAGGACCGTGTTTTTCACACTGTAATGGCCAGGAATTGTGTCCTCACGGAGGCTGCAGGACTGAATGCCAGTAAACTGTGCATTGTAGGAGCTGGGGGGAGCTGAGGGTGTTACTGCACTCCCAGTTTTTAAGTCTCTTTTCTCTCTCTTCCTCCCTGCACTAGAGACAAGCCCAGCTGCCTGCCCAGAGAGAAGACCTGTGTCAAAGCACCCTCACTGACAAATGAAAGCCCCCTGTGCTGAGATTATGAGGAACTTTCTGGTCGTGGGAACATTTAGACAAGGGTATACGAGCCTCCCCTTGCCCTGGCAGTGACCACGGCTCCAATCCCAGTCCTGCAGCACGACCGCAACTGGGGCAGCTTGTGACTGCTCTTGGACACAGACCCCAGGGCCCCAAAAGGTGAAATGTGAGGACAGAACTCTAGGCATGACCTCACCTGATGGACATAAAGTGGGAAAAGCTGCTGGAGCATCCTCATACCTCGTGACCTTTGAGGAGCAACTCAGGAAAAAATGCCATGGCATGATGGGGAATGGCAATGAGAGCTGCTGGCCATCAGGAAGGAGTCAAAGGAAAGGTGGCCACTTTTCCAAAACAGAGCATGTTGCAGCTGCCTGTGGCACTGCCTTGCAAAAGTGATGGGTTATGTGTGTGGGGAGAAAAAAACTATTGAAAATAATAGCATAATTGGCTGTCTGGCAGGCTAAAACTTCAGCAGAAGCTGTGATTATACTTGTCACTATCTGTTAACCTTCAAAACAGGTGTTGTGAGTTTGAGGTGCCAAAACGGTGCTCAGGCTGCAATCTGTGTGTGACAGGAGCATGGGCTGGAGGAAGGGCTGGGGGCCCTGCCAAATGGGCACAGGGGCAGAAAGGGGATGGTCCTGGGCAGGCAGAGCGTGTGACACAAATGGATTTGGCTGCCTTTGAAAGGGGAGCACGTCCTGGCAGTGCTGGGACCCAGCAGGACATGTCCACAGCTGATGGCAGACGGTGCTTCAGTAGGGACCCCAGCAAAGGGGTTCTCTTTTGTAGCCTGATTTAACAGCTGAAGGGTTTGGGCTAGGTTCATTAAAGTTCTCAGATTACTTAAATCTGTAATAATCAGCTGGAGAAACCTTGACTCCTGCCACGATTTTGAATTTTTATTTGGTTTTAGGAATTGGGATTACAATTCTTTGTTGCACTCTTGGTCCTGCTCAATGTCTTGTTTTAATATGGTTGTTCTTGTAAGAGCCAAAAAAACTGTGAACATTTTGTGTTTAATATTTTTTTTTTTAAATAAACAAATCGAAATGCAGTATTTCAGCAAAATGAAAGAAAAAAGAAAAAGAAGTGTTTTCTTTTTTCTTCTCATTATAAACCTCATTGTGACAAGTGTGTTGGGGTCTTGCAAGGCTGCATTGCTAAGTAAAGTCAACAAGCATTGTAATGCTTGGCATGTGTGGAAGGTGAGTGAACAACATTAAAATGGGAAGATTAGGTAGGGCTCTCTAGAATACCTAAAGAATCTGAAATACAAGACTTTGAAGAAAAATGTTAGGGATGAAGATCAGGAGATCCTAAGGTGCTAATCACTGGTATTTGGCATGGCTTGAAAAGCAAAAAGGCTGTCAGCACACTTAAAAATCTCCTCATCTTGTCTAACTTAATGTAATTAACTTTAAAATTCAAACTCAATCAGGGATGAAAATGTGCTGATACCACATGTATGAGCAAGATAACTTTGTGTCTGAGTTCCACCATGGGAGTCCCACTAAAGCAATCCATGTCAGGTTATCTGAGGGTTTTTAAAATTACACCTGTATCATGCCCTTGTCACAGATAAGAACAACTCGGAAACATTCTCATGTGAATGTGCGTGACAGTCATCAAGCAGAAATAGCTGATTGTTGGCATAACAACAAGTTTACTCTAATTGTTGATGAAACTCCAGAGCTGGTATTTTTTATTCCTGCTACTGTTTATTAAACAGATGTGGGTTTGGGTGTGAAGTCAGCAGGTGTGGAAAATCTGTTTCTACCATCAGAGTTGGTGCTGCGGGGCATTGTCTCAGTTTGGGGTCTTTTTTTATACTGTATTTTGGAATATTGCAAATCATAATGCGATAACTGAGTACCCATAAACAGTCTCCTGGCAGCATATCTTGATGATCAGAGATGTGGTGCAAATGTGCCTCCTTCCCTCAGGCATTCTCATGCCCTGCACCTCCCACCCTGTTCCTGAAAGTGGGAGAGTTCACACCAAAGGTTATGGCTCAGGGTGACCTGAGCAAAAACTGCTGTCATTTCCAAGCTCTCTGCTGCAGGACAGGGGTGGCTGTGCTTTGTCTGTCTGAGGAGGACAGTCTTGGTGCCAGGGATTTGCAACCCCTGCAAGCCTGGCTCCAATGCTGTTATTTCCCAGCTGGAGGTGGAATGGCACACACAAAGGCTGTCCTTTTCCTTCCTTCAAGAGAGTCAACAGGCACATCTAGAAGTAAGGAGGAATAAATTCTCATAGAGAGCCAAAAGCAGACTGATATCAATGCAAAGCTTTGGTTTTATTAATTCTTGAATGGAGCTTGCAAAATTCTTGGTGTAGCTGCACCTGTGAGACATCAAGATTTGAGAGTATAGAGCTGTGAAGCAGAAGAGTTTATAAAAGCTGAGGAGCTTTGGGGTATTTAAAAGAACATTTCCTTTAAAGTAGCGAGCAATGCTTTCTCTATGGCCCTAGGGAGAAATTTTATTAGAGAGAAACATAGGTTGAAGTATTGCCTTGGAAAAGAGGGATCTGTTTTCCTGCTGAAAAGCATTGGATCAATTTCTCTGAAAAAATTAGATGTTAAAGGGACTTGTGTGGAATTTAACCTGCTGATAAGAGTGAGTGCCTTCTGCAGGAAAATAACTCTCCAGATCTCTCAGACTGTGTTGATTCCATTTCCACTGACCACAATGGAAATTTGGGCACTTTGCTGTGCTCCCATGTCCTAATCTTGGATCTCAATCCCACCCCTCAAGTCACTGATGGTTTTAAAGCAGGTGTGATGGTTCAGAGATTCAAAGTGAGTTTCATCTCCATATGGTAAAAGGGCTGTTGGGAAATGTAGAAACCACGGCACAAAGGGATCAGCAGCACGAGCCACATTCATTCCCTGAACTCAGTAACCTGCCATTGCACGCTCCATCTGGGAGTGGGGATTATTTCAGAAAGTTCAGGACAAAAAGGGAATTTATCTCTTCACCTCAAGGAATTGATATGCCTTACTTCAGCAAAGAAATGACAGATTTAAAAGAAAAAAAAAACAAACTAGGAAGTGTTTCAGTTATTTTTGGAGACCATGCCTCATGTCTGTTTCTGACTTGGGTGGAAATTAGATGGAATTGACTGTTTCTCTTCCACTCCTTCACAAATTCTTTATTTCTTTATATCAGAGGTTAATTACTGAAGCCAGAGAAGAGTATTTTTTATCAGCTGTGGCTGTCAACAGGTGTTTTTGGATGGCACTGCCTTAAAGCCTTAAACCATTCTTAAAATAGAATACTGACAAAAAACTATTCATCAACACAACTAAATAAAAATTTTACAGATTACAACTGGTAATTTTAAATTAAAAATTAGGTCAAATTGTACAAGCACTAAATAGGACCTCCTTCATCCATCTAAGATTGATAACAAATATTTTTGAAAGAAAGTAAGTCTGTATTTTGTGTCACATTTTTCTGATCCCCAAGTATTTCTTACTTGGTGAGTACATGGAATATTTCCCATCTCGCATTTCTGGAGATGAGAACAAGTGAAACCAACAGGTTTTATCTGTCTCTGTCTTTGGCAGTGATTATAACAGCAACTTTTAGAAGTTCTGTTTTCCATAAATTGCAAAATATTTAGAATACCTCCTTGAAAACTTTAGTAGTTAAGTCTTGTAAAAATGTTCTGTTATTGCAACCCTTAGTGAGTGCCAGGATGACAGATTTATACTTATTTGATCATTTCCTTCACTCTATCCAAACATTGCAATAGTATTTGCTTTCTCTCATGTTTCTGCCACTGCTGGGCCTGAGTTACTAAAAGCAGCATCCAGAGGAACTTCCTAACCTGCACTTTTAGTAGTCCTGGTGCCACGTATCTCCTTGTTAAAAGTTACTTTAGTAGTGACTGTTTTCCTTCCATTTTTGATTATGCCCTGAGTAGAAAATATTCATTCTTTCCTTATGATATGAACATATCCTGGTTTACTCCTGGGAAGGGTAGGGACATATTTGTTAAATACTTCTGATTTTCAGTGCTCTTACTATTCATGGGCTTTTAGTATTAGTAGAGTTACTCTTGGTCCCAATGGACTCAAACATCTGGTCCCTAATGTTTGTTTTTTTCTGTCCATATATACTTCCTCACATCCCTTTGCTTCCTTATTAATTTTGTATAGCTCCAGGATGTATTTTCAGTGTTTGTAACATCTGTCTTCTAAACATCCATCCATTACTATTGCTTATTTTGCACCCTTTTCTATTTTAGATTTTGGAGCCATGCTTTCCTCCTTACTTACAGTTTTAGTCTGATTTTGTTGTTGTTATTTGGTTCTTTTTACATCTAGCTAAATAATTTTAAACTATTCATTGCATGCATCACATTTAGTCTTCGGTCCTTCCTTACAACTGGCTTGTACTTGTTTCAGCTTTGTGAACCTGGTTGTGTTGAAATACCATGTGCTTTTAACTGACTCAGACAGGGATCCAACATAATCATTTCCACCTTAGTTACCGTTAACTTTTATTTCTTGGTTAGAAAATTGTCATCCATGATTTGTAGAAATTCCAGAGGAGTTACTACTGCCAGCAGGAGATTTTGATATATATCATCCTGAGTCCAATTTTCCCATGACAGTCCTGCACCCATGATAGATAAATGGCTTTGGAGCCACCCCACCTAATTTTGAGGGTGGTTTAGCATTGAGGCAGGCAGCTATTATAACCTCATTTTGTGCTTTACCCATCTGGATGTGATCAACAAGCAGTCAAAATCATTTGCTCCTGAGCTATCACTGCTACAGAAGAAATTAATGCCAGCCTTGGTCTCTTTTGCACACCTGATACTCCTCTGGAAGGTTACAGTCACTGCTTCCACCTCACTCAAAAAAGTAGATAATTTTCCTGGATTTTATTAGCAGGAGTTAAAAATAACAGTTTGACAAAGATTTTTGAGAAATATTTCACAAATGTAGATGAGCAATTTTAAATTGTTTTTCCAAGGTTATACTTTTACACGTAAAAACTGTGTTTCCCCACCCTCTCACTAACTTTTGTTATAACACCTATAAAATGCTTTATCTTTTAATAAAAGTTGTGTTTGAAAAGTTGGGAATGAGGGAGATATAAGGAGATAAGCTTTCACAAGGCTTCTTTCTGAACTGTGCTCTTAAAACATGGTAAGGATGGATAAGCAGTGATAAGAACTTCAGAGGCTGAGTTCTAGTTGGTGTGATGATTATTCTCATCAGCAAAGGCAAGAAGAAACTCTATAATCAGAAAAAACTGAAGAAATTAAAGTGATCCAGAACAGGATCCTTTTGCATTCTGCTTTTGCTTATTTGTGAGGCCAGACTGTCATCACCTTTTTGGGTTCAGCAGACCACACATGGAAGTATTCACAGCATTTAGTGTCAATTTTCAGCATTTGAAACTGCTGGTCCAGCAGGGGATACACAGGAGAAGGGTGACATCCTCGGGAGCAGGAGGCCCCATGGAGACACTGCTGTCCTCAAGGTGGTAACTCCCAAGCCCCATGCCCAGGGGCTGAATGTTACTGAAAGGCAAATATTGACTTCTGACAGAGTTTGGAGAAATTCATGTGGGTATTTCCAAGAGTTTATGAATTAACCAGAAATGGAGATAACTCCTAGGCTATCTATTTCATCAGCTAAGAAACTGTTGACTGAAGCCTAGTGTGAGCCAAGTACCTACATGCACTGTGTTTCAAAGAATTAATCATATCTTCAGATGTGGAGCTTTCTAGTTAGTTTAATTACTGTCCTTTTTTTTTTCTTCAGTAGCTAAATGGATCTGATGACAATTCTTTTTTTTTTTTTAGTAGATGAAAGAGAAGCAGGCTTCAAAACAGATAATGAATTTCTTCTAACTTGTCTGGAGACTGAAGAGCCATAATTCTGATTGATCAGATATTGTCTGCCTCAGAGAGGCACCAGATGTGGTCCAGATTTTAAATAGATGCTGCTACTGTCAAAATGCATTCGCTCCCTCCTGGTGTAACAAAGTGAAGTCCATCTGTCTGGAGTTGTGCACTTTTTTTAGTGGTAATAACAGTTAACATCAACAATAAGCTTTGTCTCATTAGTATCACATAATCCCTACCACCAAGTCCCCAGTTTCTGGTCCCCATATTATCCGCCATGGAAAAAATAAAGACCACAGCAGGAGCTAAGAAGGTCAGTGCATTCTCAGGGTAATCAGCTGTAGTAAATTCAATTCTGACAAGACAAGGCTTGCAAATGTCTGAGGAATTAAGGGATCATCTATAATTTCATATGTTGAGTGGGAAAGTGTCCTTCCAAACATTTATTAATTACAGATGAGGGTGCATATGGTGATCATCCTTGGAAAAATATCTGCTGAAGCAAAGCAAGAAAAATAGATGTAACTGTTTGCTACTATTTCTAAAGAAAAACTACTGGTCTTCTCACTTGGCCTATCAATGGTTTCAGCCAGTATTCTTTCTCTCCCCGTGTTTATTGCTCTGTTTTAGCAATAGATGCCTGTCACTCCTTATGAAACCTTTTGCATAAAGGGTTTCCACTGTAATCAATGGAGGACCTTGCCTTGGCTTTAGTCTGGCTCAGTGCCCTCACTCCAGGGTTTGCACAGCTTAAGAAGTAACAAGTAAAGAACAACAGACAAAAGGGCTTCACATTTAGAACTGAATTTTTCACTTGAAGATCTTGGAGCACTTCGGAAAACTTAATTACTCCCCTTTGAGGTCTGTGTTGTTCTTTCTGTTTTACAGATGAGGAAATTAAAGCACAGGGAGGTCAGAAGCTAACATTTTCCAACTTGGGCAACTGAAGGTAAGCACTTACATCCACACCTTCCTTCCTCAAGAGGAAGTCCTCAACACTTTCACACTCTTTTTGCATCTGTGTTTTGAAAGTGTGGGCTATATCTTAGCCAAGAGCTCTCCAAAAGTCACCAGAATTGGAAAGGCCGTTAAATTGTATTAAAAATAAGAGATGTAAAGTGTGTAGCTCATTTCCCTTAGTGCAACCAGGACTGAGGAGAAGCAATGAAAACAAAATGCAGTGGGGACTGAATATCCAGGGAGGGAAAGACCTATTTAAGTAAAAGAATAAATTTGCCATGAGAACAGATTTATCTCAATTAAACACAAATAAGCCTGTATTGAAAATTAGGAGAAGATTTGTAATAATCAGAGGAGTGAGGTCTGGGGACAAATGGGGAGCCTGGGGGAGAATAATGTCACTCAGGTTGAGATGAAGTTGGATCAGAATTTAAGAGAGATGAAAGGATGCTGTACCAGCATTTCCAAGGACTGGACTCGGTGGGTCAGCATGTGGTTCCATGTTGTGTTCACAGTATTGCAAACCAGGTTTTTAACCCACACATAAACTCCAGGATAAACCAGTCTTCCTCCTTTCAGGGGCCCCTGGGTGCTTCTTCTTTAGGATTTAGGTTGTTTGGGCAGGAATGCTATTGGTGCCACAGAAAAAAAATGAATACCTGATGACATCAAATACTGCTCTCCCTTTAGACCTGCAGTGCCTCGTATGCCAGATTGCAGCTATTGTATGAAGAATTTTCAGTTCCTTTTTGTGCCTGGCGGCTGATTGAAAGTTCATATTATTTATGGCAGAAAACAGCAGTGTACTTTTGAGCCTGAGGAAGCTGGGAAAGTGCAGTGGGTGTCAATCAATTAAGCTATTCAACTTATTTATGAAACAGGACAAAACAATGTCTAGGATATGAATTCCCATCTCAATGGGATCCCCCCTGATATAAAATGTCAGAGCTGAAAAAGGGTCAGCTCATGACCCTTGAATATTCTTTTAAACTATTTGCAAATCAATACCTCTTCTCTGGGTTTGTGCAGGGACCATCGTTCTCTTTTATTATAAGTCACGGGGCATAGACTGCTTATCAGGGAGTGTGGAGACAGATCACTGCACTAAAGCAGCAGCTGGCTTTGGAGACTGGGCCTGACTCATTTCTGGGGGGGGCTCACTTCACTCTACTCTGGTAGAGCAAAGGATTTTAAAGTGAGCATAATTATGGGTTTTGCTGACTCTCGGGCTCCTTAATATCTGCTGGAAGAGCAAAGAAGTCCTTGGCCATGCATGCAGTTGGGCTTGTGTCCCTCTTACTGGTGCCTGTATCAGCTAGGAACATCATCTGCCATTTTGACTTCCAAGTTTTTTTGCCAAGAGGATGCAAAACCCTGGGTTTTGGGGTTGCTGTCCCAAATTGTCACCCTCTCTCTCTTAGTAATAACCTGCTGTACAGGTAGGGCCTGAATGGACAGATGGCCTGATCCTCAGCTGAGCATCTGGCCTATTAAGCTCTCTAAAAAGGCATCATCTTTACAAATCCCAGTCTTAATCTCATTGCCCACTGTGTGACCCATGGGGGTTTCAGATCAGTGCCAAAGAGGGGAAGAGGAGGAGAAGGAGGGCAGCTGGAGGATCTGTGGAGTCAGGGGAAGGGAGGTCCCTGCAGGGCAAGTCTCCAAGCTGAGTGCTGAGGATGTGACCATTTCTCACCATGAGGAGTTGGAGAAGGTCAACAGTCCTGGCTACCTCGAGCCCTCCTGCAGGAGGACGTGCACAAAATGAGTCCTTGAAATAGTGGTCCAGGCCTTTGGATAGGTTTATCTAAGGGACCTCCCACTGAATCTTCTCATGGCATCTTCTTTATCCTTGCAAAAACATGGCATCATCCCAATGCCTTTCAGCAGCTCTTGGGCCAGCTCAAGCCGAGACAGGTGAACTGAGGATAAAACAACAGAGGGAGCGCCCCGTTGCCTGCTGAGGTTTATCAATGAGAGCTTTTTGCCAAAGGGAGATGAAGAAGACAGCAGTTTGCAAGGAAGGGAGCTGTTCATGCCAATGATCCCATCTCCTAACAGCATGCCATTCCTCATGGGAAATCAGTGTACACAGCTTTTGTCTACAAGGCCAGCAGTGTGGTATATCCTGTGAAAAAGGGACTCTTCCTTGTACTTTGCCTGTTAAAGAACAAACCTTGAGGAAAAATTTGATAGTGTTAATAGCATGTGAAAAAAGGGAAGAATTTCAAAGTTGAACTTGTATAGTACTGAGTGACCTAAAAGTGGTCAGCTGTGGACTGGTTTCAGGGTGGATCAGGCCCAAATATAAAATAATTTAGAGCAGACTTGGATAACATTCTTTTAGAATTAAAGACATTAAATGGACCATTTGAGTTCCCTGAGATTTTCCCCTCAAAAATTCAGAATGAATTCCTTAAAAAATTAATAGACACAGATGCATTACGTGCTTTATGGTACTTAAGCATAGAGATGGTCCCCTTCTGTTTTTCAAATCTAAAATATTTTAATGTATTTTTGAAAGATTAAGGTAGCAATCTTTTTTTTATTATTATTCAACCCATTTTAATACCTGAAAAAGTGAGTAATGATGATATTTTGAGTTTGTGTTGCTGGAAAAAATGTATCAGTGAAAGTCTCCCCTATGTCTCTAAAAGAAAATTTGGACACTACTTCATCTGCAGCTTTGTTTGCACTCAGTAATTCTGGTGCAGGCCTGTAATGATGGATGGTAGGAAACGTGAAACAAAAGCCCCCAAAGAATCGGAATGTCTTGTTGATTGGATATTTTTAAACAGGATTTTCCTTTAATTAGTGAATCTTGGAGAAATCACTATTCACTTGGGTGTAAGACGTGCAGTGAAATCTTATATCAACCCAAAAGGGCTGAAAGGAAAATGAACGTCTAGGCATAAGCAGGAATGTAATACAAGTTTTTTCCATTTATTGCAGACAGACACTCTTCAAATTCAAGTCAATCATTCCAAGTCTTTATTTCAGGCTTTCATCTAGAAACGTTATTTTTGGACATTCTTAACTTTAAATGCATATAGAGTTCTCTAAAATACTATTCAAAAGGACAATTCACAGATACAACTTAGCTCTGATATGCCTGGGAAGGTGATACAAGCATATTTCCCCCAAATAATCAATCAAAATTGTTCATGATCAAAATAAGAAACAAGCAGTTCATTAGCTATCAATTCACAATTAAGATAAAGAATGCAAGTCCAAGAATAAGAAAGAAATATATAAGTTCTATTTGTAGGCATGTAAGCAATATCTTTAATATGACATTCACTGGAAAACTTTCTGGATAGTTCTGTCACTGAAAAGTGAAACAAAATTGGGTGAAATCATCTCAAAAACTGGAATATGAACACAGAAAAGGAAATTTCCAGTCAGCCCAAGGTTTGTTATTAATAGGCGCTTGCCACACAATACTTCTTACAAATAGATTAGGAGCTGAAAGTTCACCATGATGTAGCTATAAAAAAAAAAAAAAAGAAAAAGAAAAAGCTGATGAATCGCAGTTGTTTCCATCTAAATAAAGAGTAACTAACCAAGGAACCATCTGTCGGTGTATGATTACCAACTTTCTTTTTGTCTTTCAAAGCAGCCTGAGAAATCAAGGGCACTGGGAGTAGAGGGGAGAGCACACACACGCTGCAGCCTTGCCAGCAGCCAGCCCAGAGGGTCTGATCAGATCCTTGCCTTTTTATCTTGGTGCGCTGATTTCACACTGCTGGTTTTCATCTGGCATGCCTCTGTATTTCAAATACATGCTACACACTGACAGGGCTATTCTGCAGTAAATGTGAGTAATTTTTGTATGGTTGAGAGCTGAAAAGTAAAACTTTTCTAAGAGAGGAAAACCTCAAAGTCCCCTCTCTCACAGTTTGTGAAACCAACAGAATAATATTAATTCATTTTTCCCCCTGTTGTTGAACACCAAAAAGCTTTGGATACCCTGAGAAAGCATATCCTTAATGGTTTTCTTAAGCCTGAATGCCCTACTAGCAGTAGGAAAGACAAAGCAATAAGATCTAAGGCCTTTTAGTCTCTAAAAACTGTGTAGGTTTTCATGCTGGAAAAATGAGGGATTTATTCCTTTTTTTTTGGTCACATGCATTCAGGGTCAATGTACAATTTCTCTTTTTGTTTCTATTCCAATGACCACCTATTTTGGGGTGCTTTATTCCCCCCAACCCCATCTGACTCTGATCAAACTCGCTGCATCTGGCTCTTTGTCGCTTGGCAATGTCTGCAGCCACACAAGGGACCCACAGCCTGCACAAAACCCAGCACCCACAAACCCTTCCTTTGTGAAGGAGCAGCAATGGATACTGAGAGATTTGCCAATGAAAGCCTGCTTCCATCCTACCCCAAATTAAATTTTTTATGTTGTATTTTTACAAATCCCCTGCCCATGGCTCTATGTCTTGCCCTCTCTCAACTCCTCCAGCTGTTTTCACACCCCAAGAACACTTTCGTCAGGCTCAGCCTGCTCAGCTTCTCTCCCTGCTGCATTTCCCCTTGTCCCCAGCCCTTAATCCATGCTTCCTACAGCTGACCCAGTGGCAGGGAGCAGGTGGAAAGGCAGGTGATAATATAAATATTTATGTCAGGAAGTCCATGCTTAGAGATGTTTCCTGGTGGAGTTGTCACACTCAGAAAAATTATTTTTTTTAAAAAAAATCCAATCCCAAAATACATGTACAAATCCACAAAAAGGCATATTTCCTTTTCATGGCCACCAAAACAAAGAATCACTCTGAATAATCAATAGTAAACCTCAGGAGCATGAAATTCAACAGACCTGAAGTTGCCAGAATCAGCTACTCAGTGAATTTTTACAATTGGAAGCCAGACAGCGATTACTATCCTACAACTACATGAGGAAAGCAACCATTTACATGTATACCTTGTCAGACCAATATGTTGGTTTCTGGGTCTTGTCAAGTGTAAATAGGGACAGCCCTACCAAAATTTCTATTTCTTTTATATAATATACTGATTTACGTATTAGTGTTGCACCAGCCAGTGCAGCATCTAGGTGTCAGTGAATATCCTATGGCCACAGATTTAAACAAGTAAAACAATTTGCAAGCAGCTCTTACAAGCACCATCCCACTGTATGCCTGGAAATTCTTTCAGACTCATTAAGCACTCAGCAAATAAGACACATTTGTCTCCCATTAAAGAGTAAATTGGAAATACTGAAAGGAAACCTATGCATGGCTGTGATTTGTTAGAGTGTGTATTAGCAGGAGCAGACACAGTATGTTTAGCAGCTGAGTATGAGTTAAAGCAGGAATTGGAGTGAGAGGAACTATTTTAAATTGTCTATTAATAATCTGAAAGTACATTTAAAACCATCAGCAGTCACAGCCATCTTTGACTCTTCCAAGAGGAAGTTGCCATTTGTTGCAGAGCCGCTGTTGCTTTTATTTGACACTCAATATGTGTTTTCCCCACAGTATTAGATATCTTGGGCTCTATCCAGGACACATTTGGAAAGGAACCGATCCCTGTAGTTCCTATGCAACGATGAGATTTACTACTTAGGTTGATGCATATCTTCAGTGAGTCAAATAAACATAAGGAACATTAATTAGTGCTGCTTGCTGAATTTAGATTGCATTCACACAACCTGATATGGTAGCTGGTTCAACCAAGGTCTCACTGGGTGAAACAAGCAGCAACCAGGGCCTGGATCAGCTGTGGGCTGAAAAATAACCAGCCCTGTTGATCTCCCCCCAGGCTCAAGTCTGACTTTGGGAAACTCCTTGGAGTTTATCTAAATTTGAGGAATTAAGGCATAAAACCCCAACCTTTTCTGGATAAAGGGAGGTTTGAGATCATTTAAGGACATGTCAGCAGGGCAGTGGTCCTGTGATATTAAAACTGATGCTTCAACACACCACGGTACTCAGACATTTATGTGATAAGTAAGTGTTATAAAAAATCATCTTTAAAATATTTTAGAATCATGTTTTCATCTAGGAAGGCTGGAAGAGAGGTCCATGAGTGTTGTTGATTTCTGTTCTCAGCCCTGCATTAACTCTAATGACAGAGACAGGGCTCTGGAGTTATTTGCCTCATCACAGCAGCTTTCCCTTCCCTCAGCTTCTGAGTCCTGTGTCCTTGTAATCTCAGGGAGGAAATGTTTTGAGGAGGCATGTGGATTGAGGTACTTCCCAAAGAACACACATGCACACTAAAGCCACCACGTATCAATGCAATCACAAGCATTTTGCAAATTATTTGACACCTTGTATTGCAGAGGAAAGCTACCTGGAGAGACCAAGTCAAGTCTTAGAAGCACTGTAGTTTTCACCAAACCCAAACTGGACAGAGAAAGTCTTTGGTGTCTTACCTAGAGGGCTGCAATAATCTATTTTTTTTTTTTTTTGAGTCCTGCTTACACTGGGGCTTTGATCAGTTCTTTACCTGCTTCTTTTTAATTTTTTTAATTACTCCTTTACCAGTGTTTTCAAGGGCCACCCACTCTGAGGTTACATGAAAGGGGCCTGAAGAATTTCAGCTGCTGCTGGGTACAACATAACACTGCAGGGACTTCAGCGTGGGAGCTGCTGAGCACTGAGGAGGGAACAGGTAGGGCTACAACCCTCTCATGTCTTCAGCAAGTCAAATATGGGTGAGAAACTTGCTCCAGCATCCCCCTTCTGCAGCATGCACTGACTGAACATATACAAAGCTCCTGGTACTGTTTGAGTTATCCGTACCATGGGGCTTTCTATGCCAGATGATTTTGCCAGAGGAGATATCTATTTTAAAGTTTTAAACGTATTTTTAAAATCCTCACTTCTGCCAGAGTTGTGTTAATTCCCTGCAGACGTTACAGAGGTGGCTTTGGGAAGTGTTGGTTCCTGTGTGAGTGGGGAGGAGGAGTGGAGCAAGGCAGACCTGCATCCTTTTAGCTTTGCTGCAGAGGATCTGCACAGGCAAATGCTCATCTCTGCTGCAGAAGAAAACCAAGTGTCTAGCTGACATTAAGGTATCCATCAGACATGAAAACTAGAGGGCAAATGTGGCTTTGTCTCACTGACTGGGGGCAGAGACTTTTCTGTAATGCCCTGATCACCTCTCTCTGCATGCTCCTTTGTCCTTTGCTGGTGGGATTGAGGCCCACTATTTCCCATCCTTGGCTGTCACAACATATCAGCAACAGCAACATGCAGAGAACCTCCTCTGGCATATCCCTGATATATAGAATCACAGAAACATTAAGGCTGGAGAAGAACCTAAGTTCATCAAGTCCAGCTGTTAACCCACCACCATGTTCAGCATATCCCCAGCTGCCACATCCACACACATTTGAACAATTCCAGGGAGGGTGATTTCACTGTTGCCCTAGGCAGCCAATTCCAGTACCTGACCACCCTTGCAGTGAAGAAATTTTCCCTAATATTCAATCTAAACTTCCCCTGGTGTAGCCTGAGGACATTTGCTTTTGTCCTGTCACTTGTTGCATGGGAGAAGAGCCTGAGCCCCCCCTCACTACAACCCCCTTTCAGGGAACTGTAGAGGGTGAAAACCTCCTTCTCTTCAGGCTAAACACCTCCAGTTCCCTCAGCCCCTTCTTTAAAATCTGTACTCCAGACCATTCCCCAGCTCCATTTCTCTTCTCTGGACTTATTCCAGCACCTCAATACCTTTTTGTTATTAGGGGCTCAAAACTGAATTCAGGATTCAAGGTGTGACCCCGCCAGTACTGAGTGCAGGGGACAATCATTGCCCTCATCCTCTGTATGGGGCACATCCCCTTCCTGTGGGTGCTGGAAGGATTTGGAACAACTTCAGTGCTGTGTGCTGGATAAAGCCATGCTGTTTGAGTGAGATGCCACATCTCAACTAGATTTTCTCAGCAGGGCCAGGGACGAGGGGCTGCCCTCATGGGCAGCAAGCATCTGAACCAGGGGACATTGCTCAAGGTAGAAGAGCCACCTCTACCCACTGTGGATAGCCAGAGGGTAGGGTAAGGATAGGAGAGTCCCAGAAGAATAATTTTAAAAAGGAGAATGAGGTCACATTACTGAGGATGAGATCAAGGAATAAAATAAGCATGTAGGGCACAAAGGTTTCCATGCTAAATGAATTACAACCAGTGTGGAGTGTTAGGATACAAGGAGAAAGGTGCTATAAATACAGTAAAGTAAGAGAAAGACAGCAGCAGGCATAAGCCCATTACCTAATGAGGAACAGGAGTGGTAGAGATGACCTAGAGAAGACAAACAGATTTAATGCCTTTTGCTTCACTTTTCTCCAACAAAGAAAACCCAAACACTTCACAGTGATATAAAGCTGGCAAGACATGAGACAAAAGAGAAAAAGAGCAGACAAGGGACATTGTGATTAAATTGAATATATTTACCAGAGGGTACAAAAGAAAGACCTGATGAGGGTGGGGATTCTGCTCCTCTTCTCTGGTGAAACCCCAGTTGCAGAGCTGCATCCAGCTCTGGGATCCCCAGCATAAGAAGGACATGGACCTGCTGAAGTGACTCCAGAAGAGGCCATGAGAATGCTCAGAGGGTTGTAACACCTCTCCAGTGAGAATAGGCTGAAGGAGGGAGAGGGAGAAAAGAAAAGAAAAGAAGAAGAGAAGGCTTCAGGGAGACCTTAGAGCAGCCTGCCAGTACCTAAAGAGCTGCAAGAGAACTGAAGAGGGACTTTATAAGGGTTTGTATTGATAGGACGAGGGAGAATGGCTTTAAATTGAAAGATGGTAGGTACAGATTTATTTCAGCTGTTGGGAAGGAATTCTTTACTGTGAATGTGGTGAGATTCAGGCTGCCCAGAGATGTTTTGGATGCTCCATCCATGGAGGTGTTCAGGGCCAGGTTGGGTGGGGCTTTGAACAACCTGGTGCAGTGAAAGGTGTTCCTGCCCATGGCAGAGAGGTTGGAACTGGATAATATTTAATGTCCTTTTCATCTCAAAAGAAGTGGAATCCCATATTACATGGGAGAGCAATGAGATTTTTCTGCTCTGACCATAAACTGTTTGGGTTTGCAAACAGGACCATCACGGGATATTTAAATGCCCCCAAGTGCAATTAATAGGGATAGAGTCCCCACACACAAGTTGCTGGATGCACCCATGTGAAGGATGTTGTGGGATGCCTCCAGTCTGCCACTGTGATCTGTACAGGGGAGGAGAGGAGGATGAACCAATTAGATTTACCTTACTTCTATGCATGGTAGGTGTTTCAAAACACCAAAAAAGTAAAAGAAGGCTGGAAGTCATGGATGACTTGGTGAGAGGGATTTTGCTGTTAAGTTTGGGTGAGATGAAAGCAGGGACAGGGAGGCTTGTCTTGGTTTTTGAAGACAAAGGAAAAGGAGCTGTTTGTCAGGATTTCCACTTGCTAGTACTTCTTCCATCAGTACCTACTAATCCTACCACCAGCCTTCAATTTGCAGGTTAAAAGAAGTTCAAAACGTTCTCAGATTTTCCTTCCAAAAGCAGAGTGTTGTTCAGGGATTATGCAACAGGAGATACACACCACAGAACAACAAGAATCGTCCCATTCAATCCTGTGTAGCATTAACGTGTACGTGACACCTGGTGCATGTGACAGCAAATATGAGTTTCATGTGTAAAGCAAAAGCTTTGGTGTATGATCAGAACCTGATGTATTCAGCTTATGGGCTGGTGTTACTCTTCTATTTATGTGGTCTAAGAAAAGGAAAAGAGAGAGGCAAGCCTTCAGGGGCAGTGACCCTTTCTTTATTCAAACCTGAACAGAAGGAGGGTTTTTACTTCCAAGATCTCATTTTTGCTTTCTTCTTGCCACACAATGAGGACACCGAAAGAATAGGTCCTTCAAGCTAACAAGGTTGATCATCAAGGAAATTTCTGTGCTTTCTGAATCCTACGGCTGTGGAAAAGACTTAGTGATTTACTGAACCAACCTTTGGAAGCAGAAGTTATGAAAGTTCAGTTTAAAGGCTGATTTTAAAACTGGCTATGCACAGATGTTTTCTGCTCTTTCCCTAAACAGCACAGCATGGACCTCTGTATGCCTCCATGTCCTGAAGAGCCAAATAATGCCCAGTATTTCCCATATGATTGCAGCAGATGCCATCTGCAGTCAATAGTGGACCCAAGGTTAATGTTTAACATTGAGGGGGGGTAGAAATACAATGGCAGTAAATTATGGTCATTATGATGGTAGGTTAAAAGCAGTGTTGCTGCAGAGAGGTCCTGCTGGGAATGCTCTGCTGGGGGGGTGTTAAGTAGAACAGCCTGCTGGAAAGGACAGCATGAAGAAATATAAATTACTGCACACGGGATGATGGGATGTGCTCCAGAAGAAAGAGCACTGTGATGGTAGAGCTGGGCTTTGAATGGTGTTAATGTGAAAGTTTTATGCCCACCTGTATTTTACATGAGTAACATGGTGGTGAGAGCAAGATAAAAAACTGGTTGGAGATCTCCTGGTCTGTACTTTCCCATCTCTGTGTGAGGTCTGCTGGTCCCTGCTTTCCCATCTCTGAGTAAGGTGGCTCTGATGTGGCACTAATGTACTTTGTCCTGTCTTGAAAATGTAGAGAATAGTGCTAACAAACAGGTAAAAATACTCATGTGACACTGTGTTCTAGTCATCAAATTCGGCTCTTCCTAAGTTCCTTTACCGATTAGCTGCCTTCATGATACCCTTGACAGAAAAGGTGAATCCAGAATGCCAGGGTCACCACTTAGACACCAGTGAAAAAGCTACCAGGAGCCAAAAGAAACTAATTTAGGAAGAGTATAGTTGAGAACAGCTTTAAATAAGTTTTTTTTTTTCTGTTCCCAGCCTAATTTCTTGCTGCCCAGGAGTACCACTGCTGTGTGAATCACATACCCGGGTTCTTGGTGCTTCTGAAAACAGCAACCTGTTTCCATCATCTACCACCTTTTACCCAGCTACAGGAGTGCAAATCAGCAGCCTCTTGTCTGGAGCAACAGTGCTGTCAAATGATGAAACAGTGAGTGCAAAATTCTTGATGTAGTTGCAGTTGCTGTTGCAGATCCAGGAGACAATGTTTCTGTTATCCCCGGAGAGTCAGCAGCATAAAACTGCTGTGAGAAGGAAACAAGTTCTGTCAGCCTTGCTGGTTGTATTTGTTTGCTAGTTTTAATGTTTAAAGTGTGGTCTGTGCTAAGGTCCTGACTCCTGGTGATCCCACTGGAAGAAACAAGGTGAAGTGGGTTGACATCAGGCTGTTTGTTGCAATGTCCCCCCTCACTGCAGCACACAACACCCCACCACCACTACACTGCCAAGTGCAGTGCCGAGCTGTAGCCAGACAAGGCAGCACATTGGCACACCAGGGACGTGCCCAGGACACCAGGCAGTGTCTGGTGTGAGCCACCCTTTGTAGTGACCCCCTGGCCCAGGGCTGGTGTACCCCAGCTATTCTCTCCCTCTTCTCCCTGGCCATATTTCACAGGTTCATCTTCCCCCTTCCTCGCAGTGTCTCTGTCCCATGGAGAGAAAAGATGGAGCTGACCTCAGATAGGAGCCATCTCCACACTGGTGACCTGTGACCACTGACCCCAGCTGAGTTTCCCATACTTCTGGGCCTTCTGAAGAGCCCAGCCCCTCCCACAGCTGCTCACATAGCAACGGAGCAAAGCAGAGGGTCTGCAGGGGCCGTCAGCACTGTGTGGAGATAGATACTAATGATTTTGGATGGGTGCTGAGCAGCAGATCTGGGGGGGTTGCAGCGACACACACACCTCCTCCGAAAGGTCAGTGGTACACGGGGCTTGACCCCACATTCCTGGTGCATCCCTGACCCCTGCTGCAGTCAATCAGACCTATTCTGTGGCACCATTAACTTAGAAGATTTATGTGCTCCGGGCAGTGGGAGGAGAGCTCGATTTCATTTCCAGCATAGTTCTTTGCTTTCCTACCCACATTCACGCTAATGATAACAGACGTGGATTCAGCTTGAGTAGCCAGGGAAACAGCTCAAGCCTGACTCTGCTCCCAAGCAGATGTGAACCACTGACTTATTCTTTAACGAAGTTGTTGACAACTAATGGTCTAATGGGGGGGAGGC
Source organism: Poecile atricapillus (assembly GCF_030490865.1). NCBI lineage: Eukaryota > Metazoa > Chordata > Aves > Passeriformes > Paridae > Poecile > Poecile atricapillus. The sequence continues at coordinate 69,250,078 of NC_081252.1, forward strand.
AATTGATTTTGGATAACATTTTAAAACTGCAGACTCAGCTCAACAATTTATAACCCTGGTGGTGGTTTATTGCTTTGGCAGAGTTAAGTGGATTGAGTGGCCATAAACTTCCACCAGTTCCTTGTTACCGTGATCCATGTTTAATGCTGTTATTGATTTGATCTATCATTTTCTGAAAACAAAAGTTCTCTTTAAAAAAAAAAGAGAAAAAAAGAAAAAAAGCCCCTGCAGCACTGGATATGATAAAGAAAGGTGTTCCATCGAATGAACATGCAGTTTAGCTTCAGGGAATTCTGGTTCTCTTCACACCTGGCCTATTTTTGGGTAATGCTGAGTTGTTACTCAGCTTACTGAGCTCAACATGTTATGCAGTTTATTGAGCTTCATTCCTCCTGCAGAAGAAACAGGAGGTGTTGAGCACTGGATGAGCATGAGCCTGCACTTTTAATCCAGGAATTATTTGGAGAGAGCTGAATCTGCCTGAAAGACATGAAATAAGGGTGTGAGCGTGAGAACAGACTGTCATGTGAGAGGTGCAGCAAGAGTCATTCCAGGGCAAACTGTAGTTCAAATCCTTCTTTTCTGAACCTGGACTGGCCCAAAGGCAACCCTTCTTTCAGCTGACTTCCAGTTAAGTCCTTTATTCTAGAAAAGGTGGGATCTTTAGCACCACTAAGAGGAACAATGGCAAAAGGCAAGTCACCCTACTTTGTTGCCTGAGCTCTTCTCTTCTGCAAAATAAACCCCAGCTGCTTCAACATGTTGTGAAGATTAATGGATTAAACAGGTCTGATCCTGCAGGAATTGAAGTTTGCCTTTTGCCAAGCGTGTTGGACATGGCAACTCTGCTTGCTGGTGGTAAAGATCCAGTCATTCATTCTTAATTATTATTCTGAATAGTGAGGTTCTTCTAAGTATCTGCCAGGATTCACCCCATGGTCCATCAGACTGGGCACATAAAAAGAACCAGGACAAACGTAGTTCATCCTTTCTGCCATGTGAAAACTGTTGGTGCCTCAAACCTTTCGTTGTGTGAATCATTTTTACGACCCTACACCTGCTGTAAGGTCTTTGGCAAAGGACATTGCAGTGTCCACAATTTTCAGAACATCTCTTGGGGAGGCTGGTCCTTCCTCAGTGCCTCCCAAAACAACAAATTATTCTGCCCAGAGCAAGCCATGTGACTCCCAGCAGGATGCAGGTAGGGAGGACGGGCAAGCAGATCAGCACAAGGGTAGCAAGGTCATGGGTCACAAGCACAGAGCGAGACACTTCACACCCTGAAACGAAAAGAAACGAAACAAGGTGAAGCAGGGTGGGCTGTGAATGAACTGTATCGGTAAAAGTGATTTCCAGCTGTGGTGAGTGAAGAAATGTTGTGAAATCTGTGCCTCTGTGCAGTAACTTTCCTGGCTAACCCTGCCCCAGCAATGACTCCAGAAAGCTGGCTTCCTGGGAGCTGGAGCTCACGTTGCACTCAGCTCTGGCGCCTGCTGCAGAGCCCAAGATGAGAGTGTTCACACCTCCCAGAGCAAGGGATTATCCAGAACACACCAAGCAGTCACTGCAACGCTAAATTGTATCTGCTGGAAAATGGCAGCATGGCTATTTTTGGGGTGACTCGTATAACTTTCCAAGTTTTGGTGTATTTTAATTTTAAAGTGCTTGGCATCACTGAGGCAGGATGTTTTGGATTAACAATTATGCAACTTAAGTGCTGAAGCAAAGGGCCTGCTAAAGTAAGCGAGAACTTAACTTTGAAGTTTATTGGAAAAAGAGCCAAGTCTATAGGATCTAAGGAAATATTCCTGCAAAACTGGTTTACTGTGAGAAGAAACAGTAAAATCAATGAGGTTTTCAGAGATCTTGGAAAATCTTGTATTATCTTCTTTTAAAATGCACTTTTCTGGGGAAAAGAGAGAATAAACACACACTAATGGGTCCTTTTCTGTTTTGGATATAAAGTGTAATCCTAGTCATCCTCGTGTTCAGAAAGACATAGGAGAACTGGACAAAGAAAAGCAAAAAGGACAGAGAAGAATGGAACAACTTTGATGCATAGGCTGTGAGCCTTCAGCTTGGAAGTGAGGTGGCTGAAGGCAATGAAGGCACATGAAATCCTCAGCAGTGTGGAAAAGGTAAATACAACTCAAAAAGTCAAGGGCACCCAGTCAAATTATCAGGTTTAAAAATAAGTTCTACCAAAGGTCTAATTTTTCACCCAGTGGAATTGTGAAAATCATTGCTAGGGATGATGTGGAGGCCAAAATTATAAATGAGTTCAAAAAGGCATTTTCAAGGAGGAAGAGTCCAACAGTTATTAAATACAGTGTTCTTCCAGCTTGGTAAATCCCTGGATGACTGCACTTTTGTGGGGGTATGTCATGGAATACTTGACCTACATATTCATGCTTTCTCTCAGGCAGATAGGACTAGGTGGGGCATTGCCCTCAAGGTGCTCTCCTGTAGTGTTATTCTGCAGTTTTCCACAGAAATATCTGTTCAGAATGAGAAATACATGATTATATATCTCTGTATCTATATTAATCTAAAGTTAATGCCCTGATTTTCACTACCTTAAATCAGCCTCTGATTTACACAGACATTCAGGACCCACTTCAGCAGAAGCAGGGCTCCCATATCTCATTAGCAGTGCCCTTCTCTGCCTCCCAAAAAGACATGCAAAATTAAGATCCCTTTTCCAGTACATCCTCTAGAAATATGAGCAATTTCTTCTTTGAAAGAACCAGGTGTGATTGTCAGTGCCTCTCTGAGCTATGACCTACAGTTATCCAGGGGATTTTCAGATGTGCTGCTCCATTCTGCTACTCTCTCCTTGGGTTTTCAGGTCAGGGAGCTCAACTCTGAACACATGCCTACCTCTTTCCTTGAAGATCTGAAACCTTTAATGAGTAGGCCAGATCTTCATCTTGTGCAACTGGCAGAGTTCCACTGCCTGCAGGAAAGCTACAGTGCTTTATAAAGTATTTCCAAGTACCTTTGCATCCACCTCAACCATTTCCTGGAGTTACTATTTGCAAATGTAGCCAACATCTGTTGAAAAAGTGATATTAAACAGCTTCAGGTTAGCATATTTACCAGTGAAAACCTTGTTTTGCATGGAGGAAGCAGGTATACTTCAAAATTATTTTCTTCTTCTGCCAGTTATCTTAAACCTGGAGTGAGAGATGGTTTTTCTTCAGCTGTTTCAGATGTTTGCTCTCTGACCTTTTGAAGTTATACTTCTTTATTTTCCTCAATGCTATATTCTCTTGGAGCTGGTTCTGATTCCTAAGGCACTTGCAAAGTTTTTCCTCTCTCCTTACCTTTTTGACTAAGTCTAGGTAGACTGTTGAAACTGAGCCTCTTTGAAGCTAAGGATTTAGCAAGGTTCAAGTAGGAACTGGACATTTTATATTGATAGCAAGTGCAGCGTGAACTATAACTCCAAAGCTAACAAAACTAGAGGCTTGGAAATATTATCAGACTTCATTCTTCAGGGTTTAAGTGTTTCAGTATAAAGATTTAGGATGAAATTGTCCTGGCAGGCAGATTATCCCACAGCTGCATGAATTTTCTCTGAAGCATCTGATGCTGGCTTACATGTTAAAAAATGTCTTGCATGGATGTGCATTAGGTCTGATCCAGGGTGTCCCTGTTGTCTACTGCCCAATCCACTATTTTAAGCCTTTCTGTAGCAGTTTGTGGAAAACCACAGTGGGACTTTCTTATAATCTGAGACAGACCTCTCTTTTAAAGAAATTGTTTCAAGATCTTGGAGTTGGAATTTTATTTTATTTTATTTTTTCAATCTTTTAAGGTTACTAAAACTCTGCTAGAACAGACACCAGGAAATTTATTATGGTGTGATCACAGCAAAAAACCCTTTTCTACCTGGAACTATAATAGAGTTTGCTCATCTTTTGTAAAAGCTAGTACAGACTGGCCTGAGGTGGTTCAAACTGGGACCCAAACACTAGACACTGTTGGTCTGAAATGTAAAGAATACCTGACAATATGAAGGGAAGATCAAACAATATTTTTTCAAGTTGGAAAACCTCCTTTGTATCCAGTTCTGCCTTTAAGACGCTTACCCTTACTTTCTCACATTTCAGATGAAATTAAGATTAACAAAAAGTACAGTAGAGTCTCTATGACTGCAAATTTGGCAGAACAGCTCAAACAGACAGCACTGGGAATGCTCCAGGCAAATGGAATTCTACTCATAGGACTCTTAGTCCTTGGAAAAACTGGTGCCATCACTTCCAAGGAAAAACTATGTCAAATAGAGGCACACTCCTTAAATATATCTATTTATAATTATTATAAAATGTTTAATAAATAAAGAAGCATGGCAAGGGCAAGGGATGTGAATGACTTGTATTTTTGATATTCTCATTAATTGGCTCCATAATCCTCAGGGAAATCAGTCCAAACCTCTGTCACACCTCCTTGGTCATCATGTGAGTGACTCCACTGAAGTTTCAGTCTTCTTGGCTCTGTAGGGAGATATTTGTTGTGTAAAGGACTTGCTACCAGGACATCTAGCACATGCTGAAATGGATGTTTGGGATTTTTATCTTAGTAATAAATTCTCTGCTTCTTTGCTAAAGCACTGAAATTATCAACAGTAGTTCAGAGACTTTCCCAGTACAGGAAGAATTTACTGGGCAGGGAAGGAAGGTGAGGAAGATAAACACACATATAAGAGTTCATAAAATGAGCCATCTTTAAAGGATTTCTCTTCAAAATCCTGAATTTGGAGACATCTCTCTTGATGCTCTTCTTCTTCCACAAATGTCTTCTTTTGCCAGGAATGATCATTTTCTAAGGAAAAGGATTCCACAAAGTTATTTCTACAGAGGAGTATTTCTTCCCTGACTTTTTTTTAAAACTTGAGGAGAATATTTTTTTAAGTCTAGGTAAGAATTCATATTTATATGTCCATCATCACCAGGTCATTTGCATTTCAAGCTATGTAAAGGCCTCATTCATCTTTGACTTGAAAAACTCTGCTGCTTTCACTAACTGAATTTAACCCAAAGAAATATTTTTGGTCCTGTAAGATGTGGCTTGAAATTATCCATTGTTGTGCCTATTTTCTACCAGATTATACATTACTCCTTACTAGTCTTTATAACAATTATATATTTTTTCTGCAGAGATTTTGCACTGAGTTCTTGCCAGGCCTCTCTCCTCAGCATTAACAGTGTCCTTCCACAGACTGTTAAAAAAGTGCTCTACTCAGGGCTGGGATAGAAAAAAGCCACTCCAGGCTTGTGCCCAAGGCCACTGCTCTGGCACTTACCTGACTGCATCATCAGCTCCCATTCATTAGGAAGAACAAGTGTCTAGCTCTTATGTTTGTAAAGAAAGGCTTAAAATTCACTCCTAATTAATTTACTGTTGTTAAGTCTTGCCCTGTTCTTCTGCTGTTGGCTTGGTCCCAGAGTGGTGGGTTTAGCATCTCCTCTGGGGCACTGCAGGGTGCAAGGGCAGAGCTGTCCCCTGCCTCCCCTGCCCTGTGCCACTCCCCATTTCAGGGATAATCCCCCCTTTCCTGAGCTGTAGTTCACAATCTCGACCCACTTGCTTTTATCTGAAACATGGACCCTTCTGAAGCTTCTCAGGACAATTTCCATGGGAAATGTTTGTCTCACAATGGAGTAGTTTCCCATACTTTTGGGAGCAGAGGGACAATTTTTTTCTCATAAACTGGACTGTGCACCATTGTGCATACTGTAAACCTCTGTCAGAGGCCTGAAGAAGGACTGGTTGCCTCCAACTAACAATACCTCTGGGCTAATTGGTAGAAATAATTATCCCAAAGGCTGGAAAAACTCAATTAGAAGAAAAACACATTAAAATATTGTTTCCAGATACTCTATCTTCATTATAAGAGACCACCCATGTGAGTCCTGTCCTCCCACTGTTACACAGAGGTGTTATTTTTAAAAAGTAGGAGATTTCAGACAGGGTAGGGAAGAAGGCAAGGGGAGTCTTTGGGAGAGACACAAATCACACTGTCACTCTTCACTGAAGCGGCAGTGTTAGAGGAGTAACAAGCCATTAGTGAAAGCCAAGTGCCGAGACTTCATGTTGTTTTTTTTTTTAATAATGTGTGGTCCAAAGCCATTGTATTAAATGTAAATGGAGGGGGAAATTATATTCCATATCCTCCACACTGTATTGTAGTCACACAGACAGCTGTGCTGCAGCACACACAGCCTGAGCCACCTCTCTGGCTGTACGTGCCATCCTCACTGAGGTCAGTATTATTTCTTGTCCTGACAAGGATTCTCTGCTCAAAAGACTTTAATTTTTTTTGTCTGCTTCAAGCAACAGCGGGGGGTATGAGCAGGGCATTTTTCTCAAGTGATGAAGTCTGTTCCCACGGCTGTGGGAAGGAAGATGGAGGGAGAGGGAGCGGGAGGCAGGAGCAGGCAGAGGAGTGGGATATTCAGAGATATGAACTTTGGCAGGAACATTTGGATGAAGGCACTGAAAATAGGTTTAAACCAGATATGTTGTTTGAGAGCTGCGAGGCAGCTTCCTCTGCAACAGGTCTGCAGTCAGCAGAGTTTGCTCTGGCCTGTGCCTCAGATGCAGCTGAGGAATTATTTACCCAATATTTCTAAACTTGCATGCCTCTAGGGAAGCAAGAAGATACGATGAAATCCTGTCTCACCCTCCTTTTGTGGGGTCAGCAGCATCTGTGGCTGTGGCTGCTCTGCAGACATCCCTCACAGAGAGGCTGGAGCCCTGATGTGCAGGGGGTGAGAAGAGGCAGGGCAGGCAGCAGCCCTGCTCATCAGCCTGTAATGTTGTGCCTGGAGGCCTGGCTGGGATCAGGGCTCCCACTGTGCAGTTTTATCTGCAAAGCTGCAGCCAGATGAGATCCCTGTCCAAAGGATTGACTAGCTCAGACAGTCCAGGTGTGGGAGAAATGAAATATTCCTACTTCATAGAGAGAGTATTTCTGGCACTGAGGTTTTCCTGATGTCAGAGAGAATGCTGTGGCACAGCATGGAGGAACATCCAGGTCACTGCATGTTCAGTTTTGGTTAGTAGGACACTGGTTTCATGTGCTGAGCTGGTTTTGGTGAGATGGCTGCATCCCTACACCCCACAAAGTTATACTGGGCAGAAGAAACACCTAAAGATGTTACTACTGGTTCTAACATTGCAGAGCTTGGGGGGACACTGCTCCCAGGAGTGCCCTTGCTGCTAAAATTAAGATTCTGGCCTCCAGGAGAAGCAGCACCCCTGTGTGCTGGGGTGGTTGTGTCCTCTGCCCCTGCTTGAATGAGCCAGGAATGAACAAAAGGATGTTTCTGATCAATGCCTTCTCCCCAGTCTCAGACTCCAGGCAACTTTAAACCTTGTCATATTTGAGTGTGGCTTCCCCATCTTCTCTGTACTTCCCCATTAGATAAATCTGACTAAAAAGCTGCAAACAGGATCACAGAATCATAGAGTGATTCGGGTTGAAAGGGACCTCAGAGATCATCCAGTTCCACCACTCCACTGCCTTGGGCCTCCCACTAGACCAGGTTGCCCAAAGCCCCATCCAACCTGGCCTTGGACACTGTCCTTCAGTAGTGGGTGGCACCTGACCACTCCTCCTTGTGCTCAAGGTTCAGCAAAGTTCCTTGTCCATGAAATGCTTCTCTTCCTCTTCCTTTCATGTAATGTGCAGCCCCAAAGTGCATCATGCCTGTGGGAACACCTAGGAAACCACTGGTCAAAAGCCTGGTCCTATATTCAGGAATTTGTGCACAGCTGGAAATTAAATAGGGAACAAGCAAGAAGAGTTGGGTGGCTTTGGGGGGGTCTTTGAGATACAAGTTGGAATTTTAGAAAAAAACTTTAATTCCCCCTGCTTAAACTTAAGCTTGATCCACATTTTGGAAGGCTGTGTTTGCAGATGGAGTGGCTGTAGTCGTGTAATTGCCTCTCTCTGTGACCAGTAATGACAAATTGCTATTGCAGTAAAGAAGAGAGGTGTTGAAAGACATTTTACAGCTTAGAAATAGGGAATTTCTTCCCTTCTTCCTCCATGCATATATGCCATAATGTGAGCAAATATGGCAAAGTGCAACTATGTGGCACATGTTGAAGCTGAAATCTGCCTGGTCCTCTCCTCTGGGACTGAATTTGACAAGGTCTTACTATTTCAGGAGTGCTAAAACCAAGCAGCAATATACTGCTGAGTTTCATCCAAGCCCAGTTTTATTACATGAACTACTTTCATCTACTGCCTATGCCTCTTCCCATCCAAATATGGACAGAATAAACACAGCAAGCCCACGAAACTCTGCTGCTCTGCTCAGAGCACAGAGCAGCCACCCAGTACACTCATGAAAAAATTCAGATATCGCACCTCTGTATAGGAATTTTTATCTATAGTTCCCAGCTTGCTGTATAAAGGAGAGAAGAGCAGTGTGTCTGTTTTCCTAATGATGAAGTAGGATGAATACAATGTAAACCCAAATTCTTTATAAGTTTGAATCTTGACTCCAAGATGGGAAGATGTAAGTGTGTGGATGGAAAATGTAATATATTCAAACATGTCTGGTACTGGAAATCTTTAATAGGCATGGCCCAGCCTCCCAATGTGTGGAGATGCTGCTCTGGGCAGAAAAGTGCCAGATCACTCAGAAACTGGGAATTCTGTTTTAGTAAGGCTGGTGGAAGTGCCAAGTAGACTTAGCAAGATGCCCAAGCCTGCTGAATTCATGGGAGTCTCTCTAGCAGGATACATCTCTAGAGGTCAAACAACTGCTAGATTATTTTGAAGAGAATTATCGAAAACTTCCAGCTTAGGGATTTCTAGATCCTTTTTCTTTCATGACCCTTGTATGGGACAGCTCTCCTGGGATCCAGGTGGGGAGCAGACAGCTGAGCTGGTGGCTCTACAACAGAAGAACCAACATGCTCACAAAGAAGTTCTAATAGTGTTTGACCAGTAGGATAAATAAATAAATAGAATTCAACTAACAACAGTATTATGCAGACATGCATTGTAGTCATTTTAGCTGGATGAGCTCATTCAGTACTATGGAACAAAGTTTTGTAATTGCTTGGGGGACAGAGTAGGTGCCTTTGAGGGGCAAAGGATATTAATGATGTTATTCAGAAAGATTAATGCTATTATATCACAGAATTCCCCATGACTCCAAAGAGCACATCTATTAATGAACTTACTTATGATTAAAACATGCTGAGCAAAACAATAGTTAATTGAGCAATGGAAAAAAATACAAGGGAAGATTTTATCTTTTGTGAAAGTAGATTTATACAATTTAGCCTGTGACTACAATTGTCTGTGAGGTGCGTAGGATCATGTTTTCAATCAGGGAATGTCATCACCTTTTGGACAGGACACAGGAACTGGCCACTGTGGGCTTCTTGCCATCCCAAATTAACTGCTGCACATCTGATGCACAAGAGCTTCACCACTTTCCTCCATTTTACTGTTGCAATATCTACACCATCCCATCTGCTTGCACAGACCGACTGGGGGCCCAGAAAGGTCTGAGACAAAATGTACAGATATCAAATGTCTGGGGCTTTGGATAACCCTGCAGTGAGAAGTCCAGGGAGTGGTTAAGCGATGGCAAGTCAGGGTGTTGCAGGGCATTTGCTGAGCATGATAACTGCTTGTGTGCCTGCCCCCGATCCCTGGGGACCCACAGAGAGCGTGGCCAGGCCAAAGAGGGGCTCTGCAGGCCCCAGCTGGGGGGACTGACTCCTGAAAGAGCTCAGGACTGTGGGCCTTGGACCTGCTGCAGGGCTGGTAGGAGACACCTGAGGTGTGGAAAGGGGCCTTGCTGGCCCTGGCTGGTGCCACGTTGACTGCAGAGACAGGAGGAGCCTGCTTGTGGAGGCCCATGGTAGGGGATGTGTGTTTCCATCTACACTCCTGGATCAAAGGCTTTGAAGAGTCCCAGAGTCCCTTTGGGTCAGGGTCCATTATGGGGTTTTCCTGCTCACAAGGAGTGTTGTGTGTGTAAAGGCCACAGCTGCAAGTCAGGCTTGGACCATCCCCACCAGGCAGCTGAAGGTGGGAAGATGCTGGATGACCGGAGCTCATGCAACCTGCCTTCCTAGGCAAGGCTTTTTTTGGGGGATTTTTCAACTCTTTTTTTATGAGTAAAAGCCTGGCAAGATCTTCACTTGAACAAGCTACATCAAGAAGGAGTTGAAGGTTTTTCTGAAAACTTCTGACCAGACCTGTCCTAACCTGCAGCTTCTCAAGTGGTTTTTATTATTCCAAGAGCCATGTGGCTGCACTGCAAGTTTTCTTTCACTTCCTCAGCCTTAATTCCCAAAAGTCATCAGAGAAACATTGATCAAAGCATGGCTCCCTCTGATCTCTGGGAACCTGCTTCCAGAAGATGCTGCCCTCTGCCTTGCCCAGCCCCAAGGCCAGAGGTGGGATATCCACATCTCAGGGCATCCATCACCATAAGGGGAGAGATGTTTCTTGGGAGTGGAGCAGGGATGCTGGTCCCTCAGCCTCTTGCCAACTCTGTCCCTGGCCACCTGCCATGGTCTCAGCTGCAGGTCACTCCTTCTCCATGTCCTCAGATGGATGAAACCTCTACCCACATCTCATTGGCTTTGGTGCAAACTCCTCCACCTTCCCTGCAGCACTCAGGGCTTTGGGCAGGCACAATGCTGCCTGTTCCCCTTTATAAGCAAACAGCTGCATTTAATTTTCCATTTCATGTCCTCTTTTCCCTCTGGAGCCACACTATAAAAGGCTTTTCCTTTAAAAAAGACACTCCTCTCCCCTCGCCTCCCCTCCCCTGCATGCACATATCTCTCCCTCCATCCTCACTAAGTGCCAAACCCCACATGGCTCAGTGTCCTTGCTGAGCTCTGCCTTGGCACCACCATGGGGCTTCTTGTTCAGGGGCAGCTGGTGTGATCTATCCCTGGACATAAGCACTTTCCTCCTGCTGGAAAAAGAACATTTGGGCTATTAGCAGAGAGGAAGCTCACAGTGTCATGAAAGTTTATATCAAACAATTGTTGTACCACAGGAGCTGGAAAAACAATTTTTTTTAAACAGCACTGTATCATTTCCCATTTTTTTTTTTAAACAAAAGCTCAAACATTTCGGCTATTAAAAAGTGGACAGTGTATTAACTCTTCATGTTGCTTACATAAAGCTAAAATAAATAGCTGTCGTTTTCAGCCCAGAACATTGTATCTCTAATCCTTCATGCTGGATTCTTATCTCAAAGTTGTGTTTCAAAATAAGTTCTAATAAAAATTATTCACCAGCCAAGGCAGGAAATACAATCCTTGCCCTACCCTTTCTATCTTGTTCCCCATGATTACAGACCTATTGAGTGTGCCATAAGGAAGCACACAATAGAATGAGATCAAATAATAAATGGAAGCAATACATCAGCCGTATACTCCTTTAGCCCAAAACAACTTTCACCTCCAATTGCAGTCCATGAGGCCATGAACAGAGCAGCACGTATCACCCTTTGTGGGTAAAATGTGTGTTAAGGGTAGAGGAAAAAATGAGAGTTGATTTTGTGGGCAAACACATAACAGAGTTTCCCAAAGGAAGCCTAAAGGTGAAAAGATGTGTGGATTCAAGTTATGTATCACAATGTTGATTTTTATTTAGCAGTTTATTTCATAAGATAGGTATTTTATTGATCTGTGTGATCTTTTTTTATTGGGGGTGTGAAAACTGTGGTACCCTGAACCAAGTATGTTTTCTTATGTCTGGGTACACTTAAGTCTCTACCAAGTACTTGCCCTGATTTCTCTCAGAATCAGAGAGAAGCAAAACATCCTCCCATGCTTTTCATCCTGACTAAGCTTTGATAAACTCTGTGCAGAAATCGTAGTGGTCCCCAAACTACAAGAATTGCCATACCTTGCTACACAAATTCCAGGTTAATCCAGAACTATGAAATGAAAGACTAGTAATTTTATCATTGGTTAATTTCCTGTAAGATACTGAAATGTTATTACCTGTTATTCCTAAAATGTAATGGGGAACTAAAATGCATGCTAAAAACAAAGTTACCCTATATGCTGACATTAAACAAGTTATGATTTTATAATTTTTGATAAAAAAGTTTTTAAGGCTGTTTCTATGAAATCGTTTATCTATCTGTAAGGCTACAGTATTGTAATGCAACTTTAACATTCACAATGCAGTTTTGCTACTAATACTCTATTAGATTTTGCAATCTAAACGTTGTTCTATAATAGAAAAACCATTTTGTCTGTAAAAGGTTGAGCAAAGGCTAAATATCTTTAAATTACATTCATGGCAGTATAAATGTTTTGAGTTCTTTTGCAATCACAGTTTTGTTAAGTGACAGCATTACTTTTGTTGAACTTGTAAACTTTCCAGTACAAACTTGCTTTTGTTGACAGTATGGTTTTTGTATCATTTTCAAGATAAAAAACTATTTTGATGATCAGAAGAACCCTGGCATAAGAAAAATAGGAACAAACGTTGACATGATTTTTTGTCCTATTGTGGTAGGCACTTGCAGAGGATAAAGTCCATTAATGCATGGGATCTGATGAGACATAATAAGAATGATGTAAATACATTAAGTAGATAATTGTCTGGACAGTTGCATGGAGTTAAGCGTTTTAAGCTATTATCTGTGTTTATTGACTGGTCCATAAGCATCTGGGTCTGCTGCTCAATGACCAATATGAGCTGGGAGTGGAGAAAAGCTGTGAGAGAAGAAAAGCTGTGATCTGGGGACTCAGCCTGGGCTGACCACGGGGTGTTTCAGTGAGCTTAGGCATTGAATTAGGGCTGGGGTTGCAAAGGGAGGACCTGGTTGACTTGATTTTCAAGTCTTCTTCCCTTACTCTGCAACCTAATAATTCAAAACTATTGCTATCACCTTCCTTTAGCAAAAGCCCTCCCAGTGTGGCTTCTTGTTTGCAAAGGGGAATTGGATGCAGCTGCTGGGGCACGTAACAGTTGGTAGCTCTTTACTGTGTAAGTCAGAGAGAATGAACTAAATGCTTACAGCCTGTGTGCAGGAGGAGAAAATGACACTAATGCCTGTGGAAAAACAAAAGGAGACAAGCAGGAAATAAATGAAAAAAATCCATGAGAAAATGGATTTTGTGGTGTATTTAACCATGGCTCAGAGGAGGTGCCTATGAAATGAGAAAGTTTGCTTGCTTGCCTGTAGGGTTTATTTGTTTTTTAAAGTTTCCTTTAAAAAGAACAGGGGGAAAAAAATCAAGCAAAAAGTCAAGTTTCTCATCAGCTGGTGACTCAGACAGCTCAAGCTGTGAGCAGCTCTGTGATTTCTCACTAAGCAGCATGTGGTTCTCTCAGCCTTGGTGCAGAGATCCCCTTGCATGATCCATTTGGACAAGCCAAAATTTATGCTGGTGTCTAAAGCTAGGCAAGCAGATGGACTTTTATTGGAAGAGGAGCTCCCTGAATGAAAGCAGGATTAGCTTTGTGGAAAATCACCTGTGTTAAATACTAGTTTGGGCCAGTGACTGATTTAGTGGCAGTGGATGGAGAAGCCAAACATCTGTTTCCCTCCATCATTTTTAAACATTTCCCTCATCTCTTCATAGCACCAAGCCTACAAATATTTCCAGATCAAAGTTCTTAGCTTCCCTAACAATTTCTATATTTAGTGAACACCTGAATGAAGCAATGACCTTTCTCCATAAAAGAAGAGTTGGATGAACTTGGATTCCTACCTGTTTGCACAGCTTTCTTCCTCATACCCAGCATGTGTATGAGGTACAGCCACAATTACACGTTGCTGTAGTGCCAGATTTATCTGGAATAAGGTTTCACATCCATCAGTCAAGCCTTAGGATCTCCTTTACTAAAGATGCAATTGATCCAGGATGTGTAAGATTACAGGAGGGCAAGACTTGGGTTTCCATCCCATGTAAACTGACAAAATGTTGACATTTTTTGACAGAATTTTTCCATTAGCATTTAATGCAGACCACCTGAAATCTTCTTTGATCATTTCTAGGCCATATACTTTTGAGTCAAGCTACTTTTCATTTCCTATCTATTTTATAGATACATATTGTAGAATACATATATGTGTGCCAACATGCAGTGATTTTAGTTTTCTTTCATTGAAAAGGTTAAAACGGGGCATTCTGACAATTCTGAACCTGAAATACTTTCCAAAACATTTTTTTCCCCAGCTTCTCTGGAGAATTTCCCTGCAGTCCTATAATGAAGCCATTCAAAACAGACTAAACAGGCAAGGTATTTAAATTACAATATTCCAAATGGCAGACACTTCAGAGGGAGGCATTGGTACATGCTATGTGTTTTTCAGCACATCTCAGTCCTTTGGTACAAATGTATTAAAAAATATCTTTCTTTTTTCCATGATACTCCTCATTTGAGGAGGGTGTGCTTCTTGGAACAAATTTGCTGTCCAAATGGTCTCAGGATGAGGGCTATTAAAGTTGAACAAGTTGTATAACTGGCCTTTTGCTAATTAATGGCAATACACCATGCAGTTGTTAATACTTATGTCATGGGTTGTGGATTTTTTTCTTAACTTTACTTTCTATTGCTGAGGCTCTTATTATTTTTTGAAAGAACAAGAATGCTGACAGTATCTGCACCCATGCACAGCCTCTGGAAGAGCTTAGGTAGATTGAAAAAGCATTTCCAAAAGCTGACTGAATTGGATAATCTTTGTTTTCCAGATTTTTTTCCTCTTTTTTTCCTCTTTCTTCCCCGTTTCATCCATACTGACATGACTGGCATTTTAATTACAGAATATTGCACTGTTTGAAATTCACTGTTTGCATTTCCCTGTGATGGTGGAATAGCAGTTCTCCCATCAAGATGCATGAAAGTGTGTACTGTTGTGGGTGGGGGAAAGAATTTAATATATTTTATGCAAAACTCATCTGTACTCCAAAAATGAGCCAATTTCCATGTGGAAACAGATTTGGCCTCCTTTAAAAACTGGCTGACTTCCCTGGAAAATGTATCCATTTCGGCCAACATCTCTCTAAACTAACAGAACTTTCTTTGCGAACGTTTTAAACCCAAAATGCAATACAGAAAACTTTTCAGGATGAGTTTGTTTGCGGTTTCATACTTCTTCAGTGGTCACCCAGCTATGAAATTGGCTTGGTGTCATGGTGAGCAGCTTCAGCTTTTCCAGAAGTTCAAGACAGCAACTACAGTCCCAAGCAATTGAAAATCTGGGTTTATCCTCTCATCCAGAGCCTGGGATCAGCCTCAACACAGAGCTCTTGGTGTCCATGCTGGGATACTCATTCCTTATCCATGGAAGGGAATGTCCAGCACAAGCAAATCCCAAAACCAAACCCCAGGCCTTATCCTGCCTCTGGGTCTGAAACATCATGATAGGCCATCCAGGCACACTGAAAATGGAGAAAAATGTATCTCTTCGCTGTTGTTGTGAAGTCGCATGAGGAAATTCCTGGGCACCGTGCAAAGGTTTTCCTGTAGAGTTTGGCTCATGCCAAGGATGGATTTTGTTATGTGGGCCTGTCAGGTGCCCTGCCTTTGTCTCTAGACACCCCCAGACTGCTTTGGGGGGGTGGGGGGTAATACAGGTTTGCACAGGCTCATCAGGGCTCAGACAAACGCAGCAGGAACAGCAGCAAGGAAAAGGACATTTTGCCACTTTGAGAAAGGCTATTCTGTTAGTGAAGGGTGAGGGAATATGCAGCCTAATACCTGATGTTTGACCTATTTTTGAAGTCAAAATATCTTCTGACTTTTTTATCACTCCATTACTGCTAAACCTCACTCTCTGAGTAAGTGTTTTTTGGTGGCTGACATCCATTTGATCCATCCTGACCAGCTCCTACTTGGCTCTGCTGTCAGAGCATGGTGAGGTCCCTACAAGATTCTGAGCTGCAGGACACAGTTTTGAGAGTGTCACATTTTGGCTCCATCCCCTGTCTCATTCAGCTGGCCTGCTGCAGCTGTCCCCTCCTGTGACCCACTGCTCCAGGTGTGTCACCTGTCACCAAAGAGGACATAATGAGGACTTCTGTGTCCCAGACCAGTTAAAGTCTGCAGCTCTTGTTCCCCTTGAGGTGGTCTTGGACTGCTGGTGACAGCAATGGTGCTTTGAGTGACCTGGTTTAGTGGAAGGCGTCCCTGCAGATGGCAGGGGGTTGGAACTGGGTGATCTTCAAGGTCCCTTCCAACCCAAAGCATTCTGTGACTCTGTGATAAAGTGGTTTTCTCTTGGTCACACAGGTGAATGGGAGAATTTGTTTTGCAACTGAATTCTCTCTGGCTTAAAGCACACAGTTCAAAACCCACTCACTAGCTGTCTAAACAGCTAAAGAAAATTCTCTTTGAGGATTCTATTTTCATAGTGGGTTTTAATGTACAATCATCTTTCCCTTTTAGCCCTCTGTCCCCTTATATTAAAAACTCCAACATAATTTCTTTCCTTGCCAATGTCAGTGCAAGAGGAGGAAGAATATTGTCATTTGGGTTACTAATGTGCTATTCTGTGTTGTCATAGCAATAAAATATTATTATGTTTGATTTTTATTTAGGAATTTTCTTTAAGCTTGAGACTTGAACAGAACTAAAAAATTTTCTCAAGCAATCAGTGTCATACTCTGGACAAGAAGATGCTTAAATGGTAAAGAACAGCCAGTTCAGGTGTTCTTTCATCTTTCTGATAATTTTACATACCCCCTTGATGCTACTGTCCTTAATAGAGACATCCTGAAGCTGGTTCAGCTAATCAATACATTTATGCAACAGTCAGGAGCTGCCATATGGCAACATTCTCCTCTGAGCCTGTTCCTGACTCCTGGCTGGGTCTATTTCTGGATTTACTGAGAATCCTCTGAGAATAACAGCTGGGTGTAAAATGATAGCCTGAGGGTGCTGTCCAACACACACTTCAGATTTTGGATTATTTATATATTTAGGCAGATAGTGATAAAGTGGAACTCTCTGCCTTATGGCTTCTGATTCCAGAAAGTGGGGTTTGAGGGGCTGATTATTTTTTCCTTTTTTTTCCCTTTTTTTTTTTTTTTTTTTTACTATCTCACCAAATGCTCTGACAGAGGCAGTGGGGCAGCTTCCTGGAGGAACTTGTTCTTGGTATAGGCACATCTACAAAATTAACCTGCTGAAACATAGAATTGTGGGGTTTGGGTTCTTGTCTTTGGTGCTGAGCATATTTTAAATACTGAGACTGCTGGAGGTTGAACTTTTTTGATTTATCCAAAGGCAATTCCTGGAGAAGATGGTGGAATTTTCTACCTGACCTCAATGACCCCTGCTTGGGCTCCTCAGGTGTATTGTTGCTCTATTGTATTGGCTTCCTTGGTGATTTCTGCACATGCACAGAGCAGCGAAATACAAACTAATTCTCTCTGTGTTTGGATGCAGCTGAAAACCATTTATTTCCAGACCTTCTTAGAGTTGCCTGTGTCATTTCCCTTCAGGACACGCTGTTCAAGACTATGGCCAAAGGAAGCTGATTGCAGATTTTTCCCCTCGTTCTTCATTATGTCAACATTCAATGGAAAGTGAACTGCTTTGCAGCTCACTCCAGATGTCACTCATCTCATGGGATTTGTTCCCAGTCCACGTGCATTTCTCCAATCTCAGTGTTGAAGGTCCACAGCACATATGAACCAATCGTCCCAAATGTTTGTCTTTGGTCTGGGAAAGCATTGTTAGGTGGAAGGAATTGATTGCAACTTACTCTGCAAAAGGCTCCAAATAATCCCAAATTTGAAATATTTTGAAAAAATTTTGAAATATTTTGAAATCTTTTAGAAGTCTCTATGACTGAGGCTAGGTTTTTTCAACTGGATGGGCAGTACGGCGTGAAGTAATGAGAAAGAGGAGGAAGCAGTTTTGCAAAGAGCAGAGCAGGTTAGTCCAGATGAGGGTCCCCACAAGTTACTTGGTGCTCAGTGGCTGAACTGCTCACAGCCCTTTTCTGAGGATGCAAGCTGCTCCAGGACATTTGTGATGGGGTGGTGCTGGTGGCTCTGGATTTCTGCCCCCTGAGGAATGAGTGCCTGGCACAGTGACCATCACTTGATGTGCTTCATTTCAGTTATGCACAAGTCCCATTTCAGCCCAGGACCTTCTCGCATTTCTAATTGCTTTCAGGACTGAAGCTGTAGGCACCACCCATAAATGATTCACATTTCTAGAGGCAATTGTTCCCATAAAAGAATGAGTTATATTTTGTACATAGGAGTGAATGACCCTATGGAGAGTAAAATATTTTCCTAGCCAGCTTATTTCTATGCCGGAAAACACTACCCTAAGAGTAACTTGTCCAAGGATTTCCAGATACAACTTCCAACTGATTTTAAAAGTAAGATGGATTTTCCAGGCAGATAGAGGCTAAAGGACATTTTTGTCTAACTGTTCACTGGTAACAGAGAGATGTGCATGGAATGAGTAGAAAACGGGCCACGGTATATCTTAATAGGGTCCCATAGTCAGTTTTGTGGCCTAGCATTAGTGGAAATAAATATCTGAAGTTCAATAACATGTACTGCCACTTCCCTTTCTTAGTGCAGGAGGTAAAAGTGAGAGGAGCTGTTAAACAGTTTCTTGCAGACCTTTGAAGATTTATGCTGGAAAGTGTTTTGACGTTTATAAGGCACATTCAGTCGCCACAGGTGGTGTAGGGTGGTGGGTATTTTAGTGCTGATGCTGAGAAATTGCAGGAATTATTTCAGTGTGGTCATCGCATAACAGGAGGTGTTGGTATCTCCAGAGGCTAAGCAGTGCAGTTAGGAATTCATGGGCATATTCCTGATATTATTCATAGAACAGAGACATGGGGTTTGAGATGGGTGTTTTATTTTAGCCCTCTGTCCCCATCACCTCCTGGAATCCAATTCCTGCTTTGATTTGGATGTTGTCTCCTATCTGTACAAATAATGTAGCCTTTGGGAGTGCAGGTCAGGGCCAGACTGAGCACCAGGATAATATTGTGTTCACCATTCCCAGAGGATGTTACAATTGCTATCTTGCTCACCTGCATGACCCAGAAATTGAACTTCCTACACATGTAAATAATCAAACAAAATAAAAACAATGCAGTTGATCCAGATCCCATGAATGGGATCAGTCATATGGTCATCACCATTCCTAACCTTCAGGGAAGGATGGAGCCCAGCCCCTGTCCATCTTCCCTCTAGGAAGACAAAATTATCTCACAGAATTATCCATCTTCAAGGTGGTTTCTGAATAGAGACTTTTTGCTGCTCTGCTTGCTCTTCTGATTGCTTCTGATACAGTGGCAAAAGAACAAAACCAATGAAAAATATAGTTTAATTTATTTTTTTAAATTTTATTTTTTTTTTAGATTGTAGGTAACCTCATATTAACCCAGAAAACTCTCAACATCTTGAATGATCATTGCCTGTCCAAACTTGGGATCAAATAGGCACCTTCTCTATCTGGGGAGAGGTGGCCCTGGGGAACAAAGTCCAAGGTCCACTCAAAGGTCCAGGCAGGAGCAAATGGAGGTGAGACTGCAGACAGGACTGTCACCAGCTGAGGATGGTGTTGATGTCCCTGGGCTGAGCTGGAATGGGGTCCTGGGACATGGGCAAGACTGTGGTGGGGGGTTTCAGGGGAGGCTGGGCAGGGACATTAACAGCTATTTATGCCCTCAGGACCTTGACACTGTCTGCTATTTTCTTTGCATTTCATAAATTAACTTCAGAAGACCAAAAGGTAGAGAGCAGCACCTTGGGAAGGTAAGCAGGAATGTGCATTCAGAGGTGTCAGCTTGTTAAACACGGAGCTTAGCAGCCCCTGAGGGGAGGGGAAACCAAGGAAGAGAAATCATTGAACCAAGCCTGTGTTCAAGGAGCTTTCTACCATGCATAGCAGTTTATGGGCCTCAAGTAGCCTTGAAGAAAGTCACCTGTAAGTTCTGTAATTGATTTCAGTGAGCACAAGTTTAAGGCTGTGTTTAGAGACTGTTAGGAAAGAGATTTTGCAATTCCCTTTGAAAACAGCACTTTGGTGTGATGAGGACTTCCATCATTGCTGGATGTTTATTCAGAACAAGAACAACAGTTACATACTAGATGAGTGTGAGTGACCACATAAGAGGGTCTGTCCCTGGCTGTTTCATGGCTAAAATCCAAATACAGCTTCATCCCATATATTTGCCCGTATAAACACAGACACCTTGCGAGCATGTGTGAGTTAGGAATGAATTTGCCATGGGCTCTTTTCATAATAAATGGAGGCAGAGACAAATCTATGATTCAGATCTTGGTGAGCTGAACTAATATCTGGAGGGAGAAGAAAGCTTTGCTTTGCTCAGACTACTGCTTTTTATGGGCACAGACAGGCTGACATCTATGTATTTCCTATACCTAAACCAAGGTCAGATAAATCCAGGCTGGAGAACTGGTTCTTCTTGTCTTCTTCCCTCACTTATTAAGTTATACATATTATGATCCTCTCCATGTAGCCAGCACATATCCAGGGAGGGGAAGTTTGATTATGCCCAAATACCAGTTCTGTCCATGGCACCAGCATGTGCCACCCATGGTTTGAAGTTAATTTTTTCCCTTAGAATGGAATCCCAAGTCCAGATTTCTCTAGCATGGATGGTGAGGAAAGTGTGTCTTAAATGTGTGTAAAACGGCTCAGGAGATATTTTACACATGTTTACATATTTACTGGAGCCTCCACTTGCAAAGAGACACATGCCTTGGAAATATTAACTGGGTATATCAAGAGACATCATGTGACAAAGACATTTTAAAGCTGGTTTAACTTCCCATTAGTGCATATTAATTCTTAGTAAACCAAGCAAAAAGTAATCTTACAGCCAGGAGGATCAACACAGCACTAATTTCTTTTCTGTTTGCTCATTCAGAGTACATTTCCAAGAAAATCCTTAGGGCCTAACTATTTTATTGCCTAGAGGGCTTTAATTTTGGGATGGTTAAGGGCCTTCCAAGCCACAAAGCAACTGGATCTCCTGATGTGACTGCATTAATAGCACTGATGGGAGAGCACTAATCCAAGAGAAATGTGAGCTGTGGGTGGGAGACACAAGCCAGAGCTCTTTAGTTGGTACAAGTGTAGGTGTTCAGCCTAGACAAAAATGTAGAAGTGTGCCTGTGCTGCCTTTGGATATAGGGCCCTCATGGGGAGTCCTAAGTGAAACACCACAAAGCTTTGCTCAGAGTCTAACCCTGCAATTTGATAATAATGAGACAAAATATCCTTCCCCAGAAAAGGTGTGTTGTGTTTTCTGACAGTTAATGCAGTGAAACAAGTTTCCCAATTGGCAGCAAAATGAGATACTGTAATTTCTGAAGTGTTTGGGCACTTTGCTTGGCAGCCTGTGGAAACTTTTTCAAGGACTGGAGGCCAGGACCTTGTTTGGTTGTGTAAAAGTTTTCCCCTCCAGCCCCAGGTGCCCCCAAACCTGACCTTGCACCCTGGGAGGCTGGTGGAGGTCTGGCTCATGTCCTCTTGGGGAAAAATAGCAACCAGAAGTGGAAAAACACCTGTATTGACCCCAGCCAGACAGAGCTGCCAGTCTGAATGAGTCCAGTTAGGAATTAAAAGCCCCAGCTGACATCCTGTGGTGCCAGTAATATTTCTTTTAGTCAGACTCGTCATATGAACTGCATTAGCTCTACTAATTTTCATCAGCATGCCGTGTGGGTACTTGCTTTGCTATGCATTTCTGTGAATGAAAAAACTGCATTGGGTCCACCAATTTCCATCAGTGCACTGTCTGGGTACTCGCTTTGATGCACACTGCTGTGAATGAAATCCCAGCAGAACACCAATTCCAGCATTCCATGAGTATTGGCACTGCTTATAACTTGTATCTGAATTTAGTCCCAGCCCAGACCTGGCACGTCACCTTTGCCTTGAACAAAAATACAGATCCAAGCACTTTCTGTTCTTGCAGTGTTGGATTTCTTGACCCAGGTTTCCCAGCTCAAGGGTTTCTTTTTCTTTTACTCTTCTTGCCTTCTTTTTTTTTTTTTTTTTTTTTTCCTGCTCTTTCTGAGTTACATGGGGTTTATTTCTCATTTATTAAGTTACAGATGAGAACCAAAGGCAGTCTCTGCTGATCAGTTACATGCCCTCCTCATTGTATACTTTGTTTTCAATCTTTTTAGTCCAGCTTTGCCAGAGGTTCCATGATACCGTTCAGAAAAGTAAATTAATCAAGTCACATGGCCAAAAACTTCCTAATACTTTTGCTAGAAAACATCTTCTCGTTATTATAACTGGTGCAGGTAATGATGGTATTGCTGTTTGTTACTGGTTGTTAGAAATCAGCACTGATTTCACAAAGGGTGTCACTGTGAACCTTGTTGTGTGTGAAATTGAAAGCAGCCTGTCTGATCTTCAGCACTGGTGGGTGGTTTAGGTTATCTGGGCTGGTGTGTAGTTGGAAAGTGATGAATTATATAATCATAGCCAGCCCATCTTTGGTCAGACTTGCATCTTGCACTACAGACAAAGCAAAGTGGAGGATGTGACCAAAGAGACACTGAGCAACACTGAGAACAAGAAGGGACTTTTAAACTAAAAGAGGGTGAATTTAGATTACATTAAAGGAAGAAGTATTTTCCAATCAGAAAAAAGGCAGTGAAACACAGGAAGAGTTTTTTCAGAGAGGTGGTAGAAAACCCCTGCCTGAGAGCATTCAAGGATCTTGGCTGCTCTGAGAAACCTGATCTATCTGGAGATGTCCCTGCTCATTGCATGGGCGTTGGACTAGATGACCTTTAAATGTCCCTTGCAACTCCAATTATTCTGCAATCCAATGAAAATCTGGAGGCAAAAATGGGTCTCAGTGGCCTGTGTTTCACTAGTGAAGTGTTTGCTGGGAGCCTCCTGCCTCTGTTGTCTTCTGAGGGCCACTGGGAGTTTTGGTGTGGTTTGCCGCTGCATAGTTGCTGGGAAGGGTTTGGATGGTGTGGCATGCAGGTGTGTGACCATTTTTATTTGTCATTGTAAGGGATCACATCACCTGGATCAGCTGAGTTGGCTCAAAGTCAATCCACTAGAAGCCAATGCAGCTGCAGATTTCTGTCAGCTGAAGATATGGCAAGAAGTTTCTTCTGCCAACTGGAAGAAAATTTAAATTATCGTATGCTCATCCCAGGCTTCCTAGTGTGGAAACTCGGTTGCAAACCTCACTGCTCCCTTCAGTTCAGCTGGTATTTCTGTTCCCTGGTGCATAGTGCACTCCAGGAGTATCTGCTGCCTGAGCCAGTGATTGTGTAGGACCCTTGGGGAAACTCAGAGTAGATCCCAACTAGAAAGTGTGAAAAAATTGAATCACTAAATAGCACAGCCTTTATTTGGTAATTAATTAGTAGACAAAGTGCCTCAGAGAAAGAAATCAGTCTGTGTGTGTACATGTATATGCACCTCTATCTCTCTCATTTTACATATGTGCAGTTATTTTAGTCACATAAGACATGTATACAGCTAAATTTATCCTCCTATGAGTCTGTTTAGCTCCCTGAGCAGACAGAAAGTCTCAGATTGTGAAGGACTGTGGAACATCTGCAACCTCATTTCCTCAGCACTTTGCCAGGTTGCCTGGAGTAAAGAGACACAGGCCAGAGGCTGCTTTTGATACCTAAGGAAAAGTCAGTCCCAGGCACCCTAAAAGCTGTGTAGAGGCAGGACATTTCCAGAACTGCTTCCTCAGTAAGACTTTTGGGACCTCCTAGGAGTCTGACAGCATGGGTGCTTATGTTGTCAGCTTTCCCAGAGGAGAGCTCTCACCCAGGGAGTGAAACACCAACCATGACCTGTCTAAAGGAACACAATGGTACAGTTATTTTAATGTAACCCAGTGACTGGAATCTTTACAAAAAACAAGAACTGTGCAGAACATATTTGTTGGTGTACTGGTCCCCCTGTTATGGCATCCACTATGACGTTTTGCAAGCAGTTTAAAAATATTTGAAATGGGTATTGATAAATAAACTGAAATTACTAGGAAAAGTATGTTAAAAATACCAAAAGCCTTAGTTTTTGTTTATGCTTAGCCAATCAGTCTTTGCAATCAGATCACAGAGTGGGGAAATGTGTTTTTAATATCCAATAGAATTGTTACTATATTTATTTGACATTGCCTTGAGGACCAGGCTGAGGATTCCAGTTTCCACTGGGATCACTGAGAGTTATGTGAACACAGTAGTCAGTGCACTTTAAAGAGCATAAGAACTATCTCATGCTGACAGCTCCCCAAAAACCTCTCTTAGTGGGGGGCTATTGAACAGGAATGTTTCTGGAAGCAAGACATAGCAACAGGAACCATCTGAGTATTTGTTGGAATTTTTTATGAATGAAGATGGAAAAAAAAAACAAACCACTGATAAAATCGGGAAAATTCTGAAGTTGGTGGTACAGCCAGGAATAAGGACTGGATGGTCAGCCAGAAGTGTAAATATCTTGATAAAATATATTGTAATGCAGCCCAAATGCAGTACATACATGGGGGAAAAGAGAAAAAAAAATATTTCAGAATTATCCAGAGGCCATTGTGGAAAAACTCATCAGACTGAGTTCTGCTGTCATGGTTCATCCAAGGGGTTAGAAGGGACCAGAAACACTTTAAGTATGGAAGTAATTCTACCCAAACAATGTAAAATCATACTCAGTTTTGGTGCCTAGAATTGACAGAAATACCATTAGAATGATTTGAGGATTAAAGAAAATCCCTCCACAGGCAAAACATACAAAATATTCAGTGAGCCCAAAGGAAGTGAAGTGGTTGAAGTGGTTACAACATCTACATATCCACTCATGAAGGACCTACCAAATTCTAAAATATTCTCTCAGTTTATGGAGAATATTTTAGTGAGTGTCTAAGTGCTGAAGCCAGACTGTTTCAAGCTGATGATGAAGTCTGAGTTTTAACAGTGAAAATAACTAACCCTTGAAGCAAAGGGTGGCAAGAGAAATATTTCTCCTTCTCATATTGTCTTCATATCAAGATTGGTGGCTTTTCTAGAGACAGAAAAATACTCCAGTATTGCACAAATGAAAATCCTTATCCCGATATCACACAACTGGGAGAAACACAGTGTCCTGTGAGAAAAGTTATGCAAATTGATTCAAAAGCCCTTTTCTTTCCTTAAAACCCTGTGAGCAAAATTGCACATTGGACTATTTCAGGTTGAGCTATTTAAACTCTCTGAATATTTTGTGCTAACAAGTTTTCCTGAATAGCGCCAACAAGACATGCGACAAAGGCTGTGAAGGTATCCAAGGACACATCTACATCTTCAGGCACAAACAGATGTCTGTGAAATGTTGATTTGGTGTCTGGCTTTCCAGCACACACCAATTGTGATGGAACTGGAAACTCCGCATTTACCCACTGGATGGGTTGTAGGTATCCCAGTCCCTCAAATCCCCAGAGTATTTGCTCAAAATATCCCGTGTGAACTAATCAAGCCACTGCTAAAATCAAATGTAATTGGAGTAGCCTAATAATCAAGCTCTGGATTTCACAGGACTTGAAAGGGATAGTGGCCTTCAGGAGGACTGTGAAGAGACTGCAATGGGAGAATTAATGTAGATATGTTCCCTTTGCTAAATAATTCTGTAATTCTATGGTTGGACTAAACAATCCTAAAGATATTTTCCAACTTAAATGATTCTCTGATTCTGTAATTTTCTATGATTCTCTGATTTCTTGTGTCTGGTTCCTGAATGGACCCTTTCAGTCTAGTTTTTCATTTCAGTTTTAGAATAATTTGCATGTGGAGTTTTAAGCACTGCATTTTACCAGCCTGAAAGAAGAAAATCTCCCTATTGCAAAGAGCTTCTTCTCTGCCATCAGTGGAGAGTTTGAACAACTTACTTATTTTAGATGCCTGGCTCGAGCCAAAGGTGACCTGTCACTGCTTTCAAGCAGGACCCATCTTCTGGCCAAGTGGCTGGGCTGGGATGGCCAGCAGAGCAGCATGTGCTCCTCCTGGCTCAGCAGCAGGAAAGACAATCCTGGGACACTGCAGAAGGTGAGGGGACACAGGAGATCAGGGGTAGGGTTGGTGCCCGAGGTATCCTGAGGGGAGAGACAGTGAGCTCGCAGTCTGCAGGGAGAGGGGGTGGCAGTGAGATCAGGAACACGGTGCAGCTGCTGGTTTTGGGGTGGCACAGATATTCAGGACAGGGCAGACACAACCTCAATATCCTCTGCACCAAGCTCAGGCTGAGGCTGCAAGGCGATGCTTCAAATGAAGGCAGAGAGTATTTAGCACCTTCCCATGCCAAGAACCTCACTGTTGATCCTCCAATGTCTTTTCTACCCAGCCAAGTCAGCTTGTGCTTGGGAGAGATTTAATATCAAACATAGTGTGAAATTCAATCTCTCCTGTTAGACGAGCTCTGACAATGGAGCTGCCATGTGCTCGGTGGGTCATGTCAACCTTAATTTACTGCCCCGGGTGCTGTGGAAATGTCTCAAGACTGTCACACTCCCACACTGCTGAGCTCTTGGCTTGTACACAGTGACCAGGCAGAAGGTAGTCACAGGAATGGGGCCTTTTAGAGGGGGAAAAAAGCATTCAAAAGCAGCCATGGGCACCCTCCAGTATTACTAGACCTGTTTAAATTCATGTGGACTGGTACATTACTGACAACACAACAAGCCATCAAATGACAGAAAAAAAGCAGAGTTAGAAAAAGAGGAATGCTTGGAACATTCAAGGAAAAGAAGAGGGATGGAAGAAGCATTATATTTAATTCACAATGTGGGGAGAAGGCAAGTGCAAAAAGTGTCAGATGACCCCTCCTCAAGTGTCAAATGCACTTAGACTGCAAGAAAGGAGGTTAACTTCTTTTACCATATATAAAACATACACAAAGCTCCAGTAATCTTTTTATTTTCAATAATAATAAAAAAGGGAAATAGCCAATAGCGTCTTTCATCTGAGTCAGCTTCAGTATCTTTCTCCTGCCCTAATCCAGGCATTATTGCTGCTGTTTGGTTCAGGCTGCTCTTCCTACAGCTTACAGAGTTACAGCACATATGAGGTTAATTCTTCAATTTTAGTTCCATTTCCCGCTCACCAGTTTTTTCATGTATTTCAAACAGTGCAAGCAAAGAGACATTGTTTTGCTTGTAGGAACCAAGCATTAAGAAATTAGAACTGAAATGGCAGGACTCGTCATTAAAGATGAAATACAGATGCTGTATGGTGCAGTTTGTAGGCAGGCTGTGCAAGTAAAATTCCCTGAGCCTGTGCAAGCTCCAGGGCCCAGGAGGATTTGCCTGTCCCCACACTGCCCCTCTCTGCAGTTCAGAGATACCTTATTTTGTTCTCAGTTCTTTGGCATTGGATGAAAGTCCAAGTCCTGTTCTATATCAGATTAGTGGTCTGAATGGGAAGACAGATTTAAATAGTTTTAAGACAGAGGAAATCTTTCTTTCTAAATAAATATCACAAAAGCCAAATAGTCATCAAAATACTGTTTGTGTAGGAAAGAGGCCAGTAAAATCATGCATAAAGGTGCTGAGCCATGCTATAAGTTTATTGAGTTTCCTAACACAGACCCCTCTGATGCAGCTTGTGGAGGCTTCCCCAGCAGCAGCCAGCAGGACCTTCTCAAGCACCATTAGCTTGGGGAATGAAACTGTGGTTTTTGTGATGGATGTTCCAGATGGGTCTGCCAGAAATCCAGTTTTCATTTCCCTCTGTTAATCAAGACAGTGAGGTTTAGCTCCAAGATGATTTGTCTGATACGCTGCGAGGATCCTTCTCACCCCTGCCCCCAGGATTTAAATGCAAAATACGTAGGTGGCTCCTTGGGCACGTGTCCTTTGTCCTCTCCCCCAGTAATACCCTAACCCCTGTGCTACAGGACCTGTCCTACCACGTGAATTTTGTGGTCCCTTTCTAGATATAAGCACAAGATCAGTGGAAGACATTGTGGGTCTGAAAGCAGCTGTGCCTACGACTCTCCAATGGTGGGATATCTGAACTGCCTCAAGCTGAGCAGGGAATTGAACTGAGGACTCCCACAATCTGTTCTCCCTGCTGTTTCTCAATTGAAAACACAATGTTACTCCCTAGAAATGGCAGAGACAGGTCCTTAAAGATCAGGGGGATCTACACAGTTCCAGCAGCAGGACCCTAATGCTCACTGACAGTAACTCTGCTCTGCAAGGTGGACGAAGTTGAACTGATCTGATTGTGAGCCTCTGTGATGTCTTCCTAAAAATGACAGGTAAGTGACTTTCCCAAGGTGTTGAAAAAAACCTGTGGCATGAAGGGCTCCATTTTGGAGTGAAGTTTTGCATCAGCCTCTAGTTTGCTTGAAACCTCATAAGAAATCATGCAGCCCTCTGTTACAGCACTGCACAGTTACACTGGTGAAACTTCAGGTTGAAAATTCTCTCATGGCTTTATTCATCCAAACATTTGCCTTTCAACCCAACCTAGTCATGTATGGTCCTGCTGTGACCAGTAGGGACAGATGCCTCCAGATGGAAAATCATCCTCTCCCAAGGGAAACATCTGAGCTCCTACCTGCCTTTCCCCATGGGCTACAGACAGACTGTGACTGGTTCTGGCTAGATGGTTAAGGATGAATGAATTGAATCAGATCTTAAGCCACAGAGCTGTAGTCTCCATAGAAAAGATGCTTTGGGTGTGTGAAAACAGCATTTTCCCTAATGTATGCACTCACCATGCACTCACGGCTGCTCTCTGAGTAGCCCTGGGCCACACTTACGACTTCTTTGAGGAGTAGGAAACTTTAGATGTAAGGGTTATGTTCAAAGCTGCATTCCAGCCTTCCATTTATGCCACAAATAGTGCTGTACAGTGGAGAAAACCTCTACTTCTTGTTACAGGATGGCATTATTCTTGTTTCATTGTCTCTGTTACTGGGGCAAAGGTTTATGGAAGAGGTGTGTCTGCTGCTTGTTTGGCACACAGTTCTGCCAGGCCTGGGAATGGTTGATTTTATTATCAAAGTGTTCTCTGACCGCACAAATTGCCAGGTAAAATTCTATAGCTCATGAAGAAAGCCATACAAAGCCATCATAATGGTCTCTTCTGGCTGCTCCAAAACATTTTCCTCCCTTACATTAACTTCATATCTGTTTGAGCCCTCTATCTTCATATAATTTCAAAGGAGAATTGGACTTTCTGAAAGCATGCCTTTAAAGCTCACTCTGAGATGGATGTGCAAAAAGTAGAAATCAGTTTTCCTGGTGAGGGTTTACTCAAAGAATCAATGTACAATGTGTATGAGTTCTTCCTCATAGGAGCAAGGAATTAACAGAGAAATTAATGGAAATCCTGAATCTATCAAGGATCATCATGCCCTGTGCTGTGTATAAAATCACTTCCTCAGGCAAGTGCCACAGCCCTTTGGTTTTCCACCAGTCTTATGCAGGCAGAATTTTCCCCCAAATTTTGCTTTCGCTGCTGTTCAAATTCCGCCACCCTTGTGTAGCACCTTCTAAATGTGCAATTCACAGTTGAATGGGAGGTGAAGCTTCAACCCAGACCGTGGAGAGCAGACTCACAAACATCCCAGTGTCCCTCCAAACACCTTCTCCTGCTTCCTCTCCTATCCTGGCTAACAACACATGGAAAGTTTTTGTCATGGAGGACATTCTTGGGCAGGAAGGAAGTCAGGACTGTGGCCAGGAGCCATTGTGGCCACCTGCTTGGATGTTCACTTCAAAGGACAACAAACCGACAATCCCAGCGTGCAACCAACCAAGCTGAACATATCTGCAAGCAGAGTTCACCCAGTATTTGGGGCTGGGGCATAAAAGACCTTTGCCTAGGCTGTGTCTGACCCAGGAGCCTCAAACAACAGCAGCAATAGGATGATGGTGCCAGTGAGAGCTGAGCCAACATTGTGCTGGATGTGCTCTGTGCTGCAGTACATCTGAGGCATGCCATTCTTCCCACATATACTGCTGTACCCACCCAGTTATGAAAGAGCCCTTGGCTGCCTGCCCTGCTGCTCCAACATTGCATCTTTATCCTGAATTAAACTCCAGTCCAAACTCTGCTAATACTCCTTTCCATTATTGCTGTTTGGAAGGGGAGGACTCTCATGGTTTAACACCCTGGAAAGACTCTGAGGCAAGTGCCAGCACACACAGCAAGAGGCAGGTGGAATTGTTGTTCCTGGTTCAGTGTAGCTTGTGCAGGTCAGGACCAGTAAAGGAAATGCCACTGGAGAGGCATTAACTGATGACAACAACCACACCACTAAGCCAGGCTCTCTGGAAGATTTGCTTTCTGGCTCCATCCATGTGCTGATATCCAGGCTATCCCTTTCATGGTGCAAAATTCCATTTCCTGAAGAGAAGGGTCACTCACAAGGAGGATTGAGGAAAAGCTGCTTGTAGGAATGCAGTAGCAAAGGGTCCAAGGATCCTGGAGGGCTCCCAGAGAAACGGCAAAAGGGTTCTGTCTCTTGTAGGGGAAGGCAGGATGGCCTGATCTCCCGTGGTTAGACAAGCAGCCAGATTCTTGTGTGTACTGGTCACACCTTCCTTTTATTTATTACATTTTTCCTTCTCAGCTGATCTCTCTGTATTTGCCCTCATTGTCTTTGCATGCAGAGTGAAACCTAACTCTGGACCTGGCTCTACATCCCTTCTGTCCACAGGCCACTTAGGTAGAGCTTAGCAATTTACTGCCTCAGAATACCAGAAAATGGCCAGTGTGAATGGGCCATTGTACCCAGTGCTTTTATGGATGTGACTTCACATGAATCTGCACTGGATCTGTGTTGTTAAATGAAAGTGATAAGGAAACAAGAAATGAGAAACAAAAGACCCTCTGTAGATGGTAACTCCTGCAATGTTCAAAAAACAAGAGAAATTAGACTGTTCTCAGCTCTTTGTATGCATTTATTCAGGGCTAAACATCACAGACTATGTTATTTCTCTATATTTCTAACCAGAGTGGCTTATTCTATCACCATTATATGGTATATTTCTGGGCCACCCTCTGCTGGGCTGTGATGAATAGCATCACCCATTACAATAACTGCAGCTCACCATGGTCTAAAAGCCAGAAGCAGGTGACAGAGAGGTGTAAAACAGACATGCTCTTTTCTCAATGTATCTGGAACAAAATTTATGAAAAACTGAAGTTGTTGGGGACAACTCAAAAGTTACCCCAGGAACTGGTGAATGCCACATGAACAGAGGGTGAGGGGTCACTCATTTAGAGCATGTCTAATGAGAGCCCTGAGTTTGTAAGAGCTTGTTTCTATTACCTGTGGGTTTGGGTTACAAGATGCAGCATTTGGCTCTGCATCTGAAGGTAATTGTTTATTGTGCATTTTATGACTGTTTACAAATGTGGTTTGAAGAAAACAATGGAATATGTAATACATTGTCTTTCCCCAGGTCTTCAGTCCATTAAGTTTGTATTATTTTAAGTGGCTAGACTAGAAATTTAAGTCATTGTTATTTATATTAGAGATAAAGCTAAGGATTCAGCTGAGCTCCAGGCTGCATTGTGAGAGCTGCTGTGTCAGGGTTTGAGAATGGTCTTGTTCTGAAATACAAAAGGATCAAGACAGGCTGGTTAATCCTATGATTAGATCTACTCATAAGAACAGGCCTTCATTCATGGTCCTACTGCAAGCACCTTGTGTTGCCATAGTCAGCCTTTTAGGGTTATTTTATTGTAGTATTTATCGAAAAAAACCAAAAACAAACAAAACAAAAACCATAATATACCACATTTAAGGTGTTGGCATTTATGGAGATCAAGATGTCTGGTAGATTTAAGTGGCATAATGCTGAGATTAATTTGAAAGTATTTTCTGCCATGTATGAGGTAAACCAGCAGTCCCCACCTGCTGGGACCTGCAGCCTTAGCTCACTTAGCTCTCACGAGAGACTTATCCCAATGGCTCATTTGATAACCATTGCTACTGAAACATCACTTTGGTTACAGAGAGGAGCGATGTTTGTGCCCAAGGAACAAGAAAAGGATGCAGAAACTGTGGACAATGCCCCCAGCTGTCATGCAGACTTGCTGGGTTATTGGGAGGGAGTCTGCTAATCTTTCAATAGTTGGTTCACTAGTTAATAATAATCCTTCCTTCTTCCTACTCTTTGTGTTTGCTATTTAGCTTTCCAAGTCTCAAAGGCAGGAAACATCCGTGTGAGATGTGCCCTGGCTGGTATCCCAAGGCCATTGTCAGGTGAGGAAGTTTTGGGGGCAAGAGTGTTGGAAGAGCTCACATCCACGATAACCAGAAGCAGAGCCTTTATTGAGCAGACAGAAGAGACCCTGGAGCTGAAATGGGCAGGAAGATTAAACTCATCATGCTGAGAAGTGCTGCCCCAAGGCAGATGGGGGAGTTGCAGAGGAGCTTGCCTTGCCAATTAGCACGCTACCTGTTCATAGAAGATTATACACCATGCTCCAGGGCTGGCAAGCCAGGGCTTATCTGTTTCAGAACAAATTCTGACAGAGACTGGGTGCCATTTCTGTGCCTCAGGCTGCTGTAGACTATTCTCCTTCAGCAGCAATTCTCATAAGATCTCAATCCAAGGTAGGGTTCTAGCTACCCTGAAATGTAAGATCCATTGCAAAATCTGCAGGCAATGGTGCTGGCAACTGAGGAGTTTCCTCTGGGCCTGGCATGTGCTTAAACTACTCATGAGCTATCTGGGCTCCTCAGCTTGATTTCCATCCTTGTTTGACTCATACTTTATTTCAAGGATTGTTTGCATTTTTATGCCTCTGAGACTAGGTCCCGTGGGAATTCTTCCCAAACTCGCTGCATTGACCTCCTGCTTTTCAGCACATAACCCCTTCTCAGAAGAGGTCATTTGATCCTCCACCATAAATACATGAATCAACACTTTATGCTTTTATGGGATTTTGCCTGAGTTTTCCAGTTTCACAACACCCCTGAAGGTGGGTTCAAGGTTTGGTGCCACCCCAAAAAATTTGGTTTACTGGGTGGCATCCCTGCCCATGGCAGGAAGTTGGAACTAGATGATCTTTAAGGTCCCTTCCAACCCTAACCATTCTATGATTTTGTGGTTCTACAATTCAGATCACTGTGCTATAATGAGGTTCAAGGGAAGAAATCAGAGGAGCATTTTGAGAAAGCTTCACCAATTCTCCAGGTAAATCACCAAGCAGTCAATCACAGGTGTTAGCTTTACCCCAGCCTGGTAATGAGCTTAACACCCATTATCCAAAAGACCTAACCAGGTATTTTACTGGGATAGACACCTCAGAGACAGGTACAGGATTGGGGAGCAGTTCTGCTATAAGTCTCTTCTGGCTCTCTGGGGAGGCCAAACACCTGTCAGGTCTTTATTTCTACATGGCTGAAACAAGTTCAGTCCCACCCTAACTATGGAGGGCAGTCTGTGAAAGTCAAGCTTCTGTATTTGTAGAAGAGTGCCCAAGAGTACAAATAAAATAATTATATAGGCATAGGAATTCACAACTAGTACCCATCAAAACTCATTTCACCTTTCTGCAGTTTCAAAATAAACAGTGCATCTCTGTGTGTGCACTTGCACTAGCAACCAGACCTAGTTTTTCAATAGGAACCCACAATGTCACGGGTGGTTTAATGGAAAGCTCAGTGAAAGTTGCTGTCTTAATCCATTGCATTTTCAGGGCAGATGTTACTTCCTGTGACCATGGACAAGGGCAAAGCAAGCAATACCCATAGATGCACAGCTAATGTACAGATATCAAAGGCCTTTTTTGCTTGTATGTGGTCCACTAGCTGTCTGTTGGATGGTGAGTCTGGGCATGTATCTGGTATTGCCTGGTTAATCATCAAAGAAAGCACGTCCCTCTGAAAATAACCCAAAGAAATTATGCTTCCACTAAAATGAGGTGGATGTTCTGGCCAGAGTCAGAGTACTCTTCCTATGCCTCTGATCTGTGAGACAAGGACCTTCAACCATGACAAATGTAAAGGAATATACACTTTAAATGTATAAGATAATGGGCAAGTAAATTAACAAAAGGTTTGCAAAGATATGGAAAATCCTCTGGGTGGTGAAGGAGGAGTTGTTGAGAAAGTCTGGAGCCAAATGATTGTGCTGGCCCTTGCTGCTCCCTCCCTGCTCTGTGGGGCACATACATCTGCCTCACAGCAGGAGGAAGGAGGCTCCTGAAGGACTGTTGGGCACCAGCCCCAGCCTTTCACACATCTCACTGCTCTGTGGCCTCAGGAGAGGAGTGGCTCTGGTGGGAAAGGATGGCAGCTCTGGGCTGCTTGCTGGGAAATGAATGGACGGGCCAACACCTCCCAGCTCCTTGGCTAAACCCAAGACCATGCTCCTTGGCTAAACCCATGTCTCATGCTCCTCTCTGATGTGGTTTGCACTTTACCAGAAATGCTGCAGCTGCTGGACCCAAAAAACAGAGCTCTCTAGTTGTTAGGGCAAGAAAACATCACTGAGTCTTGCTGATTTGCAATAATGCTGCTCCGTCATGGGTGTTATCCTGAGAAACTTAAATTCCTTAGTCCCTTAGGGCTTGTGGTGAAGTGAATGGCAAAGCCTCAATCAGTTCAAGAGCAAAAAAACTGGGATTTTATTCAGGTAGGTGTTTCTTTCCCCTCCCAGAAATGTGATGAGACCACATCCTGTGCTGTAATCAGGCAGCACTTGTACTTGTCAGTCACAGTCCCCCTGACCCTGCTCTGTACACAAACCAACACACACATAGGTGCACAGACTCCAACTGAAAAAAAAAATCAAATCCTGACAAAAAACCCAACCAGCTTGCTCTGAAATCATTTTGGCCAGACTCCTCTTATTAAATAAAAAGTTGTGATACAGTGCAACAATATATCCTGCATGCCAGAACAGGAAGAATGCTACTTTTGTGTAGGTAGGGAAATAGTTGTGATGTACAAAAGAGATACTGTTTTTCCAACACTTTGGCCAAACTTTACACTTAGCTTCTCATGTCGGGAGAGGGTGTGACAGTAGATAGGATGTAGCCTTTGAAACTCCATCTCCACAGAGAAAAGACAGATGGAATCCAGCTGGCGGATATCACACACGTTTTCTGTTCTCCTCCATATCGCAGATCTGATAAACACAGAAGAATAACAAGCCTTTATAGAATGCAGATGAACAGAGGAGCCTATCTGTATGTAAAAGAGAAGGGCCTCAGTTGACTGAATGCTTATTTCTCCTAAATGAAAGTTAACTCCCACGATCTCATAAAGCGAGAATCTACCTGTTTGAGGCACACATTTGATTATACACAATACAAATTTCTTGACCTCCCATGGCTGCTGTTATCCTGATCTCGTTTAACATCATATCATGTCAGGCTGAGATGGATACCAAGGAAAGGCCATGCAGGTGGAAGATGTCCAGTGGAATTTGCTGGGTGATGGTGTGAATCTCTGTCTTGGAGAGCACGATTGCTGGTCTGTGATAATCCAAAGCCTGCACTCCAGCTTTTAAAATAAAATCTTAGAAACCTGGGAATAATGTGCTAAGACAAGTGTTGTCTGGTGATGGGAACCAGGAAATGGTAGCTGTGAATACCTGAGTGCGAATGACTCATCCAGTGACCTGCTTTGGCTCTGCTGTGTCCTCCTGTAACCTCCTCATTTTTCCTGCTTCAGATGGAGCTGCAAGGCTTTGTTACCCAGAGGATTTTGTGATATGATTCTGTGCTCTCCAGCAAACCTGCCACAATTAATAATAGAAGATGCCTAAATTAGGATCTGATGTTGCTCATGCTATTGCTGTGGGTTTCACCTGTGCAGATATTAGGTCACATTCTAAAATGTTTTTGATTAATAGAGGATGAATTTTTATCTCCTTTTACCCAGTAAGGCAGCACTGTCTTAATGGAAAGTGAAGCCATGACAGAAGGTGGCATTATGCTCATTTTGATTTCCTCCCTGTACAAAGGAGCTGATGCTGACATGAATTCCCCAAAGAGGTAAATTTTGTGTGTATATTTATTTCATTCACCCCTGTACTGGGACAATACTCAAACATCTTTTGTTCTGTTTTCTCCTGTATAAATTATGGCAAAGCATTTCCTTCCTTTTCTGCTATTCTTTTATGGATGAAGGAATTGGTGTCACACAAAGGAAATTCCAGAACACGGACTCTCTATCAGTATCAGCAAAAGTCTCAATTGTCTCTTAGATGTCAGCTCCTGAGCTTGGCCCACTGCTACCATTTAAATCTATTTATAATTTATGAGGTCATGGCCATAAGTTTTTCTTTTAGTTCTCCCCAAATGAAACAGTGAAACTAATTTACAAAAGACTTCTGGACTCTGGAAAGACACAATGAAATACAAATAAGATCACAGGTTGTTACAGAAATGTAGATTATTGGACCTTAAATTTCTGTCCCAAGCAATGGCCAAATCTGCAGCTCCAGAGCATGTAGAAACCTCCTCTTAACCCCTAAATACTTTGGAGTCCCTCTGGTTTTGCCTGATGGATTTCAAACAAAAAAAAACAAACCCATAGCAGTGAGATACCTAAAACCAGGGGTAATTTTAAGAAGATTTACCCAAAGCCAATTGCGCTGAGTAGGAAAAATCTACTCTTAACTTTCCCTGAATGACTTTATCCACTCCTCATGTATTTTTTACCCCAGCCTTTCAAACTGAAATTCTGAGTTTGTACAGCTCCAGCTCCTGTGCCTGCAGGGAGGTACTTATATCTGTGTCCATTTTGAAGCCCACAAGGCATTGTGTCAATTCTAAGCCTAAGTGCCAGTGCCTTTCCTCCTGTGCACTCTGCTGCACACTGGAAACACCGCCCCACCTCCAGCTCTGGTTTTCCTATTCAGGACAGCGAGCATCTGCCATA
The DNA here is from genome assembly GCF_030490865.1 of Poecile atricapillus. NCBI lineage: Eukaryota > Metazoa > Chordata > Aves > Passeriformes > Paridae > Poecile > Poecile atricapillus. The sequence continues at coordinate 69,286,928 of NC_081252.1, forward strand.
TTTTCCTCCTGATGTCTGAAAACCACAGATCAGGAGAGAACTGCTTCTCCCTTGAAGGAAAAATAGTTTTTGTAGGTGATAGGTTTCATCTGTCTGGCAACATGATGAACACAGACGCAGAAATTGAATTAGAAATTAATTTTTAAGGGGAATGTTTCATGTACCCCTTAAATTTTGTTTTGTGTTTCCTGAAGTCACTATAGTGACTATATTTACTATCATTATTTCTCTATTTTCAGCCAATAAAAATTTTGTTGGTTATAACATTAGAAGACAGTGCAATATACTAAAGGCTTTGGGATCATTCTGGAGCTGTGGATGCTTTCATTGCTTCCTATTAATTTTTCAAGGGTCCTTGGTTTATCTGCCCTTTAACCCAAGTTTGATTTGGGTTATTGAAAAATAAAATTTAAAAAAAATTCCCCATTAACAATGTCTCAGTGTATGGGATGGTTTTCCAGAAACCCATGTTCTATGTTTTGTTACTTTAAATAGATGCAGTTTCCTTTTGGGAAGATCTCCTCTAGGAAGATTTCTTTCAGGATGCCTGAATGCTAAATGTCCTTTCTATATAAGTACACAATATGGAAAAAAGACAAACCTAACCCAAGCCTGAAAGAATTGAATTTGGCATTTAAGAACACTGAATGAGTGGTGACAAGCTTTGTAGTAGTCATATACAGCAGAGAAGTTCTTGTGCAGTGGAGTAGAAGCTTATCAGTTCATAGCTGATTTGGGAATTCTATTAGATCATCTTCCATAAAGTACTAGATCCAAGTATTGATACTTCCAATTTGAAATCACAAAGGTATGAAAATCTACACAGCTTCAGCCAATAGTTATGCTGCTTCCCTGAGGAAGTTTTGCTTTCCTAACTAATTTCTCTGGAATCAATTTTTGCACTGGCATCTGTAACACAGACTAGAATCTTACAAAAAGCCTGCCCTGCAGTCTGAATTTTGTCCCAGACTCACAACTGCTGTGAATATTCCCCAATGAGCCCCTGCTCATGGGCAGCTGTCAGTCACTTGCCCTTTTGCTTCTTGAGACAGGTTAAACAGAAAATCAGCTCCTGCTTTTTCCACCTTTCTGCTCTTTCTCTTAAGGTTCTACATCTTCTGATGTTTCTGGTTATTTCCTTCATGGATCTTCCCAAGCTTTTTTCCCAACTAAATGTTTCGTATCATTCCAATGCTTGCAAGAAAACCCTGTCAAATCATATCAGTGGTAAATTGTCTGCAGAAAATGGGAAAAGGACAAGACCTGAAGTTCTGAGACTTTCTTCTTATCAGGAAAGTCTCAATACAACAATGGCTCTCAAACCAGGACTGGAGTCGCACATAATCAGTACCTGGTGGCAGGTGTTCATCAAGATGTTCCACTTAACAAAAGGTAACTCCTTACCTAACAGACACAAGTTTGAAATTATCACTAAAAATACAAATGAGAGCAAATTTTGGCATCATCACTGCTAATTTTCTTCCTTTGGTTACCTGTTCCTCACTGCACCTGGAAGTAAAGAATATTGCTTGCTGACTTCTTTCATACTTCCCCTCTCATTTTTTTTTAAAAGATTTCTAATTATTGCACTATGAAAGAGAAGGGAAAATACCAAAGACAGGCATGAGGTAGAAAAAACACATCCCCAGGATTCAGCATCAAGTAACTTGTCAACCTGACTGCTTTCCAGACACATGAAAAAATTGTCTGAGAAAAGGAGAGGAAGAAAACAGAGATAGAGAAGGCCCCTTTAATCCAGCAGAAAAGAAGCATCACAGGAACCAAATTGAAGCCAGGCTCATTCATATGAAAAACAAGTCAGCAACAAAGATGATTAACCATTGGAATAGTACAGAGGGAAGTTGTAAAATTATTTCCTATGTCCTGGTGTCTTCAAATCAGGACTGTATTCTCTTCTGTAAAATATGCTTTGATCAAATAATTTCCTGAACTTGACACAGAGGAGGTCAACTTAGAAAAGGTGATCATTCCTCTGACCTTAAAACTCTACAAATACACACCTTCAGAGAGAAAGGCCAGACTGTGGTTGCAGTCTGGCACAGGGACACCAGAAATTTTGGTCCAAGGCCTGGTTCTGTTACAGATTTCCAGAATAATCACAAGGAAATTGTGTAGTTTATCTGTGCCTCTGTTCACCATCTGTAAATTCTGGAGAATAATCCTTCTCCTGTTCAATTTTTTAGCTATTTGGGGTAAGTGGGAAAGCAACTAATTTGTTGTGGGTACAGACCTTTCCTAAGGTCTGCAAAGGCAAGTCTGTAAGCATCATTGCAAAGCATACATATCCATAAGGAAATCTTAGTGGCACAGAAGGAAAATATATTAGTAGGGAGATAAAGAAATGCCTTTCTTTCAGCAGTAGCCCCCTGAGTGCAGTTAAAAAGCAACATGTCAGAGTGTGGGGATGGTCACTCAGCCAGAGAATCATGATTTCATCTCAGGATGCTTTTGGATACAAATAGCATCCAAGGCCTCTTCATGAAGGAGCCTCTCACTTCCCCCAGTGGCATTTGCAACATTGCAGTCAGTTATGTTCTCAACAACAATAATCAAATGATCAGTGTCTGTCTCTATCCATGCACAATGAAGACTTGTGCTCTCTTTGCTTAGCTAAGAAACTTTGTGAGCTTCTGCCAAGAAGTGAAAGACCATTTTGAATGGCTGGAACAAGTTCAAACCATGTCCCAGGGAGCTGGAAGGCTCACAGGCCTTGTCCACTGCCCAGCTGCTCCTCCCTTCCCTACATCTTCATTGTGTCTGTCGGTCTCTGTCACTGCTGGAGCTAAAGTAGCTGCTGCTCCACCTGGTAGCTGGACACTCTTCCAGCTTTGCCCTTCTCCTGTCACTGGGGCTGAAATAAGAATAGCCTTTCATGGCATGTAGGAAGTGGGTTTTAGGAAATGAGCTGAGCATGAGTGAGGCTTCAACTCAGCCAGGGAGAAAAGGGCTGAACCCCAGCTGGAACCTCTGAGCAACATCTCAGCGAGTCTTTATGTGAGCTGCTCTGAGTTATGTCTGCTCCAGAGAGAACAGGGACTTACACAGAGGTCTGTGCTAAGATTCCAAGTACACAAGATATGCTCTTTGCTCCAGAAACTTCTGGGTTCAGTTCCTGATCAGCATGGACCTGAATAAGTGTGTGTATATATCTATATATCTATATCTATCTATCTATATATACAGACATATACACCCCCATATTGTAACATGACACACATAACAACACTTCACATATTAAAGGGAAAGGACTTCTTTATCTATGAAGATTATTTATTTTTCTATGAATATAACCACTTCAGCAGTGAGATGTACTCCTAATAAGATACCTTCTTTAACAGAGAAAACAGAGCTAGCAGAAGAAAGCAGTAGCCACTGGCACACAGATTTTCTTGGGCTATGCTAAGGGTTGTGAGGAGAATGACAGGCACCATTTTTTCCAGTTCCCCACTACTCTTAAAAAGCCTCATCAAGCTACAAGCATGGCCAGTGTCAGAATAATGCACTGAAATATATATGAGGGTTTGGAGAAGGAAAGAGACACCTGTTGGGATGAGTGGAGAACCACATCAGAAATACAGTAAGACACAGCTCCACAGAGCTAAAAGATGCACTTGTGTTATCCTGCCAAGCCCTCCTTGGCACAATGTCTCTGTATGTGATCCTCTTAGTCTATCGCTGGTTCCCTGCGATATGTTTCTATCTGGTTTCTCATGGCTGCAATAAACCCTGCTCCTGCACTAATCTCATTTTACAGTTCCACTGACTTGAAAAGAACCCAAGTAAAATTGCTGTGCAGTTTCTGCTGGCGCTATTATGGCTGTATCACTTGTCAGCTTTCATAAACAAGATAAATATAGTTAAACTTAAAGCATCAGATATGAAGAAATTTGGCATGTTACAGCAACTCATCAGAAATATTTTTTGACAGGTACCTTATAAAAAAAGAAACAAGAGGATGCCAGAGAGGATATAAAAACTTCAAATTTCTCTTTTTGCAAAATTCTTTTGCCCAAGGAGGCTGCAAGGATTCAGTACACTGCCTTTCCAACACCATTAGCTAACTCTTCTGTCCCACACAGCAGCTGGACCCACACTGACTCCCTAAAAGCAGTGAGTTTTGATATCAGTCTCTGTATCTTAAAGAGCCTCTCATCTCAGATTGCATCACTGGGATCCAGCTACCTGGAAGATAAAAGGCAGAACATCAGGAGGCATGCAAAGCTGGAGGGAGGGGGGAAATGTTCCTGTTAACAGGGAAAACCCCTACTCACAAGTGATTTGTGACATGTTTCCACAGCAAGAGGACATCCCATCTGAAGGGCCTGTGTGAAAGATCATCCCCCACTCTTCCCCACACAAGCGGTTGGTTTGTGCCTGCAGCTACTCCGTGCTCCAAAGAAGACAAGAATCTCCCCTCTAGCACCTGCATGAAAAGACCAAGCCCAACAGATCTGCCCACACCCAGGAAGTGCCCACGCTCTGCTCCCTTATCACCTCCAGGAGTGATGGAGAGGCGAGATGGGGGAAGGCAAGAGCACAGCCCCACAGGTGCTGAGCAGGGTGTGCCAGTGTGCAAGGGGCACAGGGATGCCTTGCTCAGGGACAGTCCATGGGGTGAGCCTGGGCTGCCCCTCGTTGTCCAGCCCTGAGCCCTCTCAGAGCACATGGAGGTCAAAGCAGCATCAGCCAACACGAGTCAGCTGTGCTGAGACCTGAGCCCATGGCTCCAGGGAAGGTAGGTGCTTCCTAACATCATAAGGTCAGGACTCTTCCTGGAAGAGATTCAGGGATCACAGGAGAGGCTGTATTAACTCCTAGCCAGGGAGGAAAGAACCTGCCCTAAAAATAACTGAATTATAAAGGCCAGTGACAGAGGTCAAGACATGGATGCTCAGAAGATGAAGCAGCTGGTTTCTTCCACAGTCTGAGTGCTATCCAATCAGTAAAGCACTCCAGTAGAGATATACCTCTTGTCACTTGTGCAACTGTAAAATAGAATGGGACAGATTTTCAGCATTAAGAAAGTTTAGGATATTTATGATGTTTTTTGGTTTTGTTTTGGGCTATTTTTTAAGAAATACTGGACACTGAAGTCTTGACAGAGATACTTGTGGAGAGGGGAGCTGAGATCTGATGGTGGCAGACTGGGCAGACAGGTCAGGATGTTATGATCAAATAATGATCTCTTTGTCTTGTGACATCTTGCTTTTGAGGAAATAAAATTTTCTCTCCACACCTATACCTTTCCTATTGCAGCAAAGAGTGACAAACATGCAGTGTTTCTGTGGAAGCTGATGGGGAAATATTTTCCTGCATTAAAGTGGGGTAAAGTTGTTATCTTCAGCCATTTCCATTTCCCTCAAAGAAATAAAGGTTCCCATTAGAGTGGTGTCTAAATTGTGTGACAGATATTAATTTGAGCCCTTTTTTTTGTAGTCATGCTGAAGGTTCATCCAGTTGATCCATGTATAAATAGACATCTTATCCTTAGAGACAGGAAGATACAGGCAGTTCAGGGTGATGCCAGGCTCTTCTGGGCTGCAGGCTATGGAGCCCATGCACTTCTAGCACTGTGGATCTTACCACATTGACTCCAGACAAACATCTGCAGTCTCAAATGAGTCAGAACACACACAGCTCTGGCACCCCAAATTATCTGATGCCCAGGAGCAATCAGGGAAAGCAAGTGAGAAAGAAACTTCTAGCTGAAATGAGCTCACTACTCTTCTTACCACCTTGGCTCTAGGAGGCTCCCTACTGCTCTCCTACTAGATCTTCTGACTGTGGTTTTAATTAGTGACATATTTTATATTTTATATAATAGAGAAAGTATTTTTCCACTGATTAGTTATGCTAATTTCTGGAAATAGCAATAAATAGTCTAGAAATAATACACGCTAGTACATTTGCCTGTGAAGGTGGTTATGACCGGTCATATATCTGCCAGCTATTATTGATCAGAATATTAATTTTATAAGTGTATGTACTTTCTGAACATTTACAACCTTCTTTAAGCTAATTAAAAGTCACTTTTCATAATAGACAATAATTTACTTCATAAAAATATATAGTCCCAGGAACACTGGTGAGTAAATGGCATCAATCTGTCCATATTTATACAGAGTTTTCCAGACCTTTAAGGCCTATAAAAATTAAACAAGCTGAGTGTGTGTCTTGGAAGGGTAAGAAAACCCTCTGTCATTCATCTTTGGTCATTGTAGTAAGTCATATGCCTGATAATTTGTCATTGAAAGAGAAAAGGAAGAAGAACTCTCTCCCAGGAGAGAAACTTTCACTTTTTTCTCATACACCATTTCAGGTCTTAGCAATGATCTTATTAACATGACTGCTATCATTGTTCAGAGTTGTCCTGGGCCATTGAACTGGAGCTATGGTAGACAAACTGGATTTAAACCAGTTCTGCTTTCCTCAGCCTCTGATCTCTCATGTGGATCACAGCTGGGCTGGACCTGAGCTGGCTCTGGTGGGACAGATTCATTGCTGGAATCACAGCAATGCCTGTGACAGACCAATTGTGTGTGTGTGATAGAGAGCATGAGAGCTGGGGAATCTTGCCTCAAAAATATGTTTAAAAGTGCCATCCCACTTAAGACCCCAATGGCAACCATAAGCCTTGTCTCTCCCTGTTTCTCCTCCCTGGTTTAGGAGCCCTGGTAGCTGTTTTGTCCACAGTTATAGAACAGCTCCTGAGATGTGAAGGATCCTGCTTGTTCTGGTTTTCACCACGTGCAGCAAGCGGACACGAACCCACAACATCCTTAACTGCATTCCAATCCAACCAAAACACAAGCACTAATCAGATGGTTACAAAGTCCTTCGGCTGCTTCAGATGGGAAGATTTATGCCCTCAAAGGCTTGGCCAGCCCCTTATTGCTCATTCATTGTGTTTGCCTACAAGTTATGACTGCTCTTCCCATTTAATTTTTAATGTAGCTGTAGCCTTGGCTCACTGAGCTCCGGGAAAACTGTAAAGGCACTGCCTGTTACTGTGAACCTATAATCTCTTGGCAAGAGCAGTGTGGGCAAGCAGAGTCTCTCCCCATTGCGCAACAGTTCACAGCACCACACTCTGACCCTTTTGCAAGAACCACATTTTTCTTCAAAGCAAGTGTGCAGTTTACATGTGCTCCAGTCAGATGTCTGAGCTGGAGAAAAGAGTAAAATTCCCCAGATGAGGCGTATGGATTCAGTGAACATCTGAATCACGCATTGTGGGTCTACATGTGGTTTATTGCAATTCATAAAGATCATTGCTATGCTTACCTAGTGTTTCTCTTCTGTTTCATTTTTCCTGAGTGCTCATTATCTCACTATCAGTAGTCTAGGTCCTGAGGGAACTTTAATAATTCTGTTCCTTAGATTTTAACCCAAAGCAGATTATATTACTATGGTATTGGAATTTAGTGACTTAAGATGTTTTATATTCCAGTTGTTTTTATTTAGGCAGCATATCCCAAGTGGTCTCTCCGTTCTAGCTTGCCATCACTTAGACCTCCTTTGCATTACCCAAACTGTGAAGCCTGATACCAGCAAACCACCTACACAGCAACCACCATCCAAACTTGGGTAAATATTTCACAAATAGGCAGGAGATGGTTTGCCTACTGCCAACAGTACAGTGTACTGGCATATGCTTGTAGATGCCTCTGCCCTGGAGCCCAGGTTATTCACCCAAAATGCAGGAGATTCCTGCATGTCTCTGAACCACTTAGAATTCCCAGAAAGGACCAGAAGTTCTCAAAATGCCTAAGAAAAGGCAAGAATGGAGAGGTGCTATTGCAAATACTCATGGTCTGGGTTAAATTTCTTTTTTTCCCAAATGACTGCTTTAGGCCCAGCAGCTGCAGCATTTCTGGTAAAGTGCAAACCACATCAGAGGGAGCAGCAGACACCTGGTTTTAGCCAAGGAGGTGGTGCCCAAGCATCCATTTTTCCCTCAGCAGCCTGACCCAGCATCTGTCCTTTCCCACTGGGGCCACAGTCTGGTGGCCCCTTCAAACCCTTCACAAAATTCTGCCAACCACACCATGAGCAAGCTGAACAGCAAAGAGCCCTTTGCTGAGGCACCAAGATCTCATCCCATTTAATATTTCACAGGGACCACAACTTGCTTCTGTTGTGGATGTTGCTCCATGACATCCATCCCCCGCTGGCTGAAAGGCAATGTGGGGCTCCCCAAAGCCCTCCCAGGCACCGAGGGCAGTGTCCTGCCCTAGTGCATGTCTGAATCACAGGAAACCCAAGGCAGACCCTGGCTGGGGCTGGAGTCCCCTTGCTAAGCCTCTGTTCCGAGGTGAGAGAGCTGGTGAGAGACCTGGAGTGTCTCAGCACTCACGGGATGCCCAGCACAGGTCAGTCAGAGCAGGGAGCAGCTGCAGCAGCTCCAGCCCACATCACCCCTGGCAGAGAGGCCATGGCAGTGGGGGAGAAAGCCAGGGTGCTGCAGCTGATAAATCATTCACAGTGACTGCAGGACCCCGTGAGTGAGGGAGTGAAAGGTGGCCTGAGCTCCTTGTTGCTCCTCCATCGCCTGCCAGCGCTGTGCCAAGAGCCCAGCCACAGGCACCATTCCCTGCACTGTGCATTTGTGGGCACAGCCCCTGAGGCCAGGAAAGACTATTTCCTTCATCTATCCTTAACTCATGTTTCGTGCAGCACCACAGCTCGCATGACCCACAGGATCCACAGCCATCGCCCCGGGTACTGTAAATATTCAAAGTTCAGTTGGACCCAACAGGTGCCAACATTTCCCTTCTTACTCTCTGCAGTTTCTCACCATGGGCAGAAAACTGACTGATTAATAATTACAACAATTAACTTTCACCAGATAATAGGGAAAAAACCCATCAGATTAGGTATGTGGTTGGTAATCTGGGGGTCATCGAAAAAATCAATGTAGCCAATAAAAATGAAAACACCAATCATTTTTTATCAAATGAGTTATTAAGTGTTTTATGCATCAAAGACTATGCACTGTGATATAAAATAGAAAGCTAAGGGAACTTAAATAGTTTGGCTCTGCCCATACAGTGGTGGTGAATATGTCTTCCACTCTTTGTTAACTCTTAGATGTTACTATCGTGTCTGAAAATTTTTGAGTGAAATTATTTTCAGAGACAGACTTTTTTGTGGAGTCCAAATTATTTTCTCATGACATTTGTGCACTTTTTGGAGTTAAAAAATCACCTTTGTGTCAAAAATCAACCTGTTGGAGAGATAGGTTATGGCTAAGGATAATATTTTCAAACCTGATTGTCCAAAACTAGACTTGTAGAAGGAGAAACTAACAAGAGTTTAAATCAAGGGCCTAACAATTTATCAGAAATATATTTATTTGTTTGCTAAACAGAGCTTGTGCTTTAAGTCTGTGGATGAGAAGGGATAAGCCAAGGTGTCAGAGAAAGTCCCCAAGAGCCCAAGAGCAGCAAATCAGGACTCTCTAGTAAAAGTTTGCACTCCTCCTTCCATCCAAGAGCAATCACATGGATAAATGGTGGGAAGGAGGGAGAGCATTTCACACTTGAAGCTGCTGAAGAGACACATTGATGTCATCACATAAACTTAAAAATGTTGCTGTCCAAAGCACCTAAAATTTTTTAGTATTTCTGAACACTGTTCCTCAATATATTCTTTGTCTGTGGCATCATTATGCTTTCTCAGTGAGAAATTATTATGAAACAAATTAAATTTGAAGCTTTTTGCCTCTGGGCTGGCTATATCCTGGGCATCAATCCTCTAAAAGTGCTGTGAATACACTAATTGGCAATGCATTGTTCATGAAAGATAAAGGCCACTCTACACTTATATATTTATTTCCATCTTTTAGATTATAACATCCTGATACAAGCTTCAGGAGAGGATGTTTCCTAAGTGACAGACAGAGGTTAATGACTTTGACTTTGCCTCTGGCCATACAAGCTCCTCCCAACGGGTCATCAGTTCCCAGGAGATATGAGAATTGTCTTGAGTGTTATTGATTTAACTGTACTTTTAATTCCATGCCAGCCATTAGGAGTGGTGCCTCTTGCATTACAAAACCATCTCTTGAGTAACAGCTTTACACCCTCCCACTTTATTTGGTACTTATATCTTGTCCCAGAAGTCAGAGAGGGGATTTGCTGTGACAGTAATTTCGTGATAAATATGGCTGTAAAGGCAATAGAAGAAAGCTGGGAACCCAAAGCTGCTACACCATGAGAAAGATACACTCAGGAGCTGAAACGGGGTGGAGATTGCAAATCCATAAAGGAGCACTGACTCCTCATGCTGTTCCCCAGCCCTGCCTGGAGCTCCTTGCACAGAGCTGGCTTGTCTGCACAGCACCAGGCAGTGCTGTTGAGCCACCCAAGATGTGGGCATGCCTGTTCCTGGCTCAGGGATTAGGCAGGGAGAAGGTCTCAGATGTTGGCAGATATTCTGCTAGCTCACTAGAGGTGGACTGCTTAGGTATATTCCTCCACTTGCTCCAATTTACAGCCAAATACAAAATTTAAGTCAGGCTAAGGCAGAGTGAACTCCATAACAATGGTGTGCTTGAGAGTCAGATGTGCTGATGCAGTGGCAGAAAGGCACAGAAGTCACTGTTCAGGCTGTGCATTGGAGCATGAGTGAGGAATGGTGCTTCCATGTGTCTGTAGGATACAGCACTGTGGGAAGAACTGGAGCAGGGTGCATTCATTTTACTGATATGTCTCTATTTCCTAACCCATAGATTTTGTTGCTGTTGACAACGATTATGTATCAAATAGAATTTGTATCCTCATCCAGATTCCCATTTTAAACAATTTTATATGGAGGATTTTTTAATCCTTTCCCAAAGGCAGTAGTTATCATTTTGTAAAAACATGTGGGATTTACAGGTGCTTTCCTTGCTGTGTAACGCTGATGCACAACTGCTCAGTAATTGAACAATGTGTGTGTAGTGATGGCCAGGACAAGGTGACCTGTAAATTGTGTACAGTTTGTACCTAAATGTGTCATCAAAACATAATGGAACACTCTGCACCTCTTTCTGCATCCTCTGATCACCTCCTCAAAGCCACTTTGTC